>NW_006203737.1:538983-540086 GCF_000334495.1 Tupaia belangeri chinensis | reverse complement strand
CAGAATATTTTCCCATATTCACTTTTAAATATTTAACACATTTCTGAAATAATCATATTTTAGTTACATCAGAAAAAAAAAACACATTTGTGAGTAAAATAATAAGCCATACCTACATAAAAGCATCTAAGTTGCTTTTGGAATCTGTACATCTGTCTTTGGTTGTGTGGGGTTTCCTTTGTTGCTGTGGGTCTCCCTGAAACGTGCCCTAGTCTAGCTGAGTGCTGCCTTTTGACCAGCAGATGGCAGCATTCAACTTGCAAAAATGAGCCTTTCCCCAAATTCTCACAACCTTTTTTTTAAAAAAAGAAAGAAAAAGACTCTTATGGTTGAAACAAATTGTGAAGTGTTTGAATACCTCAGAGAAAGGACATTTGAAGTTGGAAAACAGTTTTATTCTTACAGAACGTTTTCCCGATGTAATCTCACAGACGACGTTCAAGCTATTTGAACAACTAACGGGCAAAGTCCACTAGTGAGGAGTTATGAAGGCATACTTTTGCATTTTTCAGAGCCACACATGGCAATTGCGGTAGTCAAGACCAGCCTTCTGTGGAAATGTTTTGGCAGCTGTTAGCAAAGGGTGACTTTAAGACTTCTGAGCAATTTCTCTTTCTCTCCCACATCTCTAATCCCCCCCCCAACTCCTTTCCTTTGCCAGATAACTGGGGAACATTAAAAGTTTGTTCCCTTTTAAAATTCAAATATCCCTAGAAGAATATGAATACTCATAGAATTTTTATGTAAAATAGTCAAATCTAATGTTTTTCTTTCTTTCTTTCTTTCTTTCTTCTTTTTAGGGGGGAAGAAGTCTGAGGCTAAGGGCTTACATATATTTCCCATGCTCAAGGGAGGCGAAATTTTCAAAAAGTTCATGGGAAATACACACACTGAAAAAATTGTGAATGGATTTCTATTTTTTTTTTGCACCCAAATCAGCTCATACTTTAATTCCATTTTTTCCATGAAGTTTTTGAAGTCCTCCCATATAGCTAGTGATAAAGCTGATTAAAACAAGGTCTAGGTCCCTAGGTCACTTTAGCCTAGTGTGGGCTTTACGTTTTACTATATCGTGATGCTTTTTTTTTTTTTTTTTTATGATA
>NW_006203737.1:535528-538933 GCF_000334495.1 Tupaia belangeri chinensis | reverse complement strand
CCACATGTCCCACCACAGTTTGAGTCCTGGACCTGGTGGCTTGCTTTCTCACTTTCTCTCTCTTGCTCTCTGTGTCTCTCTATGGTCAAATTAAAAATAAATGAATGAATAAATCAATTTTTAAAAAATTAATAAAAAAGAATACGTACCTTGCAATGGTATACTGTCTGGGACTTGATTTAAATATTTAATTCATCTAACAATCAATAGTGGCTGGAAGGTGGCACAGTAATAAAATGCCATGATTTCTGAGGAAGACCCACACAAGAAGGCTCCTGATTCACATATAGAAACCTCCCTGAGTACACCATGCCAGTTTGTGTCCATGATCTGTGACTGGCTAAAGCTGGGGGGTGAATTTTGATGTCAAGACACTGTTGAGGGTAATGTCTCTCTCACTTATGCAAAAAATAAATGATTAAGCTTAAAAAAACAAAGCCAAGTTGGTGCCAGGGAGTGGTGTAGTGGTTAAGGTGCTGGACTCCCATATGGCAGACCATGGATCAGTTCCCAGACTCAAGCCAGGCATGTGTGCGTGCGTGCCCAAGATCCCGAGAGGAGAATGGAGGAGAAGGGATTGAAGCATGGCCATCCCCCCTGGGGGGGTGATTTCTCACTTTCTCTCTCTCTCTTTCTCAGGAGAACGCACGCCCTATAGCAGATCTCACTCTTTAAAAGAAAAGTCAACCAATAAATAAATCACCCATGCAGTAAAACATAATTATATATATATTATCTATAATATATTTACATATTCCATATAATTTATATTATTATATTAAATTATATGAAAATTTTAGGATAAAGGCCATTTTTAAAAAAGGAATACATTTTATTATGCTTTGGTTTGAATAAGTGTACCAGACTCTTTTGAAAGTATATCCAGATTAGAGAACCAAGGAAAGAAATTTATAAAAAGGAATGAAAAAATGGAGAGGTTGAAGATACAACCAAATTTCTTCTAGTTACTTCCTCACCTAGTCACGGTGCTCGACTGAACCGTGTAGTCTGAGAAATATCATTGAAGACATGATGAAGCCTCAGATCAGGCAAACCTCATGGTCTTGACCAGACGCATTCTTTTTTTTTTTTCTATTTCTTTCTTTCATTTTTAAAGAATTATTTGTAAGGACCAGCAGTTGGCATAATGGCTATGTTGCTAGACTCCCATGTGGTTGACCATGGTTCGAGTCCCTGACCCGGTGGCTTAAACTCATGCCGGGTGCGTGTGCATGCATGCCCAAGATCCTGAAAGGAGAATGGAGGAGAAGGGATTGCAGTGTGGCCATCCTCCCTGGGGGTGATTTCTGGCTTTATGTCTCTCTGTCTCTCTCTGGCTTTCTGGTGAGCACATGCATCCTATAGCAAAAACTTCTCCAAAACATGTCATTATTTTATTTTATTTTACTCGAAGTTGACCAGAGAGAGAAGGAAAATGAAAAAGCAAGCTGTCAGTTCAGGGACTCAAACCATGGTCAACCATGTGGGAGTCCAGCCACCTTGACCACCACACAACCTGCCAGCCCCCCCTTTTTTAAAAAAAAAATTTATAGAAGTTTGTGCCTTAGGACACGTGCACTTGCTAGAGAGAGACAGAGACAGAGACATGAGAGGGAAAGTGAGAAATCACTCCCTAGAGGAGATGACCATACCACAATCCCTTCTCCATTCTCCTCCAGGGATCTTGGGAATGTATGCACATGCGCCTGTTGTGAGTTTCATGCGACTGGGTCCGGGATTCAAATAGTAGTCAGCTATGTGCTAGTCCAGCAATGTAACCACTACCCCATCTGCTGGTCCCCTTCCTTCTTTCTTAATGCTACAGATTGTGTGCTTTTGCCACAGAAAGACAGAGAAAGAACTGGAGACAGCATCCCCCAACAAGATGTGGTGACATTACAATCCCTTCTCCTTTTTTTCCATCCTGCTGGGATTTGGGGCATGTAAGCAATGCATCTGGTGTGTTTTTGAGCTGGAATTCAAATTATGATTAGCCAACTCCCTTAACTATTAGGCTATTGGGTCAGCCCGGACCATATCTTTTTTTTTTTTTTTTTTTGAAAGTTTTTTGCTATAGGGTGCATGTGCTCACCAGAAAGACAAACAGAGAGAAAGTGAGAAATAACCCCCCAGGGGGATGGCCAAGCCGCAATCCCTTCTCCTCCATTCTCCTCTCGGGATCTCGGGCACGCACACACACGCACCCGGCGTGAGTTTTAAGACATGGGGTCCGGGACTTGAACTGTGGTTAACTACATGGGAATTCAGCGATATAGCCATTACACCAACTGCTGGCCCCATTTCTGAGAGCCCAGCAGACTTATAGCCTCACAGATCCTCAAAAGGTTCCATGGCCTCCAGTTCTGGAATGGGACTGAAGTCCCTGGTAAGCAGCCACACTCACTGTTGTGGTTTCTCCATGGCCTGAGGGTTCCCAAGGAACATGGCTATATACCTCTACATGGCTACTCTAGGCTTCCATTCGAATGTAAAAGAATAGACCATGATAGACCAAAGTTGAAATCCTGTCTCAGTCACTTCCAAGATGTATGTGATCTTGGTTAAGTCCTCAGTTTCCCCATATTTAAAATGAAGTAAGGTAAGAATTAAGTAAGGTAGTAAAGTGTTAGTACAGTGCCTGACACGTAATATATTCAGTAAATGTGAGTATGAAAATGAAACCGAGCAAGAACCCCCTAATGTATTTTCTAGAGTTCCTGAAATATAAAGTCCATTTGCATTGTAATGGCCCAGAGTAAGGAGTAAGTCTTCAGACTTTGGTTGTGATAATGACCAACATGGACCAGGAGTGAGGGCCATTTGACCTCTAAAACGCTCACTTAAAGGAAAGATAGGTTTTCATTTCAATATGTAAGATGTGTTGTAGGCTGGAAACTGCTGGTTGTGAGCTCAGAGACTTCAGGCTGAATGGCTCCAGACACTTGAAGAGGAATTTGATTATCTAAGGCCTCACCAATCAAGAATTCCCATGAGATGATCACGCCCTCTTGAACCAATCACTGAACTGATCATGCGCCTGGGACCTCTGCTCCTAGTTTTGCCCTTAAAAACGCATGCGGGGAACATCTGGGGGGGGGACCGGGTCTTTTCAGCATGAGCTGCCCGCTCTCCTTGCTTTGCGCTTTGCAATAAATCTGTACTTTCCTTCACCACACCATGTCCCTATGGCTTGGTTTTATAGCACTTGGGCAATCGAACCTGATTTGAGTTCGGTAACAAAAAGTGGAGTGACAGGGAGACAGCTAAAGAGATAATAGAGGGGTCAGCAGGTGGTGTGGTGGTTAGGGGTGCTGGACTCCCACATGGCCGACCATGGTTACAGTCCTGGGCCTGGTGGCTTGCTTTCTCACTTTCCTCTCTCTCTCTCTCTCTCTCTCTCTCTCT
>NW_006203737.1:519322-530329 GCF_000334495.1 Tupaia belangeri chinensis | reverse complement strand
CCTGGTGGCTTGCTTTCTCACTTTCCTCTCTCTCTCTCTCTCTCTCTCTCTCTCTCTCTCTCTTACTCTGTCCCTGGTCAAGTGAAATAAATAAGTAAATAAAGCCAAATTAAAAAAAAAAGATGATGGAATAATACATTTGAGATATTACTGAATTTTTGTCTCTTCCCATTCAAATTGTTTGTCATTTCTCTTTTTTAGAATGATTTATTTAATTACATTTGTTGTTGTTATTATTAGTACTATTATTAATTTGACCAGAGAGAGACAGAGAGAGAGAAAGGGAAAGTGAGAAAGGAAGCTGCCAGGTCTGGGACTTGAACTGCTGTTGGCCATGTGGGAATCCAGCGCCTTTAACCACTACACCACCTACCCACCCCGTTGATTGTCATTTCTATACTCACTGCCTTGGAGGCATGTGACTATTTTAAGGCACTCACAGTGAGATGGATCTTCCTGATTTCAGAGGACAAAGCCTCCAGGCAGTGGAACCATTGCTGGAGCCAGACCCTTGAGGTGAAATTAATATTAAATTAACCATTTTAAAGTGAAGAATGAGTGACATTCACCTAATTTCAAAACATTTACATCATTGCATAATAAAACTCGATACTTTAGCCAGCCAGTGGCGTGGTGGTTAAAGCAGCTTGATCCCACATGGCTGACTGTGCAGTTGGAATCCCAGACCCAGTGTCTTGAAAAACATGCTGTGTGTGTGTGTGGCCAAACTCCCAAAAAGAAAATGAAAGAGAAGGGATTGAAACATGGCTAGTCCCCAGGGGAGGTGCTTTCTTTCTTTGTGCTCCCTCTTCCTCCTCCACCTGTCTCTGTATGGTAAATACCTAGGACATCTAGCAAATTTTAAATAAATAAATATAGGGGCCAGCAGGTAGTGCAGTGGTTCAGGTGCCGGATTCCCGTGTGGCCAACCAAGGTTCAAGTCCAGGACCTGGTGGCTTGAAACTCACACTGAGTGTGTGTGACAAATACAGAACATTCTACACCTTCATTTCTAACAATGCTTATCCTTTGTTTAGTAGTGAGAATAACATTTAAACTTGTGGTTTTACTTTTACCACAAGTACACAGAATAACCAGTAGAAATCAACTCCCTGGGACCAGCAGGTGGTGTGGTGGTTAAGGTGCTGGGCACTCCCACATGGTTGATCATGGTTCAAGTCCTGGACCTGGTGCTTACTTTCTCACTTTCCCTCTTTCTCTCTCTGGCCAAAATAAAATGAATGGATGAATAAACAAAATTAAAAATTAAAAAAAAAAAACATAACAAGAGGGGTTGGCAAGGTAGTGTAGTGGTTAAGGTGCTGGACTCCCACATGGGCGACCACAATTTGAGTCCTTGGCCTGGTGGCTTGTTTTTCTCACTTTCTCTCCACACCTCCCACCCACTCCCCAATCTCTCTCTGGTCAAATTAAAAAAAAATAAAGGAAGAAGTTACTCCTCCGTTCACTCTCATTCACCCTCTCCCAGCCTCTGTTTACTACTATTCTATCTTCCATTTCTATGAACTTGGCTACTCTGAATATTTCATATAAATGTAATCATATGATCTTTTGTATTTGGCTTCTTTCACCTCACATAATGTTTTCAAAGTTCATTCATCTCGTAATGCATATCAGGACTTCATTCCTTTTTATTTCTGAACAATGTTTTATTGTAAGGATATCACAGTTTTGTTCATCCATTCTTCAGCTATTGGACATTTGAGTTGTTTCCATGTTTTGGTTGTTAAGAATAATATTACTGGGAGGAGGCCAGCAGGTACCGTGATGGTTAAGGTGCTGGACACACGCACATGGTTGACCGTGGTTGGAATCCTGGACCTGGTGACTTGCTTTCTCAATTTCTCTCTCTCTCTCTCTGTGTTTCTCTCTGGTCAAATGAAAATAAATAAATACATAAATAAAATTAAATAATTATTTTTTAAAAAGGGATAATATTACTGGGACCAGCAGGTGGTGTGGTGGTTAAGCACTGGACGCTCATGTGGCTGACCATGGTTCAAGTCCTGAATGTGCTGGCTTACTTTCTCACTCCTCCCTCCTTCATCTCCTTGTTTCTCTGATGAGGAAACATGCTCTGTAGCAAATTTTAAAAAAAGTAATAATAATAATGATAAATGAAATTAAATAAATTATTATTTTACAAAGGAATAATATTACTGTGACCATTCCTGTCTAATTTCTTTGTGTGTGTGTGTGAACACATGGTTTTAATTCTCTCGGGCAAATGGAGAAGAATAGAATTGCTGGGTCATGTGCTAACTCTGTGTTACCAGAGTTGGGAAGAGATACCTAAAATTAGCAATCAAGAGCCAGTCAGAAATAAGTACATGAAAAGATATGGGGGAGAGAGGTCTTCACAAGTTCATTGAAATGCATATTATAAAAAAGCTGCATAGATTTCAAAATTTTTTTGCACCAAAATAAACTCACGATTTATTTATTTTTGATAATAGCTCATCTTTTAAAATAATTTTTAAATTTTATTTATTCATTTGTTTATTTTTTAATTTGACCAGAGAGAGACACAGAGAGAGAGAAAAAGAGGAAGTGAGAAAGCAAGCTGCCAGGTCCAGGGCTCAAACCATGATCAACCATGAGGGAATGTCCAACACCTCAGTCACCACACCCCTTTGCTGGTCCCTAAACTAATAATTTAATTCCATCTTTCCATGAACTTTTTGAGGCACCCATGTTCTTAGCATCATTAACTATCAAATAAATGTAAATCAAAACTAAAATGGTGGCATGGTGGTTAAGGGCACTGGACTCCCACCAGGCTGACTGTGACCTGGCAGCTTGCTTGCTCTCTCTCTTTCTCTCTCTCTCTCTCACTCTGTTCCTCTCTAGTCAAATTAAATAAATTAATTAATAAAGTTAAATAATTCTTAAGAAAACAAAACAAACAAAAATCTACAATGAAATACCACTTTCAAACCCACTAGGATGGCTAGAATTTAAACAGACAATATAGGGACCAGCAGTTAGCATAATGGATACATCCCTGGACTCCCACGTAATTGACCGCGGTTTGAGTCCCAGACCCCATGGCTTAAACTCAGGCTGGGCACGTGTGCGTGTGTGCCCAAGATCCTGAGAGGAGAATGGAGGAGAAGGGATTGCAGCATGGCCATCCCCCCTGGGGGTGATTTCTCGCCTTCTCTCTGTCTCTCTGGCAAATCCATATGCTCTATTGCAAAAAAAAAAAAAAAAAAAAAAAGGCAGACAATAAGAAATGTTGATGAGAATATGGAGAAACAGGCCCCCTGTACATACATCACTGGTGAGATTATAATACCTGGAAGTTCTTCAAATGGTTAAATGTTTCCTGGGCAAGGAAGGGAGTAGTCAGGGCCTGGATAGAATAGCCAGAGTGTTCCCTGCCTCCCCTCCAGGAGTGGGATAGTCATTAAATACACGCGTATTCAGACAGATGGATATGTGGGTATGGCATCCATTGGCATCAGTTCACGTCCTAGTCCCAGCTCCCACTCTCCCTCACTAAGTGGTAAGCGTGCTATTGCTATAGAATTATCTAAAAAACAACTGGTGCAGAAAAGCCTGCCCATGGTTTTCCCTTTTTATCATAACTGATTTTTTTTTTAATGTGAGCAGAAGCTTGCCATGTAACTCATATATACAGTTCACAATACTTTTCTTGCCTGTGGATCTTATTCATTCCTACCATTCTATCCCTGGAAATACTTCCTTCACTCCTTTCTCATCCTCTTTACAACCTTTCCATCCTACAAGGTCCAGGTCAAATCCTACCCCCTCTGTAGTCTTCCCTCAATCAAATCGAGGCTTGAAGTACCTAGTAACTAAGTAGAATAGCTCCTGGAGATTCTATTTAGTACTTCTTATTTTATAAGATATATTTTATTTAACTTTTCATTTGTTTATTTTAATTTGACCACAGAGGGCAGAGTGAGAGAGACAGAGGTAAAGTGAGAAAGCAAGCTGTCAGGTCCGGGATTCAAACTGTAGCTGGCCATGTGGGAATACAGCACTCTTAACCACCACACCCTCCACCGACTCCCTCTTTAGTACTTTTTAAAAAAGATTTATTTATTTTATTTTATTTATTCATTCATTTTTTTTTTAGAGGTTTTTGTTATACGGCACGTGCACTTGCCAGAAAGACAGAGTCAGAGAGACAGAAAGCAAGAAATCAGCCCCCAGAGGGGATGGCCATGCCACAATCTCTTCTCCTCCCTTCTCCTCTTGGGATCTTGGGCATACACGCACATGTACCCGACAAGAGTTTAAGCAAATGCGTTGGGACTCGAATTGCGGTCAACTACGTGGAGTCCAGCGACATAGCCATTACATCAACTACTGGTCCCTTATTTATTCATTCATTTTCTTTTAATTTGACCAGAAAAAGACATATGAGAGAAAAAGAGGGAAAGTGAGAAAGCAAGCCAACAGATCTGGGACTTAAACCGTGGTTGGCCATGTGGGAGTGTCCAGTGCCTTGACCACCATGCCACCTGCTCGTCCCCCTATTTAGTACTTTTAACTAAACACCATAAAATGCTGCTTCCTTTACCTTAATATAGTAAAGCAGATAATTTTTAGTTTTATCTTCCATGTTAGGTTAGAGAAACAGGCAGGTGCAGAACCGAAGAAATAGTTAAGGGAGAGCATTTATCTATCTATTTAATTTTAAAATAATTATTTTTATTTAATTTTATTTATTATTATTAATTTTTAAAAGAATTGTTTTATTTAACTTTATTCATGTATTTATCTTAATTTGACCAGATAAGGACAGAATGAGAGAGAGAGAGAGAAAGTGAGAAAGCAAGCCATCACGTCTGTGACTGGAACCACGGTCCACCATGTGGGAGTCCAGCGCCCTTAACCACCACCTGCTGGACCCTAGAGGGATCTTTTCAATAGGCCAAAATTTTATTCATTCCTTCTCTTTAACCCTGGAGGAGTTACCTATCATAAAATAGCAAAATGGAAAGAGCTTAGGCCCTAGACCAAACATTGGGCTCAAATCTTGCCTGAACCACCTTCTAGTGCTGTGACTTTTGACAAGTGATCACACTTCTCTTGGCTTCAGTTTCTTCATTCATAAAATGGTAATAAAAATGCCTAGGGTTTTTTTTGGAGAGGATTTTGCTATAGGGCGCGTGCGCTTGCCAGAAAGACAGAAAGATAGAAAGCGAGAAATCACCCCCCAGGGTGGATGGGCACACCACAATCCCTTCTTCTCCATTCTCCTCTCAGGATCTTGGGCACACACGCACACGCGCCTGGCGTGAGTTTAAGCCACCGGGTCCGGGACTTGAACTGCGGTCAACTACATGGGAGTCCAGCAACATAGCCATTACACCAACTGCTGGTCCCAATAAAAATGTCTAAGAGGCCTAGCCATAATGGCCCAAGTGGTAGGGCCCTGGTGGGCAAGGATGAGACTGTCTGGGAGACCTGGATTGAGTTCCCAGAGCAGCCTAAACAGATCAGCATGATGATGTGGCACCTGCGATCCTAGCTAACTGGGAGGCTGGGGCAAATGGATCACAGCATGGCAAGATCCTGTCAAAAATACTGCTCTCTCTTCCCCCCCTTTCTCTCGCTGTTTTTAAATTTTATTGTCAGAAGGTACATGCACATTCCAGAGAAAGAAAGCACCCTCTGATGAGGATTTCAAAAAATTCTGATGAGTCATTGTAAGAAAAATTAGAGCTCTGTTAGGTGTTCTGTAAACTTTTCTCCTAAAATTAACATTGTCACCAGAGAAAGTAACAGATACGGTTACTGTTTGTGTGCTTTCCTTCCTTCCTTCCTTCTTTCTTTCTTTCTTTCTTTCTTTCTTTCTTTCTTTCTTTCTTTGGAGAGGTTTTTGCTATAGGGCGCGTGCGCTCACGCGAAAGAGAGAGACAGAGAGACAGAAAGTGAGAAATCACCCCCCCAAAGGGGGATGACCACGCCTCAATCCCTTCTCCTCCATTCTCCTCTTGGGATCTTGGGCACACATGCAGAGGCACCCTGAGTGAGTTTAAGCCACCCGGTCCGGGATTCGAACTATGGTTGACTACATGGGAGTCCAGCGACATAGCCATTAAGCCAACTGCTGTCCCATGTTTGTGCATTTTCATTAAGCATCTGCATCAGTTCCTAGGGAGAGGATGTTCTGGCTTCAGATAACTGGGCACAGGGACCAGCAGGTGGCGTGGTGGTTAAGGCGCTGGACACTCCCACATGGCTGACCATGCTTTGAGTCCTAGACCTGGTGGCTTGCTTTCTCACTTTCCCTCTTTCTCTCTCTCTCTGTGTATCTCTCTGGTCAAATTAAAATAAAATGAATGAATAAATGTAAATAAATAATTCTCAAAAAAAAAAGATAACTGGGCACAGATCTGGCAAGAAATATTTAGGTGGTAGAGTCTGTTCCATTAGTGTATTAGTCAGGATTTTCTAGAGACACAGAACCAATAATATATTTATATGAGTATATAAGAGGGGATTTATTAGGAGAATTGCATCATGCTTCTTGTCTATTAAGACTTCTTAACACAGACTAAATTTTTAAAATTCTATCCAGTGAGGGGGCCAACAGGTGTTGTGGTGGTTAAGCACCTTTTAAAAAGATTCGAGTCCTACACCCAGTGGCTCAAAAATCATGCCAGGGAACCAGCAGTTAGCATAATGGCTATGTCGCTGGACTCCCACGTAGTCGACCGCGGTTCGCGTCCTGGACCCGGGGGCTTAAAACTCCCGCCGGGCGCGTGTGCATGCGTGCCCAAGATTCCGAGAGGAGAATGGAGGAGAAGGGATTGCGGTGTGACCATCCCCCCTGGGGGTGATTTCTCGCTTTCTGTCTCTATGTCTCTCTCTGTCTGTCTGGTGAGCGTACGCACCCTATAGTGAAAATCTCTCAAAAAAAAAATCATGCCAGGTGCGTGTACATGCATGCCCAAGATCCCAGGAGGAGAATGGAGAAGAAGGGATTGTGGCGTGTTTATCCCCCCCCGGGGGTGTGATTTCTTGCTTTCTGTCTCTCTGTGTCTCTCTAGCAAGTGCATGTGCCCTATAGCAAAAATCTCTTAGAAAAAAAAATACTGTAGAAATTTAGCACAAAAATAGGTCAGTACTTAGAAAAATATTTTATAAATAAAACCCTTATTCCAATAGAAACTTTATTAGAAAGAGCAATAAATAAGAAGACAGAAGCGGGACAAGCAGTTGGAGTAATGGCTATATCTCTGGACTCCCATGTAGTTGACTAAGGTTCGAGTCCCGGACCCAGTGGCTTAAACTCATGCCGGGTGCATGTGCGTGCCTGTCCAAGATCCCGAGAGGAGAATGGAGGAGAAGGGATTGCGGCGTGGCCATCCTCCCCCCCGGGGGGTGATTTCTCGCTTTCTGTCTCTCTGTCTCTCTGTTTTTCTAGAGAGCGCACATGCCCTATACCAAAAATCTCTCCCCCCACCAAAAAAAAGAAAAAAGAAGATGGAACCAGGATTTACCTGTTATGCTTGAAGCAAAGGAGGCACGTGTTCTCAGCTTCTGTCGATTCTTTTTTTTTTCAATGTAACTTTTTAAGAAGAATTATTTATTTTTATTTTATTTATTATTATTATTTTTAACTTGCTATAGTCACTAGAGATGGGAGGGAGAAGAAAGAGGGAAAGTGAGAAACCAAGCTGCCAGGTCCAGGACTTGAACTGCAGTCAGCCTTGTGGGAGTCCAGAGCCCCAACTGCCATGCAACCTGCCAGCACTCTTAATTTCAACTTTTTTAAAGAATAATTTAATTTAATTTATTATTAGTAGTAGTAGTAGCAGTAGTATTTTTCAATTTGCTATAAGGCATGTGTGCTAACCAGAGAGAGAGACAGAGAGAGAGAAAGAGGGAAAATGAAAAAGCAAGTCACTAGGTCCGGGACTCAAACCATGGTTGGTCATGTGGGGAGTCTAGCACTTTAATCATCATGTCACCTGCTGGTCAGTTCCTGCCAATTCTGCTCTTTACCCTCATACAGTTTTTTGAGGAGCCTTACGTTCCCACAGAAACATAGTTTCAAAATCACTTGTATTACCCATGGCTTCATGTGCAGATGGGCCTGAGAGCCAGAGAAGGAAATGAACTTGCCGAGTGTCATCCACTTTGTAAAGGGAGAGCTGGGACTAGAAAACGCACAGTTCCCACAGAGTATGGCCATATATTTTTCTTGTGTAATGGTAATTCCAATCAAGAGATAAGCAAGGAGACTTATTGGACTAAATGTATATGAATTAAGGTAAATATACTTTAAGTAGATTGCTTTGACTCACATATTTTGATGAGAAGCGTACAAGTCTAGACAGTCTGTGTGCTCTGTTTCAAAAGCACATACCAGGGACCAGCAGACGACATGGTGGTTAAGGAGCTGGCTATGTGGACGCCCACATGGCCAACCATGGTTCGAGTCCCAGACCTGTTCTGCTGGCTTGCTTTATCACTTTCCCTCTCTTTCTCTCTCTCTGTGTCGGAGTGGTTACATTGCTGGACTCCCATATGGCTTAATGTAGTTCAAGTTCCAGACCTGGTGACTTGAAATTCACACCCGGCACATGTGTGTGCATGCCTAAGATCCCAGGAGGTGAATGGAGGAGAAGGGATTGGAGCATGGCCATCCCCACTGGGGGGTGATTTCTCACCTTCCGTCTCACTGCTTCTCTCTCTCTGTCCAGCAAGCCTATGTACCCTATGGCAAAAACCTTGGGGGGAAAAAAGCATATACCATAGTATCTTTCACATACTAGGTGCTAAATATTTGTTAATTCTTCTCTGGTCTTACTGCAAATAGGAAATATTTGGAAAATCATAACACAGAGAAGTAAAGAAAGGGGAGAGGGATTGCTGGACAGCGGTATAGCAGTAAAACATGACACTCTGCAAGGTTGACCCACTTGGGAAGGTTCTAGGTTCACATCCAGAGGCCTCCTTGAATCCTTGAGTATGTTGGGTATGAATATGCCCATGATCTGGGACTTGCAGAGACTGGTAGTATCTCCCAGTGTCAAGACCTGGTTGGGGACCAGTGGGTGGCAAGGTGGTTAAGGCGCTGGACACTCTCACATGGCCGACCACAGTTTGAGTCTCGGACCTAGTGGCTTGCTTTCTTGCTTTCCCTCTCTCCCTCTCTCTATGTCTCTCTCTGGTCAAATTGGAATATGTGAATGAATAAATAAAAAATTAAATAAATACTTCTGAACAAAAAGACCTGGTTGAAGGTTCTCTCTCTCTCTCTCTCTCTCTCAATAAATAAATAAACTTTCAAGAAAAGGAAGAAAGGGAACCAGCAGTTAGCGTAATGGCTATGTTGCTGGACTCCCACGTAGTCGACCGCGGTTTGTGTCCCGGACCCGGTGGCTTAAAACTCACGCCGGGCGCGTGTGCATGCGTGCCCAAGATCCCGAGAGGAGAATGGAGGAGAAGGGATTGCGGCGTGACCATCCCCTCTGGGGGGTGATTTCTCGCTTTCTGTCTCTATGTCTCTCTCTGTCTGTCTGGCGAGCGCATGCGCCCTACAGTGAAAATCTCTCCAAAAAAAAAGAAAAGAAAAGGAAAAAAGAGGGAACAGTGGGTGGCATAGTGGTCGAGGTACTAGACTATCACATGGTCGATCACGGTTCAAGTCTTAGACCTGGTGGCTTGCTTTCTCACTTTCTCCTTTTCTCTCTCTGTCTCTCTCTGGTGAGTGCAGGAGGAGACACTCATGCCCTATAGCAAGTTAAAATAATAAATAAAACAAAATAAAATAAACACTTTTTAAAAGATTTATTTATTTAATTTCATTTATTCTTTCATTTATTTTTAGTTTGACCAGAGAGAGACAGAGAGAGAAAAGGAGAAAGTGAGAAAGCAAGCCACCAGGTCTGGGACTCGAACTGTGCTTGGCCATGTGGGAGTATCCAGCACCTTAGCCACCACGCCACCTGCTGGTCCCCAAATAAATAACTTTTTAAAAAAGAAAAGAGAAGAAAGAAGACAGGAAGAACTTAAAACACTGGAACACAGAATCAGATCATATTAAAGGGCAAACATGGAGTTAATATTACTATTCTTCATCACCTTTCCTGCTTCCCAGTCTTCTTAGCATCACCCCTGCACCCTTGAAAATCACCCAGTTTGATCTTCAAGTCAGTGCAGTAGGGCTGGCCGCCTTCAAGCTGTAGGACTTCATCCAAACCTACACCCATATGAGCCATGTGTCTCCTCCTGTAGCTCATTAAAGGCCATGTTGACGACGATCTAAACAGAATGGGAAAATTATGTTTGGGGAGAAAACTGCCTGCCTCGATGCACTTGGCGAAGGCAGAACTTGCCTGTCTGCAGAAGTTCACGCTGATGAAAGGAGAAATTCTGCTTCCCATCCTCTCAGGATACGGTCTATAATAAAGTCGCATTTGTATTGCACTTTATGCTCTCCAGAGAATTTTGCAGATGTTATCACAAGTGATCCTCATAAAAAACTTATGAGAGAGGCAGAGCTACTTCATTCAATAAGTATTTAATGTGTCCTACTATGGGCCAGGCTTTGTGTTGGGCAGTGGCTAAAGCATAAGAATAGGGTTAACTCCTTCTCACAATGCTGACTTAACTCAAGTGTCACTTTTTCTGAATAGCTTTCCTTTTTCACCCTCTCTCCCCATATCCTGTTTGTATACTTCTTAGGACTTACCACAATTTAATCATAGATTAATTTATTAATTTATTAAATTTATTTTTAGAGGATTTTGTTGGTTTGTTTTTGTTTTTGTTTTTGTTTTGTTTTGCCATAGGACCTGTGGACTTGCTGAAGAGAGAGACAAAGATGGTGAAGGAGAAAGTGAGAAGTCACCCCCCAGGAGGGATGGCCACAGCACAATCCCTTCTCCTCCATTCTCTTCCTGGGATCTCGGGCACTCATGCACATATGTCCGGTGTAAATTTCAACCTACTGGATCCAGGACTCAAACCATAGTCAGCCATGTGGGAGTTCAG
>NW_006203737.1:496420-519275 GCF_000334495.1 Tupaia belangeri chinensis | reverse complement strand
CAGGAGGCCAGCAGGTGGTGTGGCGGTTAAGGGCACTGGACTCCCACATGGCCAGCTGCGGTTCAAGTCCCAGACTTGGCAGCTTCCTTTTTCACCCCCCATTCTGTACCTCTTTGTCAAATTTAAATAAATAAATGCATACATAAATACATAAATAGAGTAAAAAAAAAAAAGTTTCCAGAAGGCACATGCACTTGAGAGAGAGAGAGAAAGACAGAGAGAGACAGAGACAGAGAGAGGGAAAGTTAGAAAGTACCTTCCAGAGGAAATGGTCATGCTGCAATCCCTGTTCTATTTTTCTCTCCTGTCAGGATTTTGGGCACCCACTGCACACATACATTGGGTGTTTCTCAATCCATTGGGTCCAGGACTTGAACCAAGTGGTTGGCCATGTGGGATCCAGCTGTCTTAACCACCACACCACCAGCTTGCCCAGTCATAGATTTATTTGTTCATTGTCTGGGTTCCTTGTTTGCACTCTAAACTTCAAGAGGATTAAGACTTCTTTGTCATGTTCCCTGCTCAATCACCATACCTAGTACAGCTGGGAAGATTTCAGTCTGGTAAAGGGAAACAGACAAGTACACACAGAAAGCAGAATAAACCAGTCTTGATGTCTTGTAGAAGCCTGTTAAGATTAGTCTGCCAGTCTTGTGTCTTTTGAGTTCTAAAACTGATTCCATGATACTGCTTAGCCTAGAGGGTTCTGGTTGCGACCGAGTCCTTGCTGTAATTTTCTTCTTAGGTACCTATAGCTGTAGGCTTAGGGTCTAGATTGATAGCTGAGTATATTGTATCCTGCCTAGTGTACCCAAGCTGCCTTGACGCAGATACTTGATTCAGGATTATGTTTCCCACATTTCCAACCTCTTCATTTTTCTCCTCTGCATAGGCATTCTTATAACATAGCATTCTTATGTTTTTTTCCTTGTTACCTTCCTCCTCCAAATCCTATTCTTGTGAAAATAACTGATATAATTGTAAATTTCACAGGGACTTATATTTTAGCTGTGGACAGATCTGAAGTCTAAATCATGGGCAGAAATGTGATGCTATAGGCACCAGAGAGCCATACTAGAAAGGTAACATCTTTATTTTTTTATTTTGGAGAGGTTTTTGCTATAGAGTGTGTGCGCTCACCAGACAGAGAGAAACAGAGAGACAGAAAGTGAGAAATCATCCCCCAGGGGGGATGGCCATGCCGCAATCCCTTCTCCTCCATTCTCCTCTTGGGATCTTGGGCACGCACGCACACGCGCCCAGTGTGAGTTAAAGCCACAGGGTCTGGGACTCGAACCACAGTCAACCACATGGGAGTCCAGCGACATAGCCATTATGCAACTGCTGGTCCCAATGGACTGTGGTTTGAGTCCTGGACCTGGCGGCTTGCTTTCTCACTCTCTCTCAGTCTCTCTCTCTCTCTGTTGAGTATCCGTTCTCTATAGCAATAAATAAATAAATAAATAAAATTAAATAATTCTTTTTAAAAAATCACTCTCCAGGGCCCAGCAGGTGATGTGGTTAAGGTACTAGACTCCCACGTGACCAACAGTGGTTCGAGTCCCAGACTCAGCAGCTTGAAGCTCACGTTGGGTGTATATATGTGGATCCCTAAGAATCCCAAGAGGAGAATGGAAGAGAAGGATTGCAGCATGACCGACCACCTGGGGGGTGATGTTTTGTTTTCTGTCTGTCTGTCTCTGGTGAGCTCACGTGCCCTATAACAAAATTCTCTAATAAGTAAATAAATAAATGAATAGAAAAAGAAACCAACCAGTTCAATTTCATCCCATAACAAATAAGGAAACCAGGCTTCAGAGGAGTCAAACGACTTTTCCCCCAAGGCCTAATAGCTAGCAGTGACCCAGAGGAAAAGTCTCTAAGGTCCTGATGTGATCTGGATCCAAGCACTACTTGTTTGGATCTAGGGAAAAGAGTATAGTTATGGGGCCAGCAGATGGCATAGTGGTTATGTTGCTGGACTCCCACATGGTCAACTGAGGTTCAAGTCCCAGACTCAGTGGCCTGACACTCATGCTGGGTGTGTGCATGCATGCCCAAGACCCCAGGAGGAGAATGGAGAATGGAGGAGAAGGGATTGCAGTGAGACCATTACCCCTGGGGAGTGATTTCTCACTTTCTCTCACTCTGTCTTTCTGTGTGTCTCCAGCAAGTGCACATGTCCTGTAGCACGGCTGAGGTCTGCCATTGCTGAGTTCCCCATATATCAGTTTGCACGAGTGCACACGTCCTATAGCAAAAATCTCTAAAATCAATCAATCAATCAATAAAGCCAAGACTAGGGAAAAAAAGATATGGAATTTCTAGAGTCACAAAACCTTACTTAGGCGTATTATATTATTAGTTATTTATCTAGTGCTTGTTATGGGCCAGCTACTGCACTAAACATTTTATATAGTTTATCACATAGTTTGCTAAACTTCACAATAACCTTATGAAATAGGTGTAATTATTATTCCTATTTTACAGATGAGGAAACTGAGGCTTATAGAAGTTAGGTAACTTAACCAAGTAGAAATAGCTAGTAAGTGGTGAAATTGGGATGCAAACCGGATTGTCTTTTTTTTTTAAAGAATTATTTATTTATTTAATTTTATTTGCTGTTATTATTTTTTAATTTGACCAGAGAGAGACAGAGAGAGAGAGAAAGGGAAAGTGAGAAAGCAAGCCACCAGATCTGGGACTTGAACTGTGGTCTGCCATGTGGGAGTCCAGTACCTTAACCACCATGCTACCTGCTAGCCCCAAACCTGACTGTCTTATTAAAAGAGTTGTGTTCTCAGTCACTTTGCCACATGGCCTATGAGAGGTAATCCAGAATGTAGTACAATAGTTAACACTAATGTTGAAGGCTTATCATATACTAGGCCCTATTTGAAACACTATGTATAGCAACTCATGTATCCTGTAAATCTCACAATTCCATAAAGAAGGGACTATTTGGGACCCCATTTTACAATAAGAAAAGCGAGGCATAGAGAAGTCACAGATAACAAATGGTGGGGCTGGGTGACAAATGCAGTCAGTCCGACTTTTGACACTTTTTTTTAAGAAATTATTTAATTTTATTTATATATTATTATTCTTCAATTTGACCAGAGTGAGAGAGAGAGAAAGAGAAAGTAAGCTGCCAGATCTGAGACTTGAATCATGGTCGGCCATGTGAGAGTCCAGCACTCCAACCACCACACCATCTGCCAGTCCCCAACTCCTGACTATGCTAAGCTATGTTGAGACCCATATGTTCATTTCAGCTTGAGGAAGCCCAGTCCACTTTGAGAGTCAGCTTCCTTTGTTAGGATGTTGGGCCTGCAGCTCTAAGGGACTTTGCAGAAGCAAACAGTAGAGTTCAAGAGTACAGTCTAGGGACCAGCAGTTAGCATAATGGCTATGTCGCTGGACTCCCATGTAGCCGACCGTGGTTCGAGTCCCGGACCCAGTGGCTTAAAACTCATGCCGGGTGCGTGTGCGTGCGTGGCCAAGATCCCGAGAGGAGAATGGAGGAGAAGGGATTGCGGCGTGGCTATCCCCCCTGGGGGGTGATTTCTCGCTTCCTGTCTCTCTGTCTCTCTCTGTCTATCTGGCGAGCGCACGTGCCCTATAGCAAAAACCTCTCCAAAAAAAAAAAAAAAGAATCCAGTCTACAGCTGAGGCTGTCTCTAATACCCTTTCTAACCTGCATCTTTGAACAAACTGATATGGGGAACTCAGCAATGGCAGACGTCAACTGTGCTTTTAATGTCTGATGAGCCTGCTAGCTCACTGTGTTATTCACTTAATCTGAAGGAGATCTAACAAGAGATCATTTCCTGATAATCCATTGTCTGCTTTCCACATCACCAGGAAAGCACTTTGTTGCAAACTGACCCTTATTTTGGCCTAATTACCTTAGAAAAGGGGCTACAAGAGCAGCATAAACTCCTCAGAATTTGGGTCTGATTTCCTGAGGTGTTCCATTTCAGAAGAGGCCCCAACAACAGGCAGAGAATAAAAACAAGTGTGGTCTGGGGCAGACAGTGTTTTTCAAACAGTTGGCCAAATCTCTCCTGGCAGCCGGGAAGCAGCTGAATCATCAAACGCTAGGCCTCTAACGAGATGGAGGCTGGGCTGTATTGAAGTGCATTCCAGACAGACTGTGAAACCCAGAACTGCTGTGGCTTTCCCAAGGCTGGCTCTCTTCCAAGGGGCTGGTCTGGCTGAACTGCTCATCAAAGCTTGATTTTGTCTCTTCTCTTTCTTTTCCCCCCACCTCCTCTTTGTGACTTCCCATACAGCATTTGCCTGCCTTTGGATGGAATATTCGGATAGATTTTGAGGTCACCTCAGGTACAGCCTCTGCTTTGTAAGCTTCATTCATGAAATGTGTTTCCTAATTACAAGGTCAAAATGGCAAAGAAGAAAGTCACAGAGCTAGAGTGCTCAGGGAATAGACAAGAATGAGCAGACGTTTTTCTCTCAGAAGCAGCATCACAGCCTTGTCAGCACTTACCATTTTTTTTTTAATCTTACCCCTTCTGACTGGGATTAGGTAGTATCTCATTGTGATTTTAATTTACATTTCCGATATGATGAGGAATGTTGAGCATTTTTTCATATGCTTTTTGGCTGTTCATATGTCTTCCTTAGAGAGTTGTTTATTCAGTTCATTTTCCCATCTTTTAATTGGGTTGATCATTTGGGGTAAGCTGCTTCAGTTCCCTATGTATTTTAGTTATCAATCCCTTTTCGGAGGCATAGTTTACAAAAACATTCTCCAATTCTGAGAGCTGTAGATTCACACTAATTAGTATGTCTTTTGCTGTGCAGAAACTTTTTTTTTTAAGTATATACTCTTCTTCTTTTTTTTTTTTTTTTTTTTTAAAAAAAAGAGTTAAAGAAAAGCGCAAAAAACCTTTAGACCCAATTTGAACTGAGAAGTGTTGATATCTTTTATGAAATCCTTTGACTAAAACTTTGGAGAGTAGAGTACAATGAAGGGATCCTATGTCAGGTAATGCATCTTGAAAATAAATGGATCTCCCTATTTATATCAGAAACCAAAGACATGTTTGGACACTTGAAGGTTCAGGACTGACAGGTGGCATGGTGGTTAAGGTGCTTGATTCCCACATGGTTGACTGTGGTTCAAATCCTTGACCTGGTAGCTTGCTTTCTCACTTTCCCTTTTTTTCTCTCTCTGTCTCTGTTCAAGTTAAAAAATAATAGTAACAAATACAAGTAAATAAATAAATAATTCTTTTAAAAAAAGAAAACTATGATTCAAATGTTTATCTCCTCCCCAAAATTCATATGTTGAAATATAATCCCCAGTGGTGGTATTCAGAGGTGGGACCTTTGGAAGGTATTTAGGTCCTGAGAGTGGAGACTTCGTGAATAGAATCAATGCTCCTATAAAAGAGGCCTGAGAGAGTTTGCTCACACCTTCCACCAAGTGAGAACAGAGCAAGAAGGTGCCATCTCTGAAACAGAGAGTATGCTTTGCCAGACACTGAGTCTGCTGGTGTCTTGATCTTGGACTTTCTAGCCTCCAGAACTGTGAGCAATACATTTCTGCTGTATATAAATTATCTAGTGTATGGTATTTTGCTATAGCAGGCTGAATAGACTAAGACATTAAACATGAAGAAGGAACACCATTTCTGGGCCTTTTAAAATGACTTCCTACAGCACGTATCATTACCATGCATAACTATGAATGAGTGCAGAAATGTGTGTTATGCTTCCTCATGTCTGCTAATATACAGATGACTATTTAATTAAATTTTCCCCTAATAAGTGAGGGTAAAGTTCTAACGTCTTGTTAACAGTGTCATGCTAGACACTAATCAGAACCTGGAACTGACCTGGACCTGTTCAGACAGATTTTTTTCACCTAAAGGAATATCGTGGAAGAGAGGAGTGTCCTTTTTCATTGTTAATGCTAAACCGAAAGCAGGGAGGTTGGTGAAGGGAGGCTGAGACTTGGAAAGAACCTTGAAATTCCACAATACTATAATCCATTGTCTGGACTATGATGGGAAAATGAAAGAAATTAGATTCTCCTCCCTTCAGTCTTTGCCAACAGCATTCCTTTTGCAGTCTGTTCTCGCTGACCCCACCCACAATAATAATAATGTGTGTGTTCATAAAGCTCTAAAGAACTTTCACACACATTTATTTTTTATCTATACAACTTTGAGAGGGTCAAAAGAGGAGACATGTCCCCTTTTTACAGATGAGAACACTGAGATTCAGAGAAATTCATTGATTTGCTCAAAGTCACATAAAAATTTAATCATAGAGCCAGGTTCTCGGTTGCTGGGGCTATTATTTCTTTTTCATACTAATTCATACAGTGTTGGTTCTCAAATTTTCAGGTGCATCATAAACACCTGAGAAGCATTTCACAGATGAAGATTTATGGACTCTACCCTCAAAGAGACAATAGTTTTGGCACACGTGTCTGAAATTTGTATTGTTTATTTTTTACTGTAGGGTGCTTGTGCCTGCTAGAGATGGTGACGGGGTAGGGGAAGCAACCACCAAGGGGGTGGCCATGCTGCAATCCCTTCTCCGTCATTCTTCTCTTAGGATTTTGGGCACACACACACACACACACACACACACACACACACCCCTGGCATGTTTTTCAAGTCAGCAGGTAGGGGACTTGAACAACACAGTCAACCATGCAAACTCCAAGTGTCTTCATCTCCACACCATTTGCTGGCCCTGGAATTTGCAACAAGGGCTTCAAATGCATTTGATGCAAGTGGTCATACCTCAAGTGAAAGCAAACTCATAATCCCTGAACTCTTAAGGGATTTCATTTAAATCTCTATGGATAATCTGTTTATTTTAAAGTTCACATAGGAATAGAAGAAAAATAATAAAACTATTTTTAAAGACTTATTTCATTTAATTGTATTTATCACTATTATTATTTAAAAATATTTATTTAATTTAATTTGTTTATTATTTTTCTTCAATTTGACCAGAGTAAGAGAGAGAAAGTTTGAGAGGGAGAGTAAGAAAGCAAGCTACCTGATTCGGTACTCAAACCATGGTTGGCCATGTAAGAGTCCAGCACCTTAACCACTACACCATCTGCTGGCCCCATTATTATTATTATTATTATTTTTTTTTTTTTAGAGGTTTTCACTATAGGGCGAGAGACAGAAAGCGAGAAATCACCCCCCAGGGGGGATGGTCACGCCGTAATCCCTTCTCCTCCATTCTCCTCTCGGGATCTTGGGCACGCACGCACACATGCCCGGCGTGAGTTTTAAGCCCCCGGGTCCGGGACATGAACCGTGGTCAACTACGTGGGAGTCCAGCGACAGAGCCATTACGCTAACTGCTGGTTCCCGCCATTATTATTTTTTAATTTGATCAGAGAGAGAGAGAAAGAGAAAGTGAGAAAGCAAACCACCAGGTCCAGGACTTATACCATGGTCAACCACGTGGAAGTCCAGTGCCTTAACCACTGTGCCACCCTCTGGCCCCAATAAAACTATTTTTAAAAGGACCATGAGGAGAGGGAATGAAGGGCCCTGGATGTCCTTTGGTAAGGACATTTGCTCCCCCAACTGTTTCCCTCCAAAGCCCTTTTCCATGTAAATTTGATTCAAAGGAAAAATCAAAGGAAGCCTTGAATAATGATATCTTGAAAACTGACCCCTGAAACAACTGATCAATGCCCAAAAGAGGGAATTTGCAATTATGACACAGGGGCGGTTCTTAGTAAATAGGATATATATGCACTTGAGTCTCCGATCTAGATCTTTTATTTTTTATTTTTATTTTTATTTTTTTATTTGTTTTAAACACATTCGGTTGGGTCTTTTTATTCTGGAGCTCAATTGCCTAACTTTGAATTCTGCTACTCCGATTATTTACTGTATAATTTTGGACAAGTCACTTAACTTTTCCATGCCTCAGATGAGTCTGTATAATGGGGATAATACTCTACATATTTCATAGTGTTGTTGTAAGGATTAAATGAAATAATGCATATGCACAGCACCTAGAATAATGGCTGGCACTGAGTAAGCAGTTATTGGTGTTATTGGTGTTTTTTTGTTTTTCTTTCTTTAAAGTTTTTGCCATAAGGTGCATGTGCTCACTGGACAGAGAGAGGCAGGGAGAGACAGAGAGAGGGAATCTGAGAAATCACCCCACCAGTAGTGATGGCTACGCTGCAATCTCTTCTGTACTTTCCTCTCAAGACTTTGGGCATGCATGCACAGGTACTGGGTATGATTTTCAAGCCGCCAGGTCTAGGATTTGAACTTCTGTCAGCCATGTAGGAATCCAGTGCCTTAACCACTTTACTACCTGCTGGCCCCCGTTTTGGTGTTACTGTTAATTGCAGTTTCTCTGAGTCATTGCTGAGTTGTAGTCAATAATGGATGGCTAGAGTTTGGAATCAGTCATTTCAATGCTTTTTTCCCCCCATTTCTTTTTCTTTTTTGTTATGATAGAGTGTGTCCATGTGCATGAGAGACAGAAAGAGAGAGAGAGACATGAGTGCCCCCATAAGGGGTTGTGCCATGAATCCCTTTCTCCAGTTGTGTATGTGACTGGCATGTTTTAGGCCAACTGAGCTGGGGATTCAAACTATAATTTTTTTTTTTTGTTTTCTTTTAAAGAATTATTTTATTTAGTTTTATTTATTCATTCATTTATTTTAATTTGACCAGAGAGAGACACACACAGAGAGAGAGAGGGAAAGTGAGAAAGCAAGCCACCACTTCTGAGACTGGAACCATGGTTGGCCTTGTGGGATATCCAACACTGTAACCACCACGCCACCTGCTGGTCCCTGAAACTGTAACTGTTATATGGGATCCAGCATCCTCTTTCTCTCTCTCTCTCTCTCTCTCTCTCTCTCTCTCTCTCTTTTAAGAGAGGTTTTTGCTATAGGGCATGTGCACTTACCAGAAAGACAGAGAGAGACAGAAAGCGAGAGATAACACTGAAGGGGGGATGGCCACATCCCACAATCCCTTCCTCTCTATTCTCTCAGGATCTTGGGCACACACATGTGCCTGGCATGAATTTAAACCGCCTGGTCGGGAACTCAAACTGCGGTCGACTATGTGGGAGTCCAACTATTACACCATCTGCTGGTCCTTCTCTCTCTCTCTCTTTTTTTTTTTTAAAGAATTATTTATTTTGGGGGCCGGCAGGTGGTGTGATGGTTAAGGCGTTGGACTCCCACATGGCTGATCATGGTTTGAGTCCTGGACTTGGTGGCTTCCTTTCTCACCTTCCCTTTCTCCCTCCCTCTCTCTCTGGTCAAATTTAAAAAGTAAACAATAATAACAAATAAAATAAATAAATCTTTTTTTAAAAAAAGAATCTTATTTATTTATTTATTTATTTATTTAAATTTGACCAGAGAGAGAAAGAGAGGATGTGAAAAAGCAAGTCGCCAGGTCCAAGACTTGAAACATTGTCAGCCATGTGGGAGTCCAGCACCTTCACTACCATGCCACCTGCTGGCCGGATCCAGCTTCTCTTGAGCAGTGCATTACCTCTTTGCCAGAGAGCTGGCTATCAATGGTTCATCATGTCTGTGCCTCGGTAAGCTATAAAACATAGGTGCTCTGAAGAGCCTTATATGGAACTTTTGTGGCAGTCCACTAAGTCTCTTTACCAGACTAAAAGATGAATCCGCGTGCGATGTGAGTCTTAAGTACTTTTTGTAGCATCATCACAGGGCAAAGAGACATTTGTGTCCCAAAGACAATACTGTTCCCCGCTTACGAATTATCCAGTGGAATGTAATAAAAATATGTTCAGTGTTGGTAGATAGCAGAGTACGCATTTTTTTTCATAGTCTGCCACAAGGCACATGTGCTCACCAAAGAGAGACAGAGAGAGAGTGAGCAAGAGAGAAAGTGAGAAAGCATTCCCAAGAAGGGAGGACCACTCCACAATCCCTTCTCCTCCATTCTCCTTTTGGGATTCTGGGCATATATACATGTGCCCAGCATGTTTTTCAAGTTGCTGGGTCTGGGACTCGAACTGTGCTGTTGGGCGTATGGGATCCAACTGCCTTAACCATCATGCCATGGGCTAGCCCTGTTCTTCTTTCTTTGAACTTTCTCATCTCAAGACCACCTCATGGGACCAGCAGTTAGCACAATGGCTATGTTGCTGGACTCCCATGTAGTTGACAGCGGTTCGAGTCCCAGACCCGGTGGCTTAAAACTCATGCCGGGCACATGTGCATGCGTGCCCAAGATCCCGAGAGGAGAATGGAGGAGAAGGGATTCCGGTGTGGCCATTCCCCCTGGGGGGTGATTTCTCACTTTCTGTCTCTCTGTCTCTCTCTCTCTGTCTGGCAAGCACACATGCCCTATAGCAAAAACCTCTCCCCCCCTAAAAAAAAGACCACCCCATAGACAAAGGATGATGATAATTGAGATTCTAGGGCACTAAGATTTCTCTAAGAGTCTTAGGAAGGTCAATGGGGTCAAAGGCCTTAGTCAACTGCGAGTTTGGCACGTAGCTGATAATAGAAGTTAGGCATAGGGACTGTCTTCCCAGACTTTGCTAACAGGTAATATTTAGAGATTTGGGCAGGTTTCAAAGTCGGTAGATTCAAGAGCGTATTGGGACCAGCAGTTAGTGTAACAGCTATGTCACTGGACTCCCATGTAGTCGACCATGGTTCGAGTCCCGGACCCGGTGGCTTAAAACTCAGCCATGTGCATATGCGTGTGTGCCCAAGATCTCGAGGAGAAAATGGAGGAGAAGAGATTGCTACGTGTCCATCCTCCCTGGGGGGGGCGATTTCTCACTTTCTGTCTCTCTGTCTCTCTCTGTCTCGCGAGTGCATGCACCCTATAGCAAAAGCAACCTCTTCAAAAAAAAAAAACGTATTAGGTGTCTATAAATCCTGGTATGTGGAGGAAGGGGGATATGAGAGAGAGGAGGACAGGAGAGATGGAGGAAGGACAAGAAGAAAGAAAGAGAAAGTGACAGAGACGCAGAGTAAATATTTGTTGGGTTGGAGTGGTGGTCGAGGATGGAAAGCAAGAGAAGAGACTTTTTGAGAAGGAATGCTGAGAAGCAGAGAGGGCTCTAGTACTGTATCTAGAATCTCCTAGAAGCTTCTGGAGCACATGTCTCAGAGGAAAAGCAGAGTTTCATTCTAGCTCTAGCCAGCCCACCTACCAGCAGCTTTGCTCCCTGCTGTCTGAACTGTCACTCAGGCTCACAGGCACATCTGCTTCAGTGCCCCCAAGCCATTTCATGGTCTATTCATCAGTCTATTTGCTGCTCATGTATTTGACTGCCATCCAGCTAGTGAGGCGTCAGAGGACCAGCAAGTAGCCTAGGTTGAAATGCAAAGGAAACACTGACAAATATAAAATACTTATATTCCTAAGTGTCTGGTGTCAATTACAGCAAGTTGGCACATACAAAATTCGAGCGTCTGAGAGCAGTGGCAACAATATTGGCGTCCAAAGGCTTGTGCATTTGATTATGTGCATATGTGCATCTGAAGAACACACTTACACATAGAAATCTTTCAGTCACTGGCAATCTTCGTGAAAATGATGTAAGAAGGGTAAGTCCATTCCTGGTTTTCTCTTTCAACAGGTTAAGTTACATAGTGCAAACTGTTCACAGATCAGACCATTTATTCCCCGATGAGTGTCTGTTTGGCCAGGCCCCAAGGCCTGCTAGGTTGGAGGGTGATGGAGGTTGCAGGAGAAGCATTGGCTACTGTGCTTTTTTTGCACATGCAGCTCCCACATTTTACCCTTGGAACTGGATAGTCCCTAGCAGAGCAAATTGAACTTAGTGGACTTTTTCCATGTATTTTGCAGCCTCCAAAACATCTGAGACTTTTCTTATAATCCCAGTTCAGTTGAACGTTGACTAGATTTTATATAGACACAGTTCAGTTTAATCACTTAAACAGAACAACATCACGAAATATGTTTTCATTCTGACGATTTTGCACCTAACGAGGAGACAATCACCAAATAAAAAGGCTCTCAGGACTTTTTTTCTAGTAGGCTATAAAACCTCTTTAATTCTTAGACAGATGTATGGTTCGAATGAACGAAAGCCATGGTTTATGGAAGGTCAGGCTAGAAGGCTCGAATGAAAGGAAATGAATGGTTCTGCCTTGTGTCAATTACAGCAAGTTGGCACATACAAAATTCGAGCGTCTGAGAGCAGTGGCAACAATATTGGCGTCCAAAGGCTTGTGCATTTGATTATGTGCATATGTGCATCTGAAGAACACACTTACACATAGAAATCTTTCAGTCACTGGCAATCTTCGTGAAAATGATGTAAGAAGGGTAAGTCCATTCCTGGTTTTCTCTTTCAACAGGTTAAGTTACATAGTGCAAACTGTTCACAGATCAGACCATTTATTCCCCGATGAGTGTCTGTTTGGCCAGGCCCCAAGGCCTGCTAGGTTGGAGGGTGATGGAGGTTGCAGGAGAAGCATTGGCTACTGTGCTTTTTTTGCACATGCAGCTCCCACATTTTACCCTTGGAACTGGATAGTCCCTAGCAGAGCAAATTGAACTTAGTGGACTTTTTCCATGTATTTTGCAGCCTCCAAAACATCTGAGACTTTTCTTATAATCCCAGTTCAGTTGAACGTTGACTAGATTTTATATAGACACAGTTCAGTTTAATCACTTAAACAGAACAACATCACGAAATATGTTTTCATTCTGACGATTTTGCACCTAACGAGGAGACAATCACCAAATAAAAAGGCTCTCAGGACTTTTTTTCTAGTAGGCTATAAAACCTCTTTAATTCTTAGACAGATGTATGGTTCGAATGAACGAAAGCCATGGTTTATGGAAGGTCAGGCTAGAAGGCTCGAATGAAAGGAAATGAATGGTTCTGCCTTTTGGAGACACACTGAATAGGACAGAACTATTTTTCCACAATCAGGTTCTCGCAAATACCCAATGAACTAGAGCATAAAGGCGTATTCTTTCATACTTTGTTGTAAGAACAATTGCTTTGGTGATACACACCATTGTTAACAGCCCTCGACAAGTTACTTATGTCAATATGGTTTGGAAAAGCAAATCATCTAGCCTATGTCTAGGATATATAGTTCAAATATCTTAATTGTATATGTTCAACCAATTATGAAGATATATGTGGATACTGGTCTAAAGATCTTAAAAAAAAAAAACGACAATAAGGCTTGATCTCAGGAAATCCTTCCCGAAACTCCCAAGTTTGGTGAAATTTCAGCTGATATATTTCTTTATTTTGTTTTATTTATTGTTATTTTTTAAATTTACTGCAGGGCATCTGTGCTTACCAGAGAGAGACAGAGAGAGAAAATGAAAAAGCAAGTCACCAGGTCTGAGATTTGAACCACAGTCAGCTATGTGAGAGTTCAGCATCTCAACTACCACACCACATGCCGGCACCAGCTGATATCTTTCTTTCTTTCTTTTATAAAGAATTATTTCTTACATTGTATTTATTTATTTATTTATTTTTAATTTGACCACAGAGAGACAGAGGGGCAGGGGCAGTGAGAAAACAAGTCACCAGGTCTGGGACTCACACCATGGTCAGCCATAAGAGACTCCAGCACCCCAACCACCTCGTCACCTGCTGGCCCCCCAGCTGGTATATATCTAAGTACTTATCTGTTTAGATTTCTGTCATTCAGTACACTGAAGAGTCCTTGAAGTCAGAGACCATATTCTACTTGTATTTAAATCACCACTGGCAACATGCTGTGTATAGTATAGAATAGATGCTAAATAAATATTTGCTAAACTGTTGACTGAAATCAGGCAGTGGGACAAATTTAAATTGAGCAGTGGGTGGTCTAAAGTGAACATTAAACATGTGGTCTACTTTCTAGTCTGCTTTTCATTAATTGGATGAAAATCTGTACTCTTGAGTCTGAGCCCATCTATATGACAGGACCAGGATTATACAAGGTGATTAAAAAGCCAGTCTTAAATCTTTCTTTCCTGAACTTCATTTTTTTGAAGAACTATTTTGTATTTTATTCTATTTTATTTATTTATTCGTTTATTTTAATTTAACCAGACACAGAGAGAGAGAGAGAGAGAGAGAAAGGGAGAAAGGGAGAAAGTAAGCCACCATGTCTGGGATTCGAACCATGGTTGACCATGTGGGAGCATCCAAGTGCCTTAACCACCACTCCAACTGCTGTTCCCCTGGACTTCATTATTTTATTCTGACATTTTTCCTGAAATCTCATGATAATGACATTCCTTTTGTAAAGCTTGAGAAGCATTGAGGACCTTTCAGGTGATTCATCTTTCATGTCTTAGTATGAAAATGCTGGATCTAGTTGCTCTACTTTTAACTCCTAGCTGAGACTAACACTGAGGGGAAAAAATATTTTCGACTAAAGAATTGGGAGAATGAAAGTTAGTGGCAAAGTAAGAGAGAAGAAAGTATTTTTAAGCACAAGGGGGCATCTGAAAGTTCATGGAAAAATGGAATTAAACTATGAGTTTAGGGCCCACCTGTAGCCTAGTGGTTAAAGGAGCCAGATCCCACCTGGCTAATTAACCACAGTATGAATACCTGTCCCAGTTGCTTGAAAACCACTCTAGGTATGTATGCATGCATGCCGCAAATCTTGACAGGATGGAAAAATAAAGAAGGAATTGTGGCATGGCCACACCCCATCGAGAATACTTTCTCTCTTTCTCTCTAGGTCTCTCTGGCAAGTGTACATACTCTCTTGCAATTAAAAAAAAAAAGTAAGGGGGGTAAGCAGGTGGCATAGTGGTTAAGGCGCTGGCCTTCCACATGGTTGACCGTAGTCTGAGTCCTGGACCTGATGTCTTGAAACTCATGCTGGGTGCATGTGCGTGCATGCCCAAAATTCCAAGAGAAGAATGGAGAAGAGATTGCAGTGTGGCCATCCACTCGGGAGATGATTTCTCGCTCTCTGTCTCTCTGGCGAGTGCATGCACCCTATAGCAAAAATCTCTAGAACAAAAAGTATGGATGGGGCAGCAGATGGTCTAGTGGTTAGCTCCCATGTGGCCAACCAAAGTTGGAGCCACTCATGGTGCATGTGTATGTGGCGAGAAAATCTCAAGATGAGAATGGAGAAGAAGGGATTGCAGTGTGGCCCCCCTGGGGGGTGATTTCTCACTTTCCCTCTTTCTGTTTCTCTGTCTCTCTGGCAAGCACATATGTCCTATAGCAAAAAATCTCTCTCTCAAAAAATGTATAGGTTGGAACCAGCAGTTAGCGTAATGGCTATGTTGTTGGACTCCCACGTAGTCGACCGTGGTTCATGTCCCAGACCCAGTGGCTTAAAACTCACACCGGGCGCGTGTGCGTGCGTGCCCAAGATCCCGAGAGGAGAATGGAGGAGAAGGGATTGCGGCATGGCTATCCCCCCAGGGGGTGATTTCTCACTTTCTGTCTCTCTGTCTCTGTCTGTCTGGCGAGCGCACGTGCCCTATAGCAAAAATACCTCTCCAAAACAAACAAACAAAATGTATAGGTTTATTTTGGTGCCAAAAAACCCTGAAATCGATGCAAAAAAATTTTTTTTATAATACACATTTTCCGTTATCTTTTTGAAGATCCCCCTCATATAAGACAATTACAATTTAAGTAGCTCACTACTGATCTATTTCCTGGGTGGGATAGGAGTGGGAAGGAAAATATGGGTGCAGAAAAAATTCGGTGACTGTCAAGTTAAATTGAGAATCATTACATCATAGACTAGGAGAATCAGAAGGATTATTCTAAGTCCTTAATGCCAATAGGATATGGAGATGTGGAGAGGTTTCATGACTTTCTCAAGGTCATATGACTATTTCTTTGTAGACTTAGAAATAAAACCAACAGAACTTTCATATTTTCACCACACCAGCAACTAAATTCAGTCCTGGTGCTTATTCAGCATCTACATGTTCAGCATTGCACTACGTACTGATGGGAGCTCAGGTTCCATTTCTGATATTTTATCATTATGAAGTCCTCCATTTTCCTTTCTTTATAATAAAGAAGACCAAAATAAATGAGAAATATGGCCTAATTTATGCTGAGATATTGCAAGTTAAAGATATTAAGTAGGGTTGGGGTCAGCAGGTAGCATGGTAGCTAAAGGTGTTGGTTCCCCACATGACTGACTGTGGTTTGAGTCCCGAACCTGGCAGCTTGCTTTCTCTCTCTCTCCCTCTCTGGTTCCCTTCCTCTTTCTCTCTCTCTCTCTGTCTCTGGTCAAATAAAAAATAATAACAATAAATGGAATTAAATAAATAAGTATATCTTAAAAAAAATATTAAGTAGGGGGTGTGGTGGCACCCACCCTACGGCAAAGACCAACAGGTGGCATGGTGGTTAAGGCACTGGACTTCCACATGACCAACCGTGGTTCAAGCTTGTTTTCTCACTTTCTCTTTCTCTCTCTCTGGTAAAACTAAAAAAAAAATAATAATAATAACAAATGAAATTAAACAAATAAATAATTCTTTTAAAAAAGATTTTATAAAAGATATTAAGTAAAAGTTGCTGCAGATGCAAACCAATTAGAGTAACTAATAGAATTAACACAATCATAAAGAACTAATTTCTCTCTTTAGAATCAGCATTAGCATCTGTCTCTAGATCCATTTAGTCATTAAGTCATGTAGATTCTGACGTCATTACCTCTCCCAGACCTGTCCCTTTACTTGTATAGTGCTCATTTTCTCCTTAGTCTGCATCTTCATCACCTCTCATATAGGTTATTGCCAAAAGTTTCTAAATTGTTATTCCAATACCTATTTTCCCATCCTTCAGCCAATGCACACTTATGTCAGATTAATATTCCTAAAATACCATTCTAAGTGTTGCAGAAAAACAGATTCTGAGAAGCAGAAATGGCACTCAGGAGAAAAAAGAGAACTCTTTATTACATTGGCGGGCATGGAGAAGTTAACTGTGAATCTCCAGTCCTGACTGGGGATTGGGTACAGTATTTTATGGGGGTATTGGGGAGAGGAGGTCTCAGGATGATAGGAATGGGGAAGGGGCTCAGAATCTGCCCTAGAATGGAGGTGGCAGAGAAGCAGGAAGTCTAACCTAGTCAAGGTTTCAGGTTACCCTGTAGCTTTAGGGAAGGGCAGTAAGTTTGCAGGAGGGCAGAAATCTCAGGCAGCTATTAGCGCTGAGTTATTCTCGAGTTCAGGTCATACATACATGCATCATGCCTCTGCTCAAAAGTATTTGCTGTTTCCCATTATCCAAAGGTCAGTTCTCATGCTGACTTCACAGTCACCCACTTTGTCCTCCTTTGTACTCATCTGCTTATGGATATGTCTTGATTTTGACACTAAACTATAAATTTGTAAGGGCATGGACTCTAACTCCTTGTTTTTCAGCTCTCCTTTTATAGTACACATTAGGCACTAAGTCAATGTTTCTTACTAATGAGCATACTCTTTTTTTAAAGTTTACTTATGGTTATTATTATTATTTAAATTTGCTATACCACATGTGTGTGTGTGTGTGTGTGTGTGTGTGTGTGAGAGAGAGAGAGAGAGAGAGAGAGAGAGAGAGAAATTGAGAAAGCAAGCTGCCTGGTCTGAGACTCAAATCATGGTCAGCCACGTGGTAATCTAGTACCTTAACTACCACACCACCTGCTGTTCCACTGATGATCACATTCTAAAATAAAATATTAAAATATTTTCATTTAAGGTACCATAATGAAATTTGCAGAAGATATCTCTGTATTTGCTAAAGGCTTACACTATTAGCCATTTTACTTTATCTCTGTAACCATTAATTTTCAGAACATTTCTTGTTATCTATAATTTTTACACACATACATACAATCACACAGAGTTAAATCAAGCTTTGGTGGAGGCTGATCTGATTCCTTAAGATGTATCCCAAACACCTACACCGTTATGATTTAATTGCCTCTCAGTATTTAAGCTTAAGTGTCTTACCACTACAAAATATATGTACTATTCTGGCCGAAAATACTAAGAGGGAACAAATACCTCTCTTCTCTTTCTGCTTTGTGTTTGTTCTTTGTACTGGTTCCCATGATAGGTATAATCCCAATGGATCCATAGGGAGACAACAGGAGTTTAAACTGAAGGCTTATGATGGATTATACTCACTCAGAGAAATTCCATACACACTTTTTCTTATCGTTTTTTCTCTTTTCTTTTTCTTTTTTGTAGATTTTTGCCACAGGGCTCATGCACTCAACAGAATGAGACAGAGAAAGGGGAAATGAGAGATCACCTCCTGGGGGGATGGCCATGCTGCAATCCTTCTCTTCCATTCTCCTTTCTGGATTTTGGGCACACACGCATACATTCCTAACATGATTTTCTAAGTCTCTGGGTTGGAACTCAAACTGTGGAGTCTGCCATGTAGGCTCCAGCACTTTAATTACCACGCCACCTGCTGGCCCACCATACACATTTTTAATGAGCTGGGAAATAAGATGTCATGGAAAAATCACTGATTTCACATTTAGAATAATAGGGTTCTAGACTTGGCTTTACTGGGCACTAGCAGTGTGATTTTAGAGAAATATAAATACTCATTTAAGAATCTGTTTGCACTTCTGTCAAACATAAGGTGGTGGATTTATTGATTTATTTTACGAATCTTTGATAGTTGCCAAATCCGTGACAGGAATGGTGCAAGACACTTTAAGGAATAGAAAGATGACTTGAATGGAACTCAGAACTGACTTTCTGTCCTTGAGGAGTTTGTAAGTCTAGAAGGTAAAAGATACGTACCCAAAGGACTGAAATATAAAGTAGACAAGCATAGAGACCAGCAGTTAGCGTAATGGCTATGTCACTGGGCTCCCACGTAGTTGACCGCGGTTCATGCCTGTGGCTTAAACTCACACTGGGTGCATGTGCGTGTGTGCCTAAGATCCCAAGAAGAGAATGGAGGAGAAGGGATTGTGGCGTGACCATCCCCCCTGGGGGGTGATTTCTCGCTTTCTGTCTCTGTGTCTCTCTCTGTCTGGCTGGCAAACGCACGCGCCCTGTAGTGAAAAAAACCTCTCCAAAAAAAGAAAAAATAAATAAAAAAATAAACGCTGGGGGGCCAGCAGATAGCACTTTGGTTAAGGGTGCTGGACTCCCACATGGCCAACTGTAGTTTGAGTCCTGGACCTGGTGCCCTACTTTCTCACTTTCTCTCTCTCCCTCTCTGGTCAAATTTAAATAAATAAATAAAGTTAAGTAAAATAATTCTTTAAGAATTATTCTTTTATTTATTTATTTTAATTTGACCAGAGAGAGACAGAGAGAAAATGAGAAAGCAAGCCACCATAGTTGAACCATGGTCAGCCATGTGGGAATCCAGTACCCTTAAGAACAATGCCACCTGCTGGCCCAATAAAATAATTCTTTTTGAAAGGTTTTTGCTGTAGGGTGAGTATGTTCGCCAGAAAGACAGAGAGAGACAGAGAGACAGAAAGCAACAAATCACCCCCAGAGGGGTGATGGCCACACCACAATCCCTTCACCTCCATTCTTATCTTGGGACCTTGGGCACACACACACATGTCCAGTGAGAGTTTAAGCCACCAGGTCTGGGACTTGAACCTTAGACGACTACATGGGTGTCCAACAACATAGCCATTACGCCAACTGCTGGTCCCAAATAATAATTATTTTTTTAAAAAAAGAAAATAAACATTGACCATGTGTCCCTACATGCATGCCTAAAATCTTGGGAGAAGAATGGGGGAGAAGGAATTGTTTGCATGGTCACATCCCTGGGGGGGATGATTTCTCACTTTCTCTCTCACTGTCTCTGACTCTCTCCTGCAAAAGACAAAATCCTCTTTTACAGAAAGAGGATAGGGGACCAGAAGGTGGTTTGGTGGTTAAGGTGCTGGACACTCCCACAAGGCTGACCACAGTTCAAGTCCTGGGTCTGGTGGCTTGTTTTCTCACTTTCTCTCTCTCTCTCTCTGTCTCTCTAGTCAAATTAAAATAAAATGAATAAATAATTTTTTTTTTAAAAAAGGGAGAAGTATAGAAAAAACTTTAACAAAAAAAAAAAAAAAAGAGGATGAGTGCAGAACCTGCTATGTGGGGTTGCTGTGAATATTAAATGAGCTAAAATGTGTAAAATGACAAATAATGCCTGACCTATAGAGCTATTTAACAGCCATTTGTTGATTTTGATAATCAGGGTAAGTTGGAATACCTAAGGAAGACATTCAGACCCAAGATGGACTTTTAAAGATGCTAGAGAGGAGAGAGTAGAAAAATGTTTAAGCAATATTGTTATAATTTTTTTCTTTTTCAAAAAAAATTTTATTTCGGGCCAGCAGGTGGCGTGGTGTTTAGGGCACTGGAATTCCCACATGGCCGATCACGGTTCAAGTCCTGGACCTAGTGTTTTGCTTTCTCACATTCCCCCCTCTCTCTGTCTTTCTCTGGCAAAACTCATGTGAAAAAATAATAATAAATAAATAAAATAATTCTAATATATATATATGTGTGTGTGTATATATATATGTATACATATACATATATATATATATATATTTATCTATCTATCTATCTATTAATTTATTTTAAGTTGGCCAGAGAGGGACAGAGTGAGAGAGAGAGAGAGAGAGAGAGAAAGTGAGAAAGAAAGCCGCCAGGTCCTGGGCCCGAGCTGCAGTTGGCCATATGGGGAGTTCAGCGCCCATAACCACCATGCCACCTGCTGACCCCATCAGTTATAATTTTGATCTATAAGAACAAACAAATGGCCAGCCAGATTCCACGTGATCTACCACACATAGTTCAAGTCTGGAACCTAGCAGCTTGAGAAACACACTGGGTGCGTGCACTTGTGTGCCCAAAATCCCAACAGGAGAGAGAGATGGTGGAGAAGGGATTGTAGTGTGACCATTTCCCATCCTCTCTGTCTCTCTCTGGCATGTGTACGTGCCCTCTAGCCAAAAAAAAAAAAAGAAAGAAAGAAAATCAAAAGAGAATAATGTACATTATGTTATACATTTCTAAAATATATGTAGCAATAAAATAACGTTAGAAACCACCAGCTTAATCAGTGATAATTAACAATCTAGTGCTCGTATGATTCACATGTCTCTTCTCAACCTAGTCATTAATTTTCTCATAAGGGAATCTTTTTAAAAAAAATTTTAATTTAAGGGGACCAGCAGGTGGCATGGTGGTTAAAGTGCTGGACACTCTCACATGGCCGACCATGGATCAAGTCCTGAATTTGGTGCCTTGCCTTCTCGCTTCCTCTCTCTGTCTCTGTCTGTCTGTCTGTCTCTCTCTCTCTCTCTCTGTATCTGGTCAAATTAAAATAAATGAATGAATAAATAGACTTACATAAATAATTATTTAAAACATTTTTAATTTAATTAATTAATTATTATTTTTCATTTCACCAGTGAGAAACAGAGAGAGAGAAAGGTAGAGTGAGAAAATAAACAACCAGGTCTGGGACTTGAATGGTGGTCAGCCATGCAGGAGTCTAGCACCTTAATCACCATGCCATCTGCTGGCCTCCTCGGATTCTTTAAATATCACAGAACTATTGAAATTGGGTTCATGAATGGTGAGAGTAAATACAAGCCTAATTTATTATTTACTAAGTCCAGTAAATTTCCTTTTGATCTGGTAACTTCCCTGAATGAGGAAAGCATTGAGAAATATTTCCAAGTAGCAGAATATATCACTTTCTTTTATTAACCTTTCTCAAGTTATTGAAACTGGATGAAGTATTTGACCAGCTCTGTACCTTTTTACCTTTTTATATAGTTAATATAATGATGACTGGCAGACCAAATATATTTTGGTGCTTTAGGATGAAATGCATTAGAGGGGCTGGCAAGTGGTGTGGTGGTTAAGGGCATTGGACTCCCATATGGCTGACAATGGTTCGAGTCCCAGACCTGATGGCTTGTTTTCTCATTTTCCCTCTCTCTTTCTCTCTCTCTCTCGCTCTGTCCCTCTCTGGTCAAATTAAAATAAATAAAGTCAAATAAAATAATACTTTAAAAAAAGGAAAGAAATGCACTGGAAATAGAAGATAGAAATCATCAAAATAAGATTTGAAAGAGCAGTTTATCCACTAAATTCAGATTTCAAGGAAGAAAACTGAGCACATTATTGGGAATAAATTGTTTTCTGTGTTGATACAAATGATAGACATACTGTCTTCTGTGAAGCATGAGCGAACAACAGTTTCATAGTCTTTGACACACTAGAGCTATTGTGCAAACGTCATGTCCCACACTGAATCATGTACTCCGGGTTAGAAAAATTAATTTTGGGGGACCAGCAGATGGCATAATGGTTATGTTGCTGGATTCCCATGTAGTTGGTTGCAGTTCTGGTCCTGGACCCAGCAGTTTAAAACTCTTGCTGGGTGCGTGTGCATGTGTGTCCAAAATCCTGAAAGGAAAATGGAGGAGTGGTCATCCCCCCTGGGGTGATTCTCGCTTTCTGTGTCTCTGTCTCTCTCTCTCTGTCTTTCCAGCCCTATAGCAAAAATCTCTCTTAAAAAATAAAAATTAATTTGGCCAAAAAAAAAACTCCCTCTATTTAACTTTCCAGTCAAACTGCACTTGCCAGGACCAGCAGCTGGCGTAATGGTTATGTTGCTGGACTCCCATGTAGTAGACCGTGGTTCGAGTCCCAGACCCAGTGGCTTAAACTGGCACGTGTGCATGTGTGCCCAAGATCCCAAGAAGAGAATAGAGGAGAAAAGAAGAAATAAAGAAAGAAAGAGAGAGAGAGAGAAAGAAAGAGAGGAAGAAAGAGAGAGAGAAAGAAAAAGAAAGAAGAAAGAAAGGAAAGAAGGAAGGAAGGAAGGAAGGAAGGAAGGAAGGAAG
>NW_006203737.1:494499-496123 GCF_000334495.1 Tupaia belangeri chinensis | reverse complement strand
AAAAAAAAAAAGGAAAGAAGAAGGCCAGCAGGTGGCATGGTGGTTAAGGTGTTAGACTCCACATGGCTAATTGCAGTTAGAATCTCAGATCTCTCACTTGTTCTCTCTCTCTCTCTGTCTCCCTCTCTCTCTCATGAGTGCATGCACCCCATGGCAAATTAAAGAATAATGATAATGATAAGAAAACTTTCTAAGTTGACCAGGAGTCATGTAGCAATTTTAGGGTTTAATCATGAAATCACCTTTAAATAGACTTAAGGCCTGTGTCATAACCAAGAGATATGTCATGACCCTGTGGGAGACAAATTCATGATTTCTTCCAAAAGACTTTTAAGGAAACTTTAAAAATAGTGAGATATATTTTATGAGACTCATTTGGGATAAACAGGCAAAAAGATGCAGGTACACAAAACATGGAATAAAACTGTAATGTTCTTCTAATGTTTAATAGATGTTTTTCACAATAAAGACTCCAAGATCTTGTCTTTCCATCTGGATATGGTTTTAAGTGAAAACAATGCAGATGAAATGGATAATTCCGGTTGCAAGCCTATGAATGTTCTATTCCATTCCAACTGCATGTTGTTTCCCTCCCAAGATACTGTCTCAGAGGTTTGCCAATTACAACAGTGTGACTATTTTGAAAGAATGTTCATTTGAGTTCCCAGCAAAAATAATTTCAGGGAGACGTTGCCATTCAAAACATTCACAAATGAGCTCCGCACTTCATTACCTCAATCGCAGACACAAATATAAAGACAATATAACTTTTTCGTTCTAAATATGTTTGTGACTGAAACCAAAAATTATGTTCTCTTTTAGGAAAAGATGGCCAAAGATTGATAAAAGTGGAATAATTACCTTTACTGCGAATGTGAACTTGATATTCTTGTTTTGTTACTGACAGTCACATATATGCTTTGTTCCTCATGGAGCCCATTTTCCTACCCCCAATACGTGCCCATGGCAAACCACTGGAATTAAAGTGCAGAGAATAGAGAATGTGGTTTATTGGATGCTAAACTAAATTGAAAGTCAGCAGACCTCAGTTCTATTTCTGGCTGCTCTTTGGACAAATCATACCTTCCTTGACCTTCAGCAAGTCATTTACTATCGCTCTTCTCCAGAAAGTGCAACTAGACTTCATTATAATAAAACTCCAATACCACATTTTCCATAGTATTATTTATAAAGTAGGGAATAAATGTAAAATGCATTAATTGAAGAATTGCTCATTCAAAATGCTCCAAGTCCCACAGTCTATAACCATTAAATGTATAGCTAAAAACAAATTTTAAAATAGCAGTGGGGGATTTGCAGCAAGGGCATGGTGGGCAGGCCACTGGACTCTTACAGAATATAGATGGGTTTTCAGCTTTTAGGGTGGCGATTGGAAAAGGAAGGCTGCTGCGATCAGAAAGGAATGTGCTTTAACAGCAATGAGGAGACTTAATAACATCACAAAGATACTCCAATACTACACCAGGGGCAGGATGCGGGAAGAATGCTGTTACTAATGGGCCAAAATGGTCTGTCACCATCTGTGGGCCTGACTCTCTTTAGGCCCTCTGGAAAGGACTTTAGAAAAATAGGAAAAAGCAGTCAGACATCTGTCTACACCTCC
>NW_006203737.1:493065-494392 GCF_000334495.1 Tupaia belangeri chinensis | reverse complement strand
TCATGCCGGGCATGTGTGCGTGTGTGCCCAAGATCCTGAGGGGAGAATGGAGGAGAAGGGATTGCGGCGTGGCCATCCCCCCTGGGGGGTGATTTCTTGCTTTCTCTCTCTGTCTCTGGTGAGCGCACACGCCCTATAGCAAAAAACTCTCCAAAAAAAAAAAAGAATTATTTACTTTATTTATTCCTTAATTCATTTATTTAATTTGATGAGAGAGAGAGAAATGGAAGGTGAGAAAGCAAACCACCAGGTCTGGGACTTGAACTGAGGTCAGCCATGAGGGAGTCGAGCGCCTTAACTACCATGCCACCTGTTGGCCCCTCTTCTATTTCTTCCTTCCTTGGTTTTATTAGAAAAGGAGTGGCAATTGCTAAATGCTGCTGGCAATGGGGACACCATTGTGATACAGTAGTGGTAACATTGTGATGTTACTACTGACCAGAGGAAAGTTCTACCTGGACAAGGCAAAGGGACAATAAGTGACAGTTTTATAGGTAAGAAAAAGGGCATTGTTCATCATTTGCATGTTTGATCATTATCGAAGTTTTAGAAGGACAAACCAGTGCTATGTTCAGAATACCTGGGATTTCTAAGCCAGTAGGCTATAAACCAACCTTTCTTTTGGTGTCACCTTTTCTCCAGGTGCGGGAATACAGTTACAATTCATTTTTTTTTCTTTTAAGTTTTTTTTTTTTTTTTGCCATAGGGTGCATGTGCTCACTGGAGAGATACAGAGACAGTGAGAGGGAAAGTGAGAAATCACCCCTCTCCCGGGGGTATGACCACATTACAGTCCCTTCTCTCCATTCTCCTGGAATCTTGGGCATGCGTACACATGCTCCCAGTGTGATTTTGAAGCCACCAGGTAAGGGACTCGAACCGTGATCAGCCATGTGGCAATCCAGCAATGTAACCTCTATGCACATGCTGGTCCCTGAGAATGTTCCAGGAGTAAATATGCAGACGTAGGTTGTAACATAGTGGTAAAGCCAGAATTCTTCTTCTTCTTCTTTTTTTTAGATTTTGCTATAGGGTGCATGTGCATGCCAGAGAGAGACAGAGAGAGGGTGAGAGAAAGTAAGAAATCACCCCAGGGAATGTGGCCATGCCACAGTCCCTTCTCCTTTAGTCTCTTCTTGGAATTTTGGCCAACCATGCATGCACACGTGCCTAGTGTGATTTTCTTTTCTTTTTAATAAATTATTTGAGTCCAGCAGGTGGCATGGTGGTTAAGGCGCTGGACACTCCCACATAGCTGACCACAGTTCAAGTCTCGGACCTGGTGGCTTGCTTTCTCACTTTCTCTCTCTCTCTCTCTCTTTCTGTG
>NW_006203737.1:490649-492547 GCF_000334495.1 Tupaia belangeri chinensis | reverse complement strand
AGGATGGTCACGCCGCAATCCCTTCTCCTCCATTCTCCTCTCGGGATCTTGGGCACGCACACAAAAGTGCCCGACATGAGTTTTAAGCCACCGGGTCCGGGACGCGAACTGCGGTCGACTATGTGGGAGTCCAGCGACATAGCCATTACGCTAACTGCTGGCTCCCCGCAGAATCATTTTTATTCGAAGCAGCTAGGTCCATCCTCTGAGGTACTGTTGATAGTATATTGGACTGCAGAGGTGGAAGCCACATGCCAAGTATAGTTCTAGTCCCTGGCCCACTCAACCTGAAAACGTGCTAGGCAAGTGCACACATACCCAGGATTCTGGAGGGCTGAAGGACTAGACAAAAGGGATTGCAGTGTGACTAAACCCTGTGAAGGGTACTTATTTTTCTCTTTCTCCCTCTCATGTATATGCACATGCTCTGTCATGAATGGAAAAAAAATACCCCAGGGATGTATTTATTTTATATCTTGAAAGATAGTTAGGCCAGGTGGTTATTTCTGTTTTACTTTTGGTCATTAATTAAATGTAGTATACAGAATAAAATACTAGAATCAAAGAATTTTAGAGCTGGAAGGAACATTGGAAATAACTGAGTCAGGGCCAGCAGGTGGTGTGGTGGTTAGGGCACTGGACTCCCACATGGCCGACTGCTGTTCGAGTCCCGGATCTGACGGCTTGCTTTCTCACTTTTCCTCTCTGTCTCTCTGGTTAAATAAAATAATAATAATAATTATGCTAAACCAAATAAAATAAGTAATTATGTTTTTAAAAAAAGAAATAACTGAGTCATTTTACAGGCAAGTAAACTGGGACACAGATAAATTGTTACTCAAGATCAACACTTAGTAAATACTGAGACTAGAAATGAAATCTTTTGAATCTCATTACAGCGAAAACTTTCCATTGCTTAGATCTGACATTGTGTGACTTGACAGGCTCCTAGTTATAATACTTGAATTTTCCTTCTTTCTTCTATAAGAAGTCCAAGTACTAAATATGAAACCAGTTACTGAGCCATAATTGACTTTAGTTGCATATTCCTTAGTTTTAATTTTGGCTTTAATTTCTTCACTAGAATGACACAAGTTATTAATTATTACTGTATTATTAATCCCAACCGAATGAGAGAAGCAGGAAAATATGAAGCTGAAATGTGTTGTTCAACAAAGCCCAGGACCTTCTATAGAAAAGTTTTCATAGGGAAGAACATCACTGATGGTTTTTCTTGCTCAAAGATATCAGGCAAGGGGGACCAACATTTAGCATAATTCCCATGTAGTAGACCGTGGTTCAAGTCCTGGACCCGGTGTCTTAAACTCACGCCGGGCATGTGTGTGTGTGTGTCCAAGATCCGGAGGAGAATGGAGGAGAAGGGATTGCGGCATGCCCATCCCCCCTGGGGGGTGATTTCTCACTTTCTGTCTCTCTGTCTCTCTCTCTTTCTGGCAAGCGCATGTGTCCTATAGCAAAAACCTCTCCAAGAAAAAAAAAAAAGATAGTAGGCAAGGGAAATCTTTCCAAAGCCATATGCTATAAGTCCATAGACGTGCCAGGACTGCTACTGGCACATATAGAGCCTTCTGACAAATCATCTCAGGGCCAGCAAGTGATGTGGTGGTTAAGGTGCTGAGCTCCCACATGGCCAACTGTGGTTTAAGTCCTGGACCTGGCGGCTTGCTTTCTCACTTTTTCCCATCTTTCATTTATTTCTTTTAGAGGTCTATGCCTTAAGGTATGTGCACTTGCTGTAAAGAGCAATAGAGACAGTGAGCAAGAAAGTGAGAAATCACCCCCCAGAGGGAATGGCCACCCCACAATCCCTTCTCCTCCATTCTCCTCTCGGGATCTTGGGCACGCACGCACACATGCCCGGTGTGAGTTTAAGCCAC
>NW_006203737.1:489410-490404 GCF_000334495.1 Tupaia belangeri chinensis | reverse complement strand
TTTTTTTTTTTTTGGAGAGGTTTTTGCTATAGGGCACGTGTGCTCGTCCGAGGGATAGAGAGACAGAAAGTGAGAAATCACCCCCAGGGGGGATGGCCACACCACAATCCCTTCTCCTCCATTCTCCTCTCAGGATCTTGGGCACACACGCACACACACCTGGTGTGAGTTTAAGCCACCGGGTCCAGAACTCAAACCACGGTTGACTACATGGGAGTTCAGTGACATAGCCATTACGCCAATTGCTGGTCCTCTAAGTATGGATTTTAATGTTACTAACCACATCGGCCCATCTCTGCAGATTTGCAGAATGCCCTGCCTGCTTCTTCTATGGAGCCACATCTTTCTGATGCTTTACATCCTCCTCTTTCAGGACCAGCAGATGACATAATGGTTACATCACTGGACTCTCACATGGCTGACTGCAGTTTGAGTCCCAGACCCAGAGACTTCAAACTCACACTGGCTGGGCGTGAGTGCATGCATATCCAAAATCCTGAGAGAAGAATAGAGAAGGGATTGCAACATGGCCATCCCCTTTGGGGAATGATTTATCGCTTTCTGTCTCTCTGTCTCTCTGGCGAGTATACACACCCTATAGCAAAAATCTCTCTGAAAAAATAAATAATAAGTCCTCCTCTTCCAAGAAGTATTTGCTGATTCATTCCAGTCCTCATTGATATTTCTTCCTTACATCCCCTACGACTCATCGACTGTTGAAGACTTGGCATTGATTAATACGGCGATGAATATCAGTAAGCCAGAGGACCCAGCGATGCTTAAATCTCCAGGCTAACTGGAAATGACACTGGCATTCCTGGGAAGTCAATTTGGAGACCCTCCAGCAGTCCTGTACTGTGGAGTGAGGCAGACTTACAAGTAAGAAAAAAAACCAGTGCACTCAGTACTGGGATATACTGCCCAGAATTCCCACTTTCTTGGTCGTAGTATCTTCACCAGCCAGTGCTTCCAAATACAGTGGATGGGTCCTTTC
>NW_006203737.1:469753-489329 GCF_000334495.1 Tupaia belangeri chinensis | reverse complement strand
TTTATCAACTCCATTACTTTCTTTTTTCTTTTTCTTTTTCTTTGTTTCTTTCTTTTTTAGAGAGAGAGAGCTTTTTGCTATAGGGCATATGCGTTTGCTGGAGAGAACGTAGGAAATTACCCTTCTTGGGGGAGGTGGCCAGCCATAGTCCCTTCTCTTCTACTCTTTTCTTGGGATTCTGGGAATGCACGCACGTGTGCTGAAATAAGTTTCAAGCCATCGGGTCTGGGACTTGAATCATGGTCAACCACGTGGGAGTTAAATGCCTTAACCACCACGCCAGTGATGGCCCCCAACTCCATTATTTTCAACACAAGAAACTTCTGTAGCTTGTAAACAAAGTGAAAGAAAACAATCAGGAAGGCTACTAAATTAACTTTCATAGTAATGAAGACATTTACAGTTGACTCTTGAACTGGTATATAGTAAAAAATTTACATATAGGGACCGCCAGGTGGTGTGGTGGTTAAGGGCACTGGACTCCCACATGGGTGACTGAGGTTCTAGTCCCCGACCTGGCTGCTTGCTTTCTCACTCTCCCCAACCATCCCCCCCATCTCTTACTCTGTCCCTCTCTGGTCAAATTCAAAATAAAAATGTAAATAAATTAATAAAGTCAAATAAAATATTTTTTAAAAAAAGAGAAAGTTTTTCTCTTAGTGAAACCATAATTCTAAAAAAATAAAAAATCACATATAGGGGCTGGCAAGTGGTGTGGTGATTGGGGTGCTGGATTCCCACATGGCCAGCTATGGTTTCAGTGTCAGACCTACCAGCTTGCTTTTTCACTTTCTCTTTCTCTCTCTCTGTCTCCCTGTGGTAAGCACATATGCCCTATAGAAAATTTTTAAAAAATTAAATTAAATAAATAATTCTTTAAAAATTATGTCTTTATTAAATTTTTATTTGTTATTATTTATTATTATTTTTCATTTGACCAAAGAGACAGAGAGAGAATAAGAGAAGCAGAAAGTGAGAAAGCAAGCTGCCAGGTTCAGGACTCAAACCATGGTCAGCCATGTGGGAGTCTGGCACCTTAACCACCAAGCCACCTGCTGGCCCCAAAATAAATAATTCTTTTTTTAAAAAAAGTATTTATTTATTTAATTCCATTTGTTGTTGCTATTATTATTATTATTATTTTTAATTTGACCAGAGAGAGACAAAGGGAAAGCGAGGAAGCAAGCCACCAGGTCCAGGACTCGAATTGCAGTTGGTCATGTGGGAATCCATCGCCCTTAACCACCACGCCACCTGCCAGTCCCATAAATAATTCTTTAAAAAATTTGCATATAGGGCCAGCTCCATAACCTTGTAGTTAAAAGAGTGAGATCCTGTATGGCTGACTACAGTTCATATACCAGTTGTAAATGCTTGGAAAACACACTGGGCACATGTATATGCATATCCAAAATCCCAACAGGATGAGAATTGGAGGAGAAGGGACCACAGCATGAACATGCCCCCTTGGAAGGTACTTTCTCCCTTTCTCTTTCTGTCTCTATTGATGAACATGCATGTCCTCTGGCAATTTAAAAAAAAATGTATATAACTTTTTGTTCCTAGAAAATCTATTTATTTATTTATTTATTTATTTATTTATTTATTCTTTTGCTATAGGGCTTATTATTTGGCTATAGGGCTCATGCGCGAGCCAGCCAGACAGAGAGAGACAGAGACAGAAAACGAGAAATCACCCTTCGGGGGGATGGCCACGCTGCATTCCCTTCTTCTCCATTCTCCTCTCGGGATCTTGGGCATGCATGTACACGTGCCTGGCATGAGTTTAAGCCACCAGATCCAGGATTTGAACCACGGTTGACTACATGGGAGTCCAGTGACATAGCCATTACGCTAACTGCTGGTCCTGAAAACTTAATTATTAATAACTCACTGGGGACTGGCAGATAGCATAGCAGTTACATCACTGGACTGCCACATGGCTAACCACAGTGCAAGTCCCAAACCCAGTGGCTTGAAAATTATGCTGGGCGCATGTGCATGTGCGCCCGAGATCCCAGGAAGAGCACGGAGGAGAAGGCATTGCAGTATAGCCATCCTCCTTGGGGAGTGATTTCTCACTTTCCCTTTGATGTCTCTGTCTCTTCCCCAGCAAGCACACATGCCCTAAGGCAAAAACCTCTCAAAAGAGTAATTAATTAAACAACTGCCTGTTGACCAGAAGGCTTAGCAATAACATAAACAGCTAATTAGCACGTATTTTGCATGTTATATGTATTGTACACTGGGCTGGCACAGTCCAAATCCTTGTTCAAAAGTCAAATGTATTTTAATAATTTAGCTTTTTCCCTAAAATACTTAGCACCACATGCCCCCTTTTGTAAAACTGGTACATGTTTGAGTAAAAACCACAAGCAATTTCGAGTCCATCCTTTCAGCTTGGTATAGGAAAGGATGCTGAGCAGGGAGTAGGAGGAAAAATAAGAAATTGATGTGACTCCTGCTGACACCTTGTCAAATGTGTATGGAGACGTGTTTATTCTTTTCTTCTAGTTTGTAGTTGTGTTAATGATTGCTACCTTGAGGTTACTTTGAAGTAAAATTTACTTTTCCACGGAAATGAACTGAAAATAAGGGGAAAAATTGCAGGGGGTAAAAGGCCATTTTTGGTTTCTATCCAAAAGCCCAATCTCAAATTCTAATACTCCCACTGAAGAAAGGTCAAAAAATGTCAATGAAATATTAGAAGAAAAATACACGGACAGAAAGTCCAAAGCCTGTGTCAGTGTATGTATGTATGTGTATGTGTGTGGTGGGGGGCGGGGTGGAGGTTTGTGTGCAATCTCTAAATGAGAATGTCTCCTGGCTCCCATGAAGCCACATGCAAGTGAATAAGCAGCCAGAGAGCCAGAGAGATGGCCCGGCTTGCTCAGAGCGGGCTGCTCTTCCAGACGGCAAAGAGTCCAATTCACTGCAGTTAGTACCCACAGGCTGAAAAACCCATCGTTATTTTGAGGTCATTTGATTATAGTCAATGCAGTGCATATATTAGAACCGAGGGTGCTCCTTGTTGTTTCATAAATGTCTGTCTAGAATCGCCAGAAAGATTAGGAACTGGAGCCAGGCTGTTGCGTGGTGATTAAGGCAGCTGGAACCCACCTGGTGGACTGTGTAATCCAAGCTCCAAACCCAGTGACTGGAGAAGCAGGCTAAGCAGCATTTGAGTGTGTGTCTAAAATCCTAAAATGAGGGAGAAATAAATGAGAAGGAGGGGGTCCATTAACACTTTCCCTCTCTCTCTCTCTCTCTCTCTCTCTCTCTCTCTTTCTCTCGTCTCTCTCTGGTAAGTGCTAATCCCTCTGATAAAATGAAAGAAAGAAAGAAAGAAAGAAGAAAGAAAGAAAGAAAGAAAGAAAGAAAGAAAGAAAGAAAGAAAGAAAGAAAGAAAAAAAGAAAGAAAGAAAGAAAGATCAGAAAATAGAGCTGGCTCAATATCGATACTGCTTCTTTTTCCCAAAGGGCTTTACTGAGACAGAGAAAGTGCCCCATCAGAATTTGTATGAGTAAATATACAAAATAAATGCTTATTTTTGAAACTCAGTATAATCTCGTTTTATAGATATGATGATAATGATATGGCATATTATGTTAAAAGGAGGTAGAACAGAGTTAAGGTCTGGCAAGAGTTTAAACTATCAAGAGTAGCTCTATTGGATGAAAAAAAATACCATCCCCTAAACCTTCTAATTATAGAGTAGGCTTTCTGAGTTAATGACATTTCTTTATAAGACACGTGATTTTTTTTTCTTTTTTCTGTCTGGAAGCAACATACATTCAAGAATTGAAACAAACATCAATAGAACAAAAGCTGTAGCTCAGCTGTTAGGAGGAAATCAATTCAAACAACTCATAATTTGCTGGATGGCACATCATCAAGCACTAAGCTAAGTGGTGGCACCTGGCTTCAGATGCGTGATCTCTAGGACAGCTACCAATTTATTCACGCTGAAAAGGAATCTTCATTTAAAGCTTATAAACCAACATGAGAATGATATCAAAGGGCCGTTAAAAATAAAAGCTGCCCAATAGGCAGTTATCTCTTTATCAGGTTATCTCATGCAACTTTCTCAAACAAAGAAAACAATGAGCTATACTTAGGAAATGTTTTGAAATCTGTAATCTATGGTTGGGGGCTCTGGACTCCCATATGGCTGACTGAAGTCTGCCTGGCAGCTTGCTTTCTCACTTTCTCTCTCTTTCTTTCTATCTCTCTGTCTTGATTGGTTAATGTGTCCTATAGCAAATTAAAATAATAATAATAATAGATAGATAGAAGTAAATAAATAGTTCTTTTTTTTTTTGAGAGGTTTTTGCTATAGGGCGCGTGCACTCGCCAGACAGACAGAGAGAGACAGAGAGACAGAAAGTGAGAAATCACCCCCCAGGGGGGATGGCCACGCCGCAATCCCTTCTCCTCCATTCTCCTCTGGGGATCTTGGGCATGCATGCACACGCGCCCGGCGTGAGTTTTAAGCCACCGGATCTGGGACGCGAACCGTGGTCGACTATGTGGGAGTCCAGCGACATAGCCATTATGCTAACTGCTGGTTCCAAATAAATAGTTCTTTAAAAAAAGAGAGCTCTGTGGGGCCAGCTGGTGGCATGGAGGTTAAAGGTGCTGGACTCCCACATGGTGGACTGTAGTTTGAGTCTCAGACTTGGCAGCTTGTTTTCTCACTTTTCCTCTCTCTCTCTCTTTCTTTCTCTCTATCCCTCTCTGGTCAAATTAAAATAAATAAATAAACAAATAAATAAAGTTAAATAATTATTTTTTTTAAAAGAGAGAGCTCTGAAAGCTATGAATAGTACTTATGAGGTTCCATATGGAGGAGAGGCCTGCAGTGTGGCAGAATATCAATATAATGGAAGTCTGGTTCACAATTGGGGCGAAGTTGCCAGTGAGGACATTTTCATTTACTTAGTAACTATTGTTAGCAATTCAAGAAGTACAAGTGCCTCTGAACCTTAAAAGTCATCATGAGTAGCTACTTACTGTCTCAGAGAGAAAAATAAAAATTGGAGTTCACAGAAGGGAAAATTGGGTAGGAGTCTGACCTTGGGTTGACTGAGGAAGATGGTCAATATAAACATATTGTTGGCGATGAAACAAGGCATTAAGTGTTAGGAAGAAGCTTTGGAGAGTATTCATTACAACCTCATTATCCGAAAGTACATACTGAATGACAGCTTACCGTATGGCCAGTTCCAGCTAGCTGAGGTGAGAGATAAAGGAAAAATGTAGTAACGTTTCCTAAAAAACATATGAAGGATCTTTTAAAAAGTTCACAGAAATTGTATATTATGAAAAATCTATGCATGGATGAATGTTTGAAGCCTCTTATCATAATTTAATGTTGACAGAAATAATCAATTCTGCAAAGTAATTAAGGAAGTTTATTTCTTATTTTTATAAATAATTTTTTAAAATTTAATTTTATTTATTTGTTCATTTATTTTAATTTGACCAGAGAGAGACACAGAGAGAGAGAGAGAGAAAGTGAGAAAGCAACCTACTAGATCCAAGACTTGAACCGTGGTCAGCTATGTGGGAGTGTCCAGCGCCTTAACCACCAACGCCACCTGCTGGTCCCCAATGCAGTTTCTTTCTTAAGCATGAATTTGAATGACCTAGGAGATAAAATATGCAAAACAGAATAAACTCATGGTTGAAGTCTCCTTTCCACGAACTTTTTGAACTCCTCTTGTTTGTATACAACTAAGTATGGAAAGTCTGGGGGGTTATATATGGGATAGTTAACTGCAGTTCCTTCTGGGAAAAAAAGTAATATTGGGATACAGGAATGAGAATGGAGACTCACATGACACTGAGATATCTCAGTGTGTTAATTTTCATAATGGGAAGGTATCCTTATGCTATTTCTGTAATATACAAAACAGTAATAATGCTTTTCATTTTTAGAAAAAGGACAACTGCTTATTAAAAATTTAGAGTAGCGTTTCTGGTATCAAAGATAAATGACTTCATATCTTAGAGTTCTTGTATTTTTTTGGAATAAATTCCTCCTCTCCCTTTCCAAGATCTCCAGCTTCTCTACACTCAAAGTCACTAAGAAACAAAATCAGGGGACCAGCAGATGGCTTCGTGATTACAATGCTGGATTCCCACGTAGTTAACCATGGTTTGAATCCCAGGCCTGGCGGCTTAAAACTCAGGCCAAGCATGTGTGCATGTGTGCCCAAAGCGCCAAGAGGAGAATGGAGGAGCAGGGATTGCAGGGTCCCCGCTGGGGGGTGATTTCTTGTTTTCTGTCTCTCTGGCGAGTGCATGAGCCCTATAGCAAAAATCTCTCTAAAAAAGAAAAACAAAAAGATACAGGCCGTATCCTAATGGTTAAAGGAGCCAAATCTTTAGAGTCCACTTGCCCTCTAACAAAAAGAACAATAAAAACTGTTGATATCAAAATCTAGTAGAATGGTAGAACTGAAGTCAGATTCAAGAAATGAATGGGCAGGGCCAGCCCCGTGGCTTAGTGATTAAGGGAGCCTGGGTCCACATGGCGGACTGCTGTGTGTAGCTCAGCCCTGGCAGCTTGAAACACATGCCAGGTGCTTATGTATGCATACTCATAATCCCAACAGGATGGAGAAAGGAAGGAGAAAGAATTGTGATATGATCACACCCCATCTGGGAGTGTTTTCTCCCTCTCCCTCTCCGTCTCTCTCTCTCTCTCTCTCACTCTCTCTTGTGAGTGCACATGCCATCTGGCAATTTGAAAAAGTAAATAGATCAAAGACACACAATCAAGAAAAGGAATGTTTAAACAAATTTTGAGAAGTGGCGTTTTTCAAATGGCTTTGGGAAAACTGGCTGGTAATTAGTCCCCAAAGGTTTGCCAAGCAGCATGTCAGACAGTGAACCAGAGCGTCCTCTTTAAACTCCTCCCCCCGTTTGACAAGCAAACAACAGAAAATGTGTCTGATGTGAGTCCACCCCAGAGGTAGGGCGTTCTCCACTGCAGTAGTGACAATGCCCTGCTTCCTCCCGTCTGGCACATTTCAGGAGCTGCTGACGTGTTGATGCCGGCTAAAACAAGATGTGGGAAGAAGAATGAGTGTGGGCAAGCTCAGCTAGCCACTCAGAAGGAAATGATCTCATTTCTCCTGCTGGGCAACCCCCAGTTGATGGTAAATGGAATAAGACAGGGTAGAATTTAAATTCCATCATTATATATATTTTTTTCTTTCGAAAGCCACAGGTTTACAGAGGATGGCTTCCATTGTCTCTTGAACTCTTTATCACAGCTATTGCCAGAAAAGGAAAAAGATTCAGAAATACTGTCTTGGCCAGAATTTCATTCTCCTGCTTCCATTTGGGGATATTTCCATGATTTTTTGTTTTTTTCAAATGTACAGGGGTGGCCTTTGGCACTTGTTATGGTCTTACGTGCTGGATGGTTGGAAGTCATGAATATTGGAGCCTTTAAGCCATAATCTCTCTCCCAGTGCAATTGTCTATGAGATTCCTTTCCTGTCCTGCCAGAGGGTAGTAGAGTTATAATTCATGATCCTGTGATCTTCAACATGGCTTCTGGCACAGTGAGTGAGTTCTTTGTTCTTTTAGGACAGAACTGTCACTCATCACTGAACAGCCCTTCATTTTTTTCCTGAACACTGACTCATAGAATCATACATTCTCAGGGATGGAAGGAAGCCGAGAGGTCGTCTAAGCCAACCCCTTACTAGCTGACTCCAGGCAGTGCCTAGGCCTGGTGAGTTACTTCATGCCTCGAATAAGCAGAATTTAGTGGAGTGACAAGGATGATTTTCGAGGGTCAGAGACGGAATGCCTCCAAAAGGACTCTAAGATATGTGTACTAAAAGGTATGAGGAAGGGGAAAAGTCATATTTAATAACATCTTTCTTTCTGTGAGAATTCATCAGGTACAAATCCAGATTTGAAAGTGAGAATCTCATCATTATGTAGTAATAGTGATGATAATAATGATGATGATGACAATTAAGATTTTCTTTCTTTTAAAAAAATAATTACTTTTCTTATTTTATTTAACTTGCTATAGGGCACTTGTGCTCACCAGAGAGAGCGAGATTAGAGAAAGAGAGGGAAAGTGAGAAAGTCGCCAAGTCCAAGACTCAAACCATGATTGGTCATGTGGGAGTCGAGCGCCCCAACTATCATGCCATGTGCTGGTACTGACAATTAAGATTTTCTGAACCCTTGCTGTGTGTTTGGCATGAAGCTAAGTTATTTTTGTGAGTTATATAAGCATCAAGTCACCCCCTTGGGGCTGGTATTATCCTCCAATTTATAGACAAGAAAGCTGGGCCTTCTGAGAGTTTGGGCTAGCTCATGCAAGGTCACGTACTGTGTATGTACTCAAGTGGCAAAACGAATACCGGAACCCAGCACTCTCTAAGCCTTTACCAGCAGGCCATGCTACCCTGTTACATTCAAGAAAGCAGTTGCTGTGGAAAATTGTCTCCTGGACTTATACCCAGCTGCCTGGTTAGTCAGAGGATATGTTTCATAATCTTTTTTCTAGACCCCTTGAGAGCCTTCTCAATGTAAGCCCTTATTTGAGCTGAAGCAGAAACATTTGCTTCTATCTCTTCACACAAAGGATGTTTTGGTTTTAGCCAAGAGCAAAAGAAAGGCTTCCCTGAGCTTTCAAATGTCTTAGTTCTCCTACTATTGCATTCGAAACAGGTGACACATTTAAAGGGAAAATATTAGCCTGTGATCCTGGACAGCTGGTTTAAGAGAAATTTAAACCTTACTCTGGTCCAAAGAATAAACATCTTTCATACGAACTCAACCCATCCAGTCAAAATCCATAAATCCATCAAATAATAGAGTAAAAGTTTTGTCTTAAAATGTCTCAAAGATAAGTTTCCCTATTCGGCATGTCTTCCTTTGAATACTGCATTTTTTAAAAGAACCATGTATTTAATTTTATTTATTCAGTCATTTATTTTGTTAAATTTGACCATAGAGAGACACAGATAGAGAGAGAGAGATGGAAATTGAGAAAGTAAGCCACCAGGTCCAGGACTTGAACCGTGGTTGGCCATGTGGGAATGTCCAGCGCCTTAACCACCACACCACCTGCTGGTCCCTGAATACTGTATTTTCAAAAGCTGGATTGCTGTGCTGTGTTTAAATAGCAAAAAGGGGTAAGACTATCACTAAAGTGAATAGCTGGACTCACTTGTAGGTAACAAGCAGTCACGCCATGTTTCACAATCCTAATTTACCGAGTGCTCTCCCACACTTTATTTGATTGTCACAACAACCCTGTGAGGTAGACACATCTTCTGTTCCCAGAAAAAAGAGAACTAGGACACAGAGTTTAAGGGAATCACTGAAAGTTTTGTGGTGAAATCATAAAAAAAGGCGGACTAGGATCTAGGAATCTGTTTATCTTGCTCTGTCCACATTGGATAGTTACATACTGGTGAATAGCATGTTTATTTTTTTAAATATGATTTATTTAATTTTGGGGCCAGCAGGTGGCATGGTGGTTAAGGCACTGGACACCCCACATGGCTGACCAAGGTTCGAGTACTGGACCTGGTGGCTTGCTTTCTCACTTTCCCTCTCTTTCTCACTGTGTCTCTCTCTGGTCAAATTAAAAAAAAAAAAGAATAAATAAAATTAAATAATAAAAACAAAACTTTAAAAAAGAAGAATTATTTGCTTAATTTTATTTATTCATTCACTTATTTTTTTAATTTGACCAAAGAGAGACACACATACACAGAGAAAGAGAGAGGGGGGGAAAGTTAGAAAGCAAGCCACCAGGTCTGGGATTTGAACCGTGGTTGGCCATGTGGGAGTGTCTAGCACCTTATCCACCACACCACTTGCTGGTCCCCTGCATGTTTACATATTTTCATAAATAATTATTTATTTTGTTCTATTTGTTATCATTATTATTATTTTTAATTTGACCAGAGAGAGATAGAGAGAGAAAAAGTGAGAAAGCAAGCTGCCAAGTCCAGGACTAGAACTTCGGTCCATGTAGGAGTCCAGTACCTTAATCACTGCGTCATCTTCTGGCCCCCATGTTTACATTTTTTAAAAATGAATTACTTATTTAGTTTTATTTATTATTTTTAATTATTATCAATTTCCTATAGGACATATGTGCTCACCAGAGAGAGACAGAGAGAGATGGGGGTGGGGAAGTGAGAAAGCAAGCCGCAAGGTTCAGGACTTGAACTGCAGCCGGCCATGGGGAGTCCAGTGCCCTAACCACCACACCATCTGCTGACCACACATATTTACATTTTTTTTCATTGCTAGAGGGCACATGCACTCACTACAGAGATACAGAAAGACAGAGTCAGAGAGGGAGAAAGCCGATGGGACATGGTAACATAAGAATTCCTTCTCCTCCGTTTTTCTACCCTGTCTGAATTTGGGGAACATACACACATGCACCCAGTGTGATTTTCAAGCTGCCAGGCCAGGATCCGAACTATGGTCTGCTACATGGGATCCAACTCCCTTAACCACTAGGCTATGGGGCTAGCCACATGTTTATATATTTTCTCTCTTTTTTTAGAGAGAAATTTTTGCTCTAGGGCATGTGTGCTCACTGGAGAGACAGAGAGACAGAAATTATCCCCCAGAGGGGATGGCAATGCTGCAATCCCTTCTCCATTCTCCTCTCAGCAGTTTGGGCACACACACACACACACACACACACACACACACACGTACTCAGCGTGAGTTTTAAGCTGCCAGGCCCGGGACTCAAACTGTGGTTGACTACATGGGAATCCAGCAACATAACTATTATGCCATCTGCTAGCCCCCATGTTTACATTTTAAAAATCATTATGAAATATCTGTAACAATTTTATTATCCTCTTCTTTTTTTAGAGAGAGATTTTTACTACAGGCCACATGTGCTTACCGGAGAGACAGAGAGACAGAAAGTGAGAAATCATCCCCTGGGGAGATGACCATGCCACAAACCCTTCTCCTCCATTCTCCTCTCAGGATTTGGAGTACCTACGCACACACCCGATGTGAATTTCAAGCCTCTAGTTCTGGGGACTTGAACCATGGTCGACCATGTGTGAGTCCAGCACCTTAACTGTTATGGCATCTGCTGGCCTTTTATCATCCTCTTTTGGTCTTAAATATCTTGGTATTCGCAATATACTTGTATCCTGATCTTCATGACAATTTAGTATCAAAGCATTGGTTAGGGCAGGCAGATGGCTAGGTGGTTAAGGTGTCAGACTCCCACATGGCTGACTGTGGTTTGAGTCCTGGACATGGCGGATTCTTTTCTCATTTTCTCTTACTCTGTGTGTGTCTCTCTCTCTGGTCACGTTAAAAAAATAATGATAATAGGGGCCAGCATGTGGTGTGGTGGTTCAGGTGCTGGAATTCCCACATGGCCAACTGTGGTTCAAGTCCTGGACCTGGCGGCTTGCTTTCTCTCTCTCTCTCTCTCTCTCTCTTTCTCTGGGAAAACTCATGTGAAATAATAATAATAGATAAAATAAATAATTCTTAAAAAATAATGATAAAATAAAATAAAAATTCATCTAAATAAATAATATGACCAAGGTCTCAGAGATATTACATGGTAAACCTAGGACTCCAACGTCCAGGTTTTTACCGAATACGCACACCGCTTTCTAGTCTGAAGCTAAACCAATAAGAGTAGCTAATCTTTTTTTTTTTTTTTGAGAGATTTTTGCTATAGGGCGTGTGCGCTCGCCAGACAGACAGAGAGAGACAGAGAGACAGAAAGCAGGAAATCACCCTCCGGGGGGATGGCCACGCCGCAATCCCTTCTCCTCCACTCTCCTCTCGGGATCTTGGGCACACATGCACATGCGCCTGGCGTGAGTTTAAGCCACCGGGTCCGGGACTTGAACCACGGTCGACTACATGGGAGTCCAGCGACATAGCCATTACGCTAACTGCTGGTCCCAAGAGTAGCTAATCTTTAGTGTTTATCATCTGCCAACTATTACACTAATGACTTTGCTTTCCTTATGCCATTATTATCAAAACCTGTGACGTAAGTACTACTCTTTTTTTAAACAATTATTTTATTAATTTTACTTATTATTTATTATGATCTTTAATTTGACCAGAGAAAGAGAGAGAGAAAGTGAAAAAGCAAGCTGCCAGGTCCGGGGCTCAAACTGCCATCAGTCATGTGGGAGTCCAACACCTTAACCACCCTCCACCTGCTGGCCCCAGTAAGTACTAGTCTTATCCTTGTTTTGCACATGAGGAAACAGGCTAATAATGTTAAGTAATTTATGTCACACGACTTGTAAGGGAAGAAACTGAAAGGCCTACATCTCTGGTTTTCTGTGTGTTGTTTAGACAACGCAGCCGTGACTGCAAAAAGGGAGTCAGGAATGGCTTTTCAGCAGTATTTAGAGTTGACACGTATATGAGCAGAATCACATACTGAAAACTCAAGGCCCATGAGAAACATTACTCTCTGGTTCTGAAGGGTACTGACTGATTACGAGGGAGTGGGGGCATTTTTGATATGCTAAGAAGCTTTGTCTTAGCGAAGACAGAAGGTATTAAGTAAATCAGTAAGGTTAAGAACAAAGTATTAGCCGGAGCACAGTGTAATTTGCCGGCTATGATGACATGAACCAATCTGTGACCTTGAGCCCTGACATATATAATCTTGTATCTTGTATTTGTTTTAGAAATTTTATGGAAGAAAAATGTTAGAATGGTGATGTGATGAATTGGTTTATAATGAATGACAGAAGTTATGCTGTCAACATTTGAAAGGTGAAATATATACAGACAGACGGACGCGTATCAGTTTGTAACCCAGCTCTGTTTCCTAGCTATGTGATCTGCTCAAGATACTTGACCTCTCTGAACCTTAGTCTACTTTTATTTTATTTTAAATGTGCTAGATGGTGTGCATGCTCACTGGGGAGAGACAGAAAGAGAAAGTGAGAAGGCACCTCACATGGGGAGTGGTCTCACCACAATCCCTTCTCCTCCATCTCTCCCTCTGTTTCAGATCTTGGGCATGCACACACATGCACCTGACATGTTTTTCAAACCACAGGATCTGGGACAAGAACCAAGCATTTGGCCATGTGGGATCAAGTTCCCTTAACCACCATGCCACCTGGTTGGTCCAGTCTATCGGTACCTACTTCAAGAGTTGTGGGGGCCTCCAATGAGTTCAAATATGCAAAATACCTAGTCCTTTACTTAATACATTACAGCAACTCAATATATATCAGTGCCCTTGAGAATCATTATTTAGAATTTCTTTTGAAAATCATTATTTAAAATGGATCTCCATGGGACCAGCAGTTAGCGTAATGGCCATGTTGCTGAACTCCCATGTAGCCAACTGTGATTCAAGTCCCGGACCCGGTGGCTTAAACTCACACCGGGCACATGTGCATGCGTGCCCAAGATCCCGAGAAGAGAATGGAGGAGAAGGGATTGTGGTGTGGCCATCCTCCCTGGGGGGTGATTTCTTGCTTTCTATCTCTCTGTCTCTCTCTGTCTTTCTGGTGAGTGCACGTGCCCTATAGCAAAAACCTCTCCCCCCCCCCAAAAAAAATGAATCTCCATATAGCAAGGTCTTTTAAAGACCTAAAATATAAACATATTTTATGTATTTATTAGAAGTAGTAGTTTTATATTATTTCATCATTTTTACTTGTTATGTGCTTGTGGTTGCCTCAGATTCTGTGCTTCTTAGTAGCATGTATGGAAGCTCATTCTCACAAAATAGATTATTTTGTGGCAAATTTAATAAGATTTACACACAATTCTTTCTGCAATTTTTTTTATTTTGCTTTAGGATGTGTGCACTCTCACCAGAGAGAGACAGAGAGAGGGAAAGTGAGAAATCACTTCCCAGGGGAGATGGCCACTCCACAATCCCTTCTCCATTCTCTTCTCGCAGTTCTGTGTATGCACACCCATGCATCTCACATGAGTTTCAAGCCACTGGGTCCAGGACTTGAACTGAGGTCGATCATGTCGGAATCCAACACCTTAAAAACCATGCCATCTGCCGGTCACAGTATTCTTGCATTTTAATTTGTTTACTCTTTTGTTTTTCTTGTCACACTACTTGGGAGAATTGCCAAGATGGTGCGTAGAAAACCAGAAATATATGGGAAAGTAAGTTACCCAAGCAGACACCCAGAATTGCTTGGTGTGCTTTATAGCAACTGGCAAGTTAACCTTCACACACGGATAATACTGCAGAATTAAAGGAGCAATTGTGTGTGTCTCCATGCAGCTGTCCAGTTTGCTAATGCATGTTCCGAAAATAAAAAGAAAGTGTGTGCGCGTGCATGCACACACACTGTCTTTTCCCTTTGAACAATCCAGCTACTCAGTCCTCCTAGAAGGCCATTTTTGTAAACACTCTGCTGACCAAGAAGTGTCTGAAGATGGGAGGATGGAAAGAACTTGTCTTGTTTATCGAGTATCAGAGGACGCTTCCTTCAAGCCACTTCAGGCATGTGCAAATTCTATACCAAGAGTCATATTTTACAGGGGTGAAGTCATCTCAAAAGCCGCCTTAGAAGAGCGTGCTGGTGCCAAAGACTATATCCTCAACAGCATTTCCAGATTTGCTTCTTTAAAAATCCTGAGGGTTTTTTTTTTTTCCAAACATATAAATCAAGAGTGAACAAGGCAAAGGTGCAGCAGTTCATTTCCATGCATTGCTCTCCTTCTCCTTGGAACTCAATTTCTTAGCCAGGTTGCCTTTTAGGGCTAAAAGAAGGGAAAGCAGAGGTGGAGGAGACAGGGTCAAGAATTCAGCAAAGAGATGAGCCCCACAAAGGTACAAAGATAAGTAAACCTAAGCAAAAGCAGAGGAGGAGAGTAACTTAAAATTCAGAGAAAGTGGGGAAGAAAAGTTTCTTAAAATTTGTTTAAGAAAAAACGATTGACCTTCATTTTACTATTGAATACCCTAAAGTCTGGTATTAGAATTCTAGAAAGTGTAGACAAAAAGCCATATTTAATTCCCTGGGAAACTCCAATTTTAACTAGGCTTTACTAATAACTTAAAAAAAATGTGCTAATGTAGAAAGCAGCACACAAACAAAATTAAAGAATGAAAAAGCCTCTCTTAGGTAAGCATGGAAGACTTGTGTAAAGAGGAAGAAAATGAAAGTCTTTTCATGAAATTGCCCTTTACTTAAAAATTGTGCTAATCCTGACCTTTTGGGTTTTAGAAAGCATCAAATGCAGATTAAGTGAAAATGCAATCACTGGGCATTGGATTTTAGAGAAAGGAAAGGGCTAATCGGGAATGCTTTTATTGGTAAAAACTGTTCAGGTGAACAGGGCACGTGGTAATTGTTCAGACGAGAAAGTGGGTATAAGTAAGTTTTCCTTCCTACCATGAGACTGTGTGCATGCTTTGTTCTCCGAGGAAAAAATTCTATGCGTTGAACAAAGGTGATGGACTTACATTGGATGTTACTGGGCGTCTGACCCATTGAAATCTGTGGGAAATAGAAGCAATTCCCAGTGTGGGCACTGCATAAACATACGTGCAGGCCCCATGCCCACCTTTTCTCTCCAAACTTAAGGAATACACACACCATCTCCCTTGCATAGGCCCGTGCTTGACATTCTTTGGCATTTCAAGTGTGTCTTGGTCACGTCTATACTTAATATTCTAGAAAGGATTACCAGAAAGGATTAGAGCTGGAAGCTACCTTATATATACATAGTTCAGTCAGTTAGTCCACTCTTGCAACGATTTAAAGAATGTAATTGGCAAGTTAAATTTTCTTCCTCTCTTCAGGAAAAAAAATACACACACACACACACACACACACACATATCTATATCTATATCATCTATATCTACATAATGTGAAGTTAGGTTGGTTTCTACAAAATGCTTTTGCCTTAGCTATAACCTGGCCAATCATTTCAGTGAGAATTCATGAAAATATATCTTATTCAGTGCTCTTAGGTATTTAGAGGTATTTAATTGAAAGTACTAATTCCTAAATTTATTCCTCCTCTATTTCTCATGATTCCTTCTATGTCTTATACACACACACACCTTGGAAAAAGATATAGGAAATCAGGAGAAAAATTGCGTAGGTACATGTCTATGTGTGTTGGGAGAGGCTGAAGACAGTGATTGGAAGTTCACTATAATGAATGAAAGTGAAAGGGCCAAGAAGTCTTTGATCTATTCTTTCTCAGCAAACAAAATCCCAGAATGGATGTTACACACTTCAAACTGGGTAACTGCTATTTATGCCTCCATCTTTTTTAAAAAAAATAATTATTTAATTTTATTTACTTATTCATTTTTAAATTGAACCAGAGAGAGAAAGAGAGGAGAGAGAGAGAAAGTGAGAGAGCAAGCCACCAGGTCTGGGACTCAAATCGCAGTCGGCCATGTGAGAGTCCAGTGCCCCAACCACCATGCTACCTACTGGCCCCATATGCCTCTATCTTTATGTATTTACAATCACCTCAAGATTGAATTGTATTGTGATTAAGGATGTCTAGTTGCACTTCAGTTACGGTATGTTTCCTTTGATGCCAACCTTCCTATTATCCGGATTTCCCTCAGAGTAAGACTGAGAACTGAGATTGATCCAAAAAACAAAGCAGAACCCATTGATACTTGGTACAGTTCAAGGTTTTGTCCAAGGAATAGAAAAACACATCAAGGGTCTGGCAGGTGGTATGGTGGTTGAGGCACTGGACTCCCACATGGCTGACTGTGGTGTGAGTCCCGGAACTGATGGTTTGCTTTCTTGCTTTCCCTTTGTCTCTCTATATCTCTCTCTGGTCAAATTAAGAAAAAAAAAGGGGGGGGGTAGCAGGGAGAATTAAATAAATAATTCTTAAAAATAAAGAAAAAGAAAAAAACACATCAAAACAATGTAGGCCAAAAACGAATACTGTAACATCTCACTTCTCCAATCATCTAGCATATAGCAATATACAGAAAGGCCTAAAATTTCTTTTAGTAGTACAAAGTGTGTCATCTTAAACTCTTCATGGCTAGATGATTGTGCAAAAAGGAAGCAAGCCAATTGGAAAGGGGCACATTCAGGCATGAAAATGAATGCTCAGCGGCCAGCCAGTATTGTGGTGGTGAAGACAGTTGGATCCTATATGGATAACTACACAGTTCAAGTCCTGGTCTTGGTGACTTGAAAAACATGCTGGATGTATATATGTGTGTGCCCAAAATCCCAAGAGGAGAGTGCAGGAGAAGGGATTGAGATATGCCTATCTCCTTTGCTCTCTCTCTCTCTCTCTCGTCTCTTGAGTACACAAGCACTACAGTAAATTTTTTTTGTGAGTTTTTTTTTTTTCTTTCAAGGTATGTGCACTTGCTGTAAAGAGCAATAGAGACAGTGAGCAAGAAAGTGAGAAATCACCCCCCAGAGGGAATGGCCACCCCACAATCCCTTCTCCTCCATTCTCCTCTCGGGATCTTGGGCACGCACGCATATGCGCCCTGTGTGAGTTGAAGCCACCGGGTCCAGGACTTGATCCATGGTCAACTACATGGGAGTCCAACGACATAGCCATTATACTACCTTCTGGTCCCTCACTACAGTAAATTTTTAAAAAAGGAAGAAAGAAAATGAATGCTGATAGTAAGAGTGGAAAGTGTGCAAATACTCAGAGTCCAAGCTTAGTAGGAATGCTACAATTAATGAGTGAGAGAAACAATAGCTAGTTAGTCCACAAGAGCCCCAGGGCGCCTCTACCTACTACACAGTGTGGTAATTGCATTTATAATGCTGCTCTGCCTCCTCCATCCTACTCCTCAACAGTTACCATTCTGCCCTTCTTTTAAAATGAAAAAAAAAAAAAAAAAAAAAAAAAAAAAAAAAACAAAACCAAAAACCAAAAACAAAACTATTTGTACGAAAAAAATGGTTTTGTACATGGGATGAAACAATATAAATTCAAAACTTACAGATAAGGGTTAGCTCTATTGCTCATCTCTTTAAAAAGTTTATATGAGCCTGTGTATATTTTAAGGCAATCTTCCCTGACTGCCTTGCACTCAAAAATGGGTTAAGACACTCTGCATGATTTCACTGTACTCAAAACACTTATCAAAATTGTAATTAAATACGTATTTGTGAGACCAGCAGTTGGCGTAATGGCTATGTCACTGGACTCCCACGTACTCGACTGTGGTTCGCGTCCTGGACCCAGTGGCTTACACTCACACCGGGCCCAAGATCCTGAGAGGAGAATGCAGGGGAAGGGATTGCAGCGTGGCCATCTACCCTGGGGGGTGATTTCTCGCTTTCTGTCTCTCTGTCACTCTCTGTCTGTCTGGCAAATGCATACGCCCTATAGCAAAAACCTCTCAAAAAGCAATTAAATTTTTTTTTTACTCTAGGGTGTGTGTGCTCTGCAGAGAGACAGAGAAAGAAAGAAAGAGAGGGAAAGTGAGAAAGCGAGCCACCAGGTCAGGGACTTGAACTGCAGTTGGCCATGTGGGAGTCTAGGCACACTACCTGCTGGCCTTTCAGTGGGTTTTTCAAGCCACCAGGGCCAAGAGTCAAACCACGTGGTTGACCATGTGGGATTTGGATCCCTTAACCACCAGGCTATGGGGCTGGTCCAAGAATTTATTATAATTATGATCATGATAAAAACAATGATGGTCTTACAGAAAATTTGTAAAATATACATTTTTTAAAAGCTCATGAGAGGGGCTAGCAGGTGACATGGTGGTTAAGGGTCCTGGACTCCTACATGCCTGACCACAGCTCGAGTCCCAGACCTGGCAGCTTACTTTCTCGCTTTCCCTCTCTTTCTCTCTTTCCTCCTTTCCCCACCCCCACAACTCTGTCTCTCTCTGGTCAAGTTAAAATGAATAAATAAGTAAAATAAAGTTCAATAAAATAATTCTTTTAAAAAAAGAAGCCTGTGAGGAATCAAATGGAAGTCCTATCTCCCAGAAATAAACGCTATCTTTTAAAGATAATTTTTTAACTTTATTCATTTAAATTTGACCAGAGAGAGAGAGAGAGAGAGAGAGGGAGAGAGAGGAAGTGAGAAATTAAGCCGCCACATCCGGTACTTGAACGACCGTCGGCCCTGTGGGAGTCCAGTGCCCTTAACCACCGTGCCACCTGCCGGCCCCAGTAATAATCACTATTAACATCTTGGTATATATCCATCCAAATACTTTTCCTGTGGATTATTGCATAATGCAGCAGGGTCAGTACACTGAAAATCAAGGCTAGTTCTTTGCCAAGACTATTACCTTCAGTTCTTGCAGTCTCCTTGACTCAAATGGAAGAGCTGGGATGGAGATAAAAATCTGGGAGCTGTCAGCCCAACGTGGTAGCTAAAGCAATAAAGGCAATAGTGTATACCATTTATCACCAGCTTACTATGTATTGAATGCTGTGCTAAAATAACACTGCATACATTCTCTGTAATTCTCACAGGAACCTTTTGAATCCGTAATTATTCCCATTTCACAAATGAGAAAATTGAACGTTGGGGGAAAAAATAGGTCATGTACTAATCTACTGCTGCCATAAAGATTTAACACAAACTTCGTGGC
>NW_006203737.1:468818-469592 GCF_000334495.1 Tupaia belangeri chinensis | reverse complement strand
TTCCAGTTACAGGACTGAGGTCCCAATTTCTTTGCTGGATGTCAGCCGAAGGCCATTCTTAGCTTCTTCTAGAGAATGCTCTACCTCCATCTTCAAAGCCAGTAGTGATGAATGGAGTCCTTTTCATACTTTGGAACTCTCTGGCCTCCTTTTCTTCCTCATATCTCCTCTACTTTCTTCTCATTGCACTCACAGACTATTACTGTTTTCCTTTTCTTTGAACTCCATAAGTTGTTGTTTTTTTTTTTTTTTTTTTATAGATATTTTTGCTGTAGGGCGCATGAGCTCACCAAAGAGACTGGGGGACAGAAAGTGCGAAATCATCCCCTCCCCGGGGGGGGGGAGGGGCAGATGGCCATACTGCTGTCCCTTTTCCTCCATTCTCCTCTCAGGATTTTTATTTACTTTTTAATTTATTATTATCATACTCTTGTTTATATTACATTGAATTACATATAACTTTACAGTGTATTAGATTTCTTTATCCAGAAGGAATATCATGCATATCAGTCAAGACAAAGACATTAAAATCCCCATAGTCGTCATCAAATAGCTTTTCATTATTTTTTCCAGATTATTATTATTATTCTGATTATTTTTTTAAACACTCAATCACTATTTATCATTTTGCTTGTCAAAAGACTTTACCTAATATGAACTACTTCTCAGACCAATTCAGTTGAGAATACTATACACGTCATCATCAACAGGTAATAAACCATTTCTGTGTCCCACTAATGTCATGCCTCTCTATTTGTTCTCTTGCTGTCCTTC
>NW_006203737.1:466773-468786 GCF_000334495.1 Tupaia belangeri chinensis | reverse complement strand
TCTGTCTTTTTTTTTTTTTTTTTTTTTTTGGGAGAGGGTTTTGCTATGGTCGCATGTGCTCACCACAAAGACAGAGAGAGACAGAGAGACAGAAAGCAAGAAATCACCCCCCAGAGGGGATGGCCACACCGCAATCCCTTCTCCTCCATTCTCCTCTAGGGATCTTGGGCACACATGCACACGTGCCTGGTATGAGTTTAAGGCACCGGGTCTAGGACTCAAACTGCAGTGGACTACATGGGAGTCCAGCAACATAGCCATTATGCTAGCTGCTGGTCTCTCCTCTTCTGTCTTTAAGAGTTCGTGTGATTAAGTTGGGCCCACCCTAATACTGCAGAATCAGCTCTTGATTTAAAGCTCAGTTCGCTAGCAACCTTAGTTATATCTGCAAAGTTATTTTACAGTTGTACCTAGATCAGTGTCTGATAAATAACCATGGGTGGATTCTTGAGAAAACATCTTTAGAATTTTCCCAATTACAGAGGATTTTTTCCAAGGTCGCACAGCTAATTAAGTAATAGACCTGGGATTAGGGTGCAGGTGTTCTGGATCTGAAACAGTCTGTTATGCATAACTCCTAATCTCTCCCTCACTACATTACCAAAGGAACCTTATGGCAGTTCTTTTATATTTTTTTTAAAAAGGGTTGTATTTATTTATTTATTTATTGCCATAGGGCGTGTGTGCTCACCAGAGAAAGACAGAGAGAGGGAAAGTGAGAAATCACCCTCCCTCCTCCCCTAGGGCGATGGCCACTCAGCCATCCCTTTTCTTTAATTGTCTCAATATTCTGGGCATGTGCACACATGAACATGGCATGATTTTTCTGGAATTTGAACCACATTTGGTCATGTGGGGGTCTTGTGCCTTAACCACCATATCACCTGCTGGCCCCCATAAAAGAAATTTTTAAAATATTCAGAAATAGTGAAAATGCAACTTATTGAAATGTATGCAATGTAGCGAAAGCAGTGTTTAGAGGAACATATAGTAATTGAAAGCACATAATAGAAAAGGAGAAAGGCCTAAATTCAGTCATCCAAACTTCTACTTTAGAAACTGAGAGGAGAAGAAAGGTCAAATTAAATGCAAAGTAAATAAATAAGAATTACAACATAGATCAATAAAATTGAAAACAGGAAATCAATACAGAAAATGAATGAAACCAGAAGTTGGTTCTTTTAAAGTATTAATAGAATCGAAAATCCAATAACCAGGCTAACAGAAAAAAAAATAGGGGACCAGTAGTTGGCGTAATGGCTACATCACTGAACTCCCACGTAGTCGACCACGGTTCAAGTCCCAGACCCGGTGGCTTAAACTCATGCCGGGTGTGTGTGCGTGCCCAAGATCCCGAGAGGAGAATGTAGGAGAAGGGATTGTGGCATGGCCATCCCCCCTAGGGGTGATTTCTTGCTTTCTGTCTCTGGAGAGCACACGGACCTCTAAAAACAAAAACAAAAACAAACAAACAAAAAAAAACTAGGGAAGACACAAATTACTAAGGAATAAAATGGAGATATCACTTCAGATCCCATTTCAGATCATTAAAAGAGTAATAAAGGAGGCCTAAATGCAGTGGCACCCACGGCTAAGACACTATGTTCCACAGGCTGGGACCACATGGGAGGTTGGTTTGATTCCTGATCCAACCTAAATGCCAGGTACAGTGACAGTGGCATAACCCCAGTGACTCAGGAGGCTGAGGCAGGAGGACTGTGAGCTTGAGGTTGGCCTGGGCAACACAACAAGATCCTATCTGACAGCCAGACACAGAGATATGCATGTGTAGTCCCACCGATTAGGCAGTCTGAGGCAAAAAAGATTGCCACACAGTGTGGCCCTGTCTTAAAAAAGGGATGAGGGAGCAGCAGGTCACATAGTGGTTAAGATACTGGACTTTCACATAGCTGATCATGATTTGAGTTCTGGAACTCACTCTGGGCACATGTGCATGTGTGCCCAAAATCCTGAGAGAAGAATGGATGACAAGGAATTGAGGCGTGGCCAACC
>NW_006203737.1:456242-466691 GCF_000334495.1 Tupaia belangeri chinensis | reverse complement strand
TTTCTTTTTTCTTTTTTTTTTTTTTTTTCAGGTAAAGCAAAGCAGAGTTTATTGAAGGAGAGTGAAAGAAAAACAGACCTTCCAAGAAGGGAGAGGTCCCGGATAATGGATTGCCCAAAATTCTTTAAAAGGTAGGGGCAGGGGCAGCGGATGGCATGGTGGTGAAGGCAGCTGGATCTCACCTGGCCAGCTACGTGGCCTGAGTCCTGGATGCAGCGGTTTAGGGAACATACTGGGCACATGTGCATGTGTATCCAGAATCTCAAAGGGGAACAGAAATGGAGGAAAGGTGATTGCGGTTTGGCTATCCCCCAAGAAGGGCGCTTTCTCACCTTCCCTTTCTCTCTGTGATGAACACATGCACCCTCTGGCAAATTTTTAAACATGAAGACAGAAAGCGAGAAATCACCCCCCGGGGGGAGGGCCACGCCGCAATCCCTTCTCCTCCATTCTCCTCTCTCCTTTGATTTTTATGATTTATTTTCTTCTACTGCTGATTTCGTGATTAGTTTTCTGTTTTTCTAGTTTCTTGAGGTGAGATATTAGATGGTTTATTTGACTCTTTTTATTTTTTTTTAATGAAAGCACTTATTGATATAAACTCTCTTAGAACTGCTCTTGCAGGGACCAGCAGGTGGTATAATGGTTATATCACTGGACTCCCACATAGTCAACCACAGTTCAAGTCCCAGACTCGGCAGCTTAAAACTCATGCCAGGTGCATATGCACGCATGCCCAAAATCCCAAGAGGAGAATGGAGAAGAAGAGATTGTGGTGTGGCCATCCCCCCTGGGGGTGATTTCTCCCTTCTGTCTGTCTCTCTCTGTCACTCCTACAAGCATATGTGCCCTACAGCAGAAATCTCTCTACAGAAAATTTCTCTTTTTGTAACTCATAAATTTTGTTATGTTTTGTTTTCATCTTCATTTGTTTCAATAATTTAAAAAATTTCTATCCTGATTGATTTTTAATCCATTAGGATTAAAAATCATTTAGGAGCATATTCTTTCATTTGTATGTATTTGTATATTTCCAGTGTTCTTCTTGTTAATTATTTCTAATGTTATTCCATTGTGATTAGGAAAGATACTTAATATAATTTCTACTTAAAAGATATTTTCTTTGAGATTTATTTTGTGACCTTACATGTGACCTATTCTGTGGAATGATCTATGTGCTGATGAGAATGTGCATTCTGAAGTCGATGGGTGGGCCATTCTGTAAATGTCTGTGAGTTCCATTTATTCTATGGTGCAGTTTCAATCTGATGTTTCTTTGTTGAGTTTCTAAAGACAGATTATTTTAAAATGTCTTCATTTCCCTGGCTGAAAGCTGAGGAGTTTGGAAAGAAAGAGGATTTGTTCTTAGAAACGGATATAGCTGCTAATCAAGGTAACGGAGTGGGGAAAAAATTGGAACTCAGACCAAATTAAGAAATAGAAGATATTTGTGTTACTTCCTGTGGCTATCTTGTGTTATTCTTATGCTGCCATCTCCCTCCCACCTCGCCACCATCCATGGCTGAATTTATATTTTAAACATATCTTAGGCTTGACTCAAAGTCATTAATGTTTTGAAGAGACATTTCAGGCCCTAGCCAAGAAGCAAAATGGCAAAAGAACTGAGAGGGACTCAGGACCAATCAAAGTCTTAGAAATTGCACTATGGAGACTCTAAGCAGTAGATTGTCTGGTTGTCCTCCTAGGGAGGATGAGGTAGGGAGCTAGCCTAAACTCCCTTAGGGAGGATGCATAATTTGGGAGCTGCTGTTGGAGTAAGTTTTGTGTAAATTACTGGTTCATAGAGATATGCTAGTGCCAATAAATCAACAGAAGATGCTATTTTTATCCAGAGAAACTCTATTGGGAAGGAATACAAATAATAATAGCTTACACTTGTTTAGCACTTCCTTTGTGTCTGAGACTATTGAGAAAAGGGTTTTGGTTTTGGTTTTGGTTTTGATTGTTTTGTTTGAGGACACATACATTCACCAGAGACAGAGAGACAGAGAGACAGAGAGAGAAGGAGAGTAGAAAGCCACCTTTATGGAGAATGGTCATGCTTCAATCCCTTCTCCTCCATATCATCTCCCTTTGGGAACGTAGGCACACATGCACATGCACCCAGTGTGTTTCTTAAGCTGTCGTGTCCAGGACTTGAACTGTGGGGTTGGCCATGTGAGATTCACTGCCTTAACCATGAGGCCATGGAGCTGGTCCAACAAAAGGATTTCTGTAATGATTTTCACAGGCACTTTTGTCTCACCAAGAATATTTGGAGCTCCTTGAGGATTTTGTGTTCGTCTCATTGCCTAGCATGCTATACGGTATAATGGAAGAACAAAGGCTATAGATTCTGCTGCTGAACTATTAACATTTATTGACTCGTTACTATGAGCCAGGCAATATGCTAAGTGCTTTTACATGCATTACCTCATTCATTTCTGTTAATAAGCCCGTAAAACAGGTAATAGTATTATCCTGATTTTACAGTTGGAGGTATTGTGACTTGAAGGTTAGGTCACTTCCCCAAGGTCCCACAGCTCTAAGTGGCTGAGCATGGATTCAATTCATGTCAATGATTTCAAAAACCATTCCACCACCATCCTACTCCCTACAGTCTTGGTTCTACCACTTATCTCAAGCAAATGATTCAATGTTTTTAAGGTGTACCTGTGTTATAGTCTGAATGTTTGTGTCCCCTAAAATTCAGATGTTGAAATCCAGACAGAGAGACAGAAAGCGAGAAATCACCCCCCAGGGGGGAGGGCCACGCCGCAATCCCTTCTCCTCCATTCTCTTCTCGGGATCTTGGGCACACACGCACATGCGCCCGGCGTGAGTTTAAGCCACCGGGTCTGGGACATGAGCCGCAGTCGACTACATGGGAGTCCAGCCACAGCCATTATGCCAACTGCTGGTTCCCAGATGTTGAAATCTTGACCCCTAAGTGATAGTATAAAGAGGTAGGGCCTTTGGGAAGTGATTAGGTCACGTGGACAGAGCCTTCATGCTTGAGATTAGTGCATGATGAAAAGGAGCTCAGGGAACTTTTGCCCCATCTACTATGTGAGGACATAGCAAGAAAGCACCGTCCATAGCCCAGGGAACAGGACCTCGCCAGACTCCAAATCTGCCTGTGACTTGATCTTGGACTTCCCAGCCTCGAGGACTGTGAAAAAGGAATTTCTGTTGTTTACAAGTTATCCAGTTTATTGTATTCTGTCTTGGTAGCCCAAATGGATTAATACAGCCTATAAAATTGAAATAATGATCCCCACTTTTACCAAAACAGGGCACTGTGTATTCATCATTTTAACATTAACAATAATGGAACCCCAAGTAAATACTGCTATCTAGAGAGGTATGTGAATATTTAATTCCACAATTTCTCATGGATTAAACAAACAAAAAAAATAAGACTTTAACAATTTTATCCAGTTTATAATAAATATCACTGGTAAAAACAATTGACAACACATAAAGCTGAAAAAGAGTGATAAGTATATTTGATAATATAAAAATTATTGTAGATAAGAAACCAAAAATCACATCTTTTCAGTCAGAAAACTGAAAAAGTTGGCATAATAAATCAGACTTGGTAGAACTTATCAAGGTAACAAAGTGGGGAAAATGGTTAAAAAAACACACTAGGCAAAATATATCATTAACTGCAAACTGAATAAGGAATGAAATCTTTTTTGTTTCTTTTAAGGATTATTTTATTTAACTTTATTTATCTGTTTATTTTAATTTGAGGGACAGAGTGAGAGAAAGAGAGAGAGAGAGAGAAAGTGAGAAAGCAAGCCACCAGGTCCGGACCTTGAACTGTGATTGGCCATGTGGGCGTCCAGCGGCTTTAACCACCAGGCCACCTACTGGCTCCAGGAATGAATTCTAACACTACACAGATCTATCACATATGACCCAGGAAAACTGGACTGTGTAGAAATAATTGCCATAAAAGTAAAAGTATACATGTACAAAATAAATTTCACTGTAGTCCATATGAAGAAAGAAATTGATTCTGGTAAAAGTAATTTAAGCAAATTAAAAGCCATCGTGGGGGGCTGGCAGGTGGCATGGTGGTTAAAGGTGCTGGACTCCCACATGTCCGACCACGGTTCGAGTCCCAGACCTGGTGGCTTGCTTTCTCAATTTCTCTCCCTCTCTCTCTCTCCCTCTGCCCCTCTCTGGTCAAATTAAAACAAATAAATTAATTAAATTCAATACTTCTTTAAAGAAAAGCAAAAATTGGGAAAAATTAAATATTTTAACCTAAATGCATAGAAAAATTTATGAAAGAAATAAATGTGCTTAGCGGTGTTCTCTCTGAAAAATACTTTAATGAAGACAATTCATCAGGGGCCAGCAGGAGGCATGGTGGTTAAAGGTGCTGCATTTCCACATGGCTGATCGCATTTCAAGTCCCAGAACTGGTGGCTTGGTCTCTCGCTTTCCCTTTCTCTGTCTCTCTCTGTCTCTGTCTGGTCAAATTAAATAATAATAAAAACAAATGGAATTAAATAAACAAAAAAGACTAAAAAGAAAAAGGATCATTCCTCAATTTTGTTTTAATTAAGAATCATTGCGGGACCAACAGTTAGCATAATGGCTATGTCGCTGGACTCCCACGTAGTCGACCACGGTTCACGTCTCGGACCTGGTGGCTTAAAACTCATGCCAGGCGCATGTGCGTGCGTGCCCAAGATCCCGAGAGGAGAATGGAGGAGAAGGGATTACAGCGTGACCATCCCCCCTGGGGGGGGTGATTTCTCACTTTCTGTCTCTCTGTCTCTCTCTGTCTGTCTGGCGAGCACACGCGCCCTTCTCAAAAAAAAAAAAAAAAAAAAAAAGAAGTTGCATTGGGACCAGCAAATGGAGTAATGATTATGTCACTTGATTCCCATGTAGTCCACTGCGGTTCGGGTCCTGTACCTGGTGGCTTGAAACTCATGCTGGGCAGGTACGTGTGCAGGCCTAAGATCCTATGAGGAGAATGGAGGAAAAGGGGTTGTGGGATGGCTATCACCCCTGGGGAGTAATTTCTAGCTTTCTGTCTCTCTGGCGAACATATGCACCCTCTAGCAAAACAAAAAAAACAAACAAAAAGAAACCAAACCAAAACGAAACAAAGAAACAAAAACTCTCAAAAAAGAAAGAAAGAAAGAATCATTATAGGAAAATAGTTTACAAGGTGTGAGCTCTGGAGCCAGACTACCTGGGTTTGGATTCCAGTGCCATCAGTTACTTATTTAACTGTAATCTTGAGCTGGTAGTTTAACCACTCTGAACGTTCAGTGGCCTCCTCTGTAGAGTGGGGATAAAAATACTTATAGTTTTTTGTGAGGAGTAAATAAGATGACGTATATAAAGCACTTAGGAGAGTCTACGGCGCAGACTAAGTGTCAGACAGCATTAAGATACATGCGAATCTTTTCTGTTGATTAATTCCAGGGCCCTGGTGTGCTCAATATTGGGTCCCAATGAGGTGTCATCGTGTCATTATGTTATGCCTACAATTGAAAGAACAAATACATTATCAATGGCTGAAAAGTCCTAGGTTTGATAAGCAAGTTTCAGGTTGCTTCATTGCCAGAGCTAGACTGTATTGCCAATGGTTATATAAAAGTAAACTGGTAGTTTTTCAGAAGAGTTTTCCGAGTTTTTCTTTTCTTTCTCTCTTTACACTCTAAAATTTACATTAAATCCACTGTACATCTTTACAGTGTACAAAATGGTTTTTCCTAGCATGAATACAGTACACATTAGTTAAAAAATTTTTAACACATACATTATCATCACCAGGTAACTTTTCAATTTTGCATCTGTTTCTGAATTTCTTAAGTGTAGACTATTTTGCTTTGTTCTCTATTGCTGGGAAGGTGAGTGAATAGTGTTTCTAGAAAGAAGTTGGTCTTGGTCTTGTTTTTTTTTTTGGAGAGGTTTTTGTTATAGGGTGCGTGTGCTTGCCAGAAAGACAGAGAGAGACAAAGAGACAGAAAGCAAGAAATCACCCCCCAGGGAGGATGGCCATGCCACAACCCCTTCTCCTCTTGGGATCTTGGGCACTCACGCACATGTGCCCGTCACGAGTTTTAAACCACCAGATCTGGGACTTGAACCGTGGTCTACTACATGGGAGTCTAGCAACATAGCCATTATGTCAACTGCTGGTCCCTTATCTGTCAATTTAAATATGGCCCAGCCATAATAGTGTAGGCAGTGTGTCTTCATTGTGTGATGCTGGAGCCATATAGAGAGGGACTAGGGTTTGGATTTAGGGTTAACTTAAGCACAACAGGTGTGCCTACAGACATGCCCAAGGTCTTGGCTGGCTGGAGGGGTTAGAAAGGGAAGGGGACTCAGCATGATGGGACCTATTGAAAGGTAACTCTCTTTCAATAAATAAATAAATACTAATGTAAAAGAAGAAAGAGAAAGTATGTGTCTTTCTCAAGAATCCATTCTGGTGTTTAAAACTCATGTAAGAGCCACTTCCACAGTGCAGTGGTAATGTGCTGCTCAAGAGAAACTGGATCCCACATCCATATGGTGACTGTAGGTGGAATCCCTGGCCCAGTCAGCCTGAAACCTGCTGGGTACATGATGAGCGCCCCCAATCTGATGGTCTGGAAGACTAGCAGGAGATTGTATTCTGACTAGATTCGGTACAAAGAGGTCATCTCTCTCTCCTTCTCCTTTTCTCTCTCTCATGTGCATACAGAGTCCATCAAGAATCAAGGAAACTTTTAAAATTTAAATTTAATTTCTAAAATCTCAAAAATTACTTTTTAAATAAAGGATTATTATTATTATTATTTGGTAGGTAGAGGTTTTTGCCTTAGGGAGTGTGTGCTTGCCAGAGAGAGAGAGAAAGAAACAGCGAGATGGAAAGTGGGAAATCAACCCCCATTCCCCAGGGGATGGCCATACCACAATCCCTTGTTGTCCATTCTCCTCCCAGGATCTTGGGCACACACACACATGTGCCTGCTATGAGTTTCAAGTCACTGGGTCTGGGACTCGAATCACAGTCAACCATGTGGGAGTCCAGCGATGTAACTGCTACACCATCTGCTGGCCCAAAGGAGTATCTTTTAAAAACCTTATTAGATAGTGAACCATCCTGTATAACACAGTGGAAGAACAATGCTCTGCAATGCTGGAAACCATGTGTAAGGTTGAGGCCTGGTCCCCAGGTTGCCTTACACATGCTGGATGTGTGCACTCATGATCCTGGCTGGCGGGGAAGGCGGAGAAGGCGGGGAGGAGGCTTGCAACATGAGACCCTGTTAAGGGTGCTTGTCTAAATAAATGAATAAAATAACAAAACAAAAACAACACCTCATTCTATACAGGGGCTGAGGCCTGCATGTGGTGGAAGAGAATATTTTCTCCTCATCACTGGTTGTTTGTTGTTATGTTTTGTTTTGTTTTGATCTCATGATGAAAATTTGTAGTTTTCCAGTTTTCTCGACCCCAGAACTAATTTTTACTTCTCAGATGCCTTTCCTTTTCCATTTGCCTTTCGTTCTTCATTGCCCGGTTTTCAAGATTCAGTTCATTTATCATCTCCTCCCTCCTCCACTTATCAAGACACTTTCCCTTTGAAGTTACATTGCATTCTTTACCATGGCCATGGAACTTTAGACTTCATTATTTCTATTGGTCTCTGTATTGTGTTTTCTTTTTCTTGGTCCAGTGTTCTTAACTATAATACAACTGCCCACTAGAATTACCTGGGGAGCTTTAAAAACGCTGGTGCTTGGGTTCCACCTCAGAAATTTTTATTTAATTGGTCTTAGATGCAGCCTAGAGATTTTTTTTTTTAAAAGCTCCCCAGGAGAGCTTAATGTGCAACCAGGGTTGAGAATTACCATTTTAGTTCATCATGAATGTAAGCTCTTTTATAATAGAGAATGTTTTCCATTAGCAGCCCTTGGACTTGTTCAAATGCTGGTATACCTGGAAGTTATAGTGTTCTTTGAAGAACACTATAAAATATTGATGTACTTGATTGATTCCTATAAATAAATCACAATTTTAGTGGCAGAGAAATGACTGTGGGAGTATAAATATAAAAGTACAGCCCTGAGCTCATGCAACCAGGACAAGCTTTTGAACTAAACATGATTGGCTGGTTCCCCAGTTTCCCTCTAATATTCTTTGGCTTTTTTTTTTCCCCTGTCATCTGTTAGCATTCACTAACAGTCTAGCAGTAACTGGTATAAAAGTTTAAAATAAAAGTTATAAACAGAAAAAAAAAAAGCCTGAATTCCATCTGTTGGCTTTCCTTTTCCCGTGAAGTGAGAAAAGCCTACTGTTATTAAATTTACTGTTGAAATGCCTCCAGTCCACTTGCAGAATACACAATACGATGTCATTGCTGACATCTATTAAGCTCTTATTACAGAGCAGATCCTCTGCTTTTCATACATTATTGATATAGTTGGCCCTTCCTATTCAAGGGCTCTATATCCTCAGATTCAACCAACTGCAGACTGAAATATTTATGATGATGATGATTATTTTAATAATTACTTTGTTTAATTTTATTTATTTGTTTATTTTAATTTGACCTGAGAGGGACAGAGTAAGAGAGAGAAAGAGAGAGGGAAAATGAGAAAGCAAGCTGCCAGGTCCAGGATTTGAACTGTTGTCGGCCATGTGGGAGTCCAGCGCCCTTAACCACCACACCACCTGCTGGCCCTGAAAATATTTATTTTTATTATTATTTTTTTAAAGGATTATTTTATTTAACTTTATTTATTCATTTATTTTTAATTTATTTAAATTTGACCAGAGACGGACAGAAAGAGACAGAAAGAGAGAGAGAGAAACTGAGAAAACAAGTTGCCAGTTCTGGGACTTGAACCACGGTCAGTCACGTGCGAGTCCAGTGCCCTTAACCACCAAGCCACGTGCCGGCCCCATTATTATTATATTTTAACTTGACCAGGGAAAGACACAGAAAGAGAGAGAGAGAAGAAACTGAAAGATTGGAAAGCATAAAAGCAGGGAGAGTAATGGTGATACTGGAGATGTGGTAGGGCCCCTTCCAGAACAAAGAAGAAAACAGGGCATGCTTGGTATTTGAGTGTGCATGTGTAGTTGGTGGTAACCTTGTAACCCCGTCTCTATAGCAACCCTATAACTCCATGTATGCCTGCATGTCTAACAAACCAGTAGTCCAGGGCATGTCTGCATAGTTCTGGAGCAGCCTTATCGCATAAGTTACCTAATCAAAGAGTATGTAACCTTGTAAGGGGGACAAAGAAACTAAAATGATTATAAGGAAGGTCCCCCCCAGAAATTTGGGGCTCAATTTGGATGTAAATCCACTGAGCCAGTGTCAGCACAAATAAATTGCTGTTTTCTTGCTAAAAACAAAACAAACAAAAAAGAATGAAGCAGGGAAGCTGGCAGGTGGCATGGTGATTAAGGTGCTGGACTCTCACATGGCAAACCATGTTTCGAGTCCCGGACCTGGCGACTTGTTTCTCTCTTTCCTTCTCTCTCTGTCTCTCTCTAGCCAAATTACAAATAATAATAGTAATAAATAAAATTAAATAAAATAACTCCTTTAAAAAAATAAAAGAGTGAGGCAGGGCCAGTAGGAAGCACGGAGATTAAGGTGCTGGATTCCTACATGGCCAACCATGGTTTGAGTCTCATACCTGGTGGCTGGAAAATCATGCAGGGTGTGTATGCACGTACACTTAAGATCCCAGGATGAGAATGGAGGAGAAGAGATTAAGGCATGGACTCCCTGCGGGACTGATTCTTACTTTCCCTTTCTCTCTCTCTGACAAGCACCTGAGCTTCATGGCAAAAACCTAAGAAACAAAACAAACAAACAAAACCAAGAGTGAGGCAGGCAGAGATTTGACATAGAAAAAGGTAGTATGATCACCTAAATAGAGAGATTTGAAGATGCTATGCTTCAGCATTCTAAATGGAGGAAGGGGTCACAAATCAAGGCATACAGATCTGGGCACTGGAAAAGCAAAAGAACAGCTTCTTTCCTAGAGCTTCCATGGAGCATGGCCCTGCCAATGCTTTGATTTCAGCCCAGTGAAACTGATTTTGGATTTCTAGCCTGAGAAACCACAAGAATATAAGTGTGTATTGTAAGCCACCAAGTTTGTTTTATATACTAGATGAAGGACATGAATTCAGAGTCTTCTCCCCCTTAGATATTGTCAGAAAAAATGAAGATCAAGATTTCAGGGGAGGGAACCAGCAGTTAGCATAATGGCTATGTCGCTTGACTCCCACGCAGTCGACCGCGGTTCGCGTCCTGGACCCAGTGGCTTAAAACTCACGCCGGGCGCGTGTGCGTGCATGCCCAAGATCCTGAGAGGAGAATGGATGAGAAGGGATTGCGGCGTGACCATCCCCCCTGGGGGGTGATTTCTCGCTTTCTGTCTCTCTGTCTGTCTCTGT
>NW_006203737.1:455577-455965 GCF_000334495.1 Tupaia belangeri chinensis | reverse complement strand
GGGAAACACCCCCTTAAAAAAAAGCCCCTCCAAAAAAAAAAAAAAAAAAAAAGAACACTGTACGGCACTTCAACATTGAGGAAATATTGATTTTGAACCTACTGTTTTTATTTATTAATTGATGTGTTTATTTATTTATTTATAGAGATAGTTTTGCTATAGGGCATGTGCGCTCTCTGGAGAGACAGAGACACAGAAAGCGAGAAATCACCACCCAGGGGGGATGGCCATGCTACAATCCCCTCTCCTCCATTCTCCTCTCAGGATCTTGGGTATGCACACACACAGGCCTGGAGTGAGTTTTAAGCCACTGGCTCGGGAACTCAAACCACGATCGACTATGTAGGAGTCCAGTGATGTAACCATTACACCATCTGCTGGTCCCAAA
>NW_006203737.1:452529-455096 GCF_000334495.1 Tupaia belangeri chinensis | reverse complement strand
AGAAGTGGGAAAGCAAGCCACCAGGTCCAGGACTCAAACCAGAGTTGGCCATGTGGGAATCCAGCATTTTTAACCACCACGCCACCTGCCAGCACCATCAAGAATAGTACTTTAAAAGGAATGTTTTGGGAAAAGATGACTGAAAATATTTATATGGCCATTGTATTTTGAATTGTGAGTTGAAATCCTTTTAAAAAAAAAAAAATTAGAAATGAGCTGAAACCATAGCCTAGTGGTTCAGTGATCCAGGTCCCACATGGCCAACCACGGTTTGAATCTTGTTCCTGGCAGCTTGAGACACACACTGGGTGTGAGTGCATGTGCGCACATTTGTGTGTGACCAAAATTCTGACAGGATGGAGAAATGGAGGAGAAAGGGTTGTGTTGTGACCACACCTCATTGTAGGGTGCTTTCTCCTGTTTTTTTTTTTTTTTTTTTTTTCTGTCTCTTCGGTGAACACATGCACTCTGGCAATTAAAAATTAGAGAGGGAAAAGTGATATATGAATTACAATATATCATATTATTTTCTTAAAAATACTTGTAAGAGATTTTTGCCCTAGGGCTCATGCACTCTCTGGAGAAAGAAAGAGGGAAAGTGAGAAATCACCCCCCAGAGAATGACCACACAAAAATCCCTTCTCCATTCTCCTTCTGGGATCCTGGGCACACATTCACATGCACCCAGAGTGAGTTCCAAGCCACTAGATCTGGGGCTCAGACCCTGGCCACTCACATGGGCATCCAGCAAAGTAACTGTTACACCATTTGTGTTTATAAATACTTCCAGGGAGCAGATTATTAAGACTAATAACTCAGGGGACCAGCAGATAGCATAATGGTTACATTGGTGGACTCCCATGTAGTCAACAGCAGTTTGAGTTCTGGATCTGACAACTTAAAACTCACGCCGGGCTCTTGTGTGCATGCCCAAGATCCTGAGAGGAGAATGGAGGAGAAAGGATGGCAGTGTGGCCATCCACCCCCGGGGGGTGATTTCTCGCTTTTTGTCTTTGTCTTTCTGGTGAGCACACGTGCCCTATAGCAAAATCTCTCTCTTTCTTTAAAGAATGATTTTGTTTAACTTTATTTATTTATTTTAATTTGACCAGAGAGGGACAGAGTGAGGGGGTTGGGGAAGCAAGAAAGCAAGCCACCAGGCCCAGGACTCAAACCATGGTCGGTCATGTGGGAGTCCAGCGCCCCTAATCACCACGCTACCTGCTGGCCCTGCAAACATGCTCTTACAAGAAAAAAAAAGACTAATGGCTCAGTATGTCATCAGATCCACCACTGCATTAATAATCTGGAAATTTCCCACTGAAGATAATGCCCATACAGCTATGAGAGTGTATTCACATCCTGGTGATGACAGAATGACAGAGTCACTGAATATTTGGCTTTGCTTAGATTTTCTGGAAGATAAACTCACTTTATCTAAAAATCAACATGGATGTTGATGAGTCATTTGTAATTAAAAAAAGGGGGAGTCTAATTTGAAGAATATAAAAATAAAACAACATTTAATGAAACAGGTGTTCCCTTGGGAAGGGAATTTATTTTTCAAAAAGCTTGATTAATTTGAAAATGACGGATCCAATTAAGGCTCAGTTTAATGGCCATCATAGAAGGATAATAAAAACAAACAGCTATCCCTAAAAGTAGCAAGTCATAAATTCTATACTGGTGAGTCTGTTTTTCAAAAGGCGCAGAAACAAAACAAAACGAAACAAACCTATGAATTTTCGTTTTGGAAGTTTTTGTTTGTTTTGTTTTTACACAGCAATAATTTGTACCCTGGAGACTAATTATCTGCCTTTCATTTCCTGGTCACAAATTACTTCTAAGCTGCATCTTTGTTTTAGTATTTATTTTCTCTTGTTTATTTCTGTCTCTTAGTCATAATATAAATATTGTAATAAGGATGTATAAGTAATATATAAAGTAAGGACGTAAAGTAAGTTGCTACGCATGCAGTCAATGCTTAAGTCATTTCAAGCCATCGAAGCTTATAAAAGCAAAGTATTTGCCCTTTCTAGGTCCACTAAAAATCACTTTCACCGAAGTGGTTTTAGAGGAGCAAACTTACCGAATTAGATCTTGCTGAATTAGTAAGTTTATACTCCCCCAAAGAGTATTTAGGAACTCAGCACATCTGTAATTTCTAAATTACTGCTCTTCTAAACAAAGACAGAGATAACTGGAGGCTACGATTTAATAGCTCTCTAGACAGTTATCTATTTCAGGTCATCACTGGGTGATATCTTTATGGGGATTCTTTACATCATAAAAGCCAATATAAGAATAAAAAGGTGACAGCAGAAAAAGGCAGTAGCAAGTTTTCTAGCTTGTGTGATAGGAAGCCTGGGCTCTGTCCCTGTAATGAGGACTCCCTGGAACCAAAGATCTAGCCTCAGAAAATCTGGACGATTAGCACTGATGTTCAGAACTCCTATTTAATACCTGTGAGTCCTCTTGAGAGTAAAATAGAAGGTGATGTTTTTGCCTGACAGTAGGTTTCTGTGACAAGAAGATGAAGTGTTTTTTTTTTTTTTTTTTTTTTTTTT
>NW_006203737.1:451777-452443 GCF_000334495.1 Tupaia belangeri chinensis | reverse complement strand
AATGCCTGCTCCATTCGCCTCTCAGGATCTTGGGCACGCATGCACACGCGCCAGGCCTGAGTTTAAGCCACCGGACTCAGGACGCGAACTGCAGTCAACTACATGGGAGTCCAGCGTCATAGCCATTATGCCACCTGCTGGTCCCAAGGAGATTAAGATTCATAAAGGAGTGGGAGGGTAGCTACCCCCATCCTAGGGATCAGGGGGAGTAGTGCCAAAAATGTGAAGAACTCCCCAAATATAATAAGTTTAAGGAGGCTGGACACTGTCATAGACATTAGGTTTCTATTAGCAGAGAGAAATGTTTTCCAGAAAAACCCAAGTAGCAGGACCAGCAGGTGGTATGGTGGTTAGTGTGTTGGACTCCCACATGGCCAACTATGGTTCAAGTCCCAGACCTGCAGGCTTGCTTTCTCGTTTTCTCTCTCTCTCTGGTGAGCACACATATCCTATAGCAAATTTAAAAATTACAATAATAATAAAAAATGAAATTAGTTTTTTTTTGAAAAATATTTTTGCTAAAGGGTGCATGTGCTCGCCAGAGAGACAGAGAGAAACAGAGAGACAGAATGAGAGAAATCACCCCCTCCCTGGGCAGGGGGGATGGCCATGTTCCAATCCCTTCTCTTCCATTCTCCTCTTGGGATTTTGGGCACACACAAACAC
>NW_006203737.1:439019-451685 GCF_000334495.1 Tupaia belangeri chinensis | reverse complement strand
GACCGCGGTTCGCGTCCTGGACCCGGTGGCTTAAAACTCACACCGGGCGCGTGTGCGTGTGTGCCCAGGATCCCGAGAGGAGAATGGAGGAGAAGGGATTGTGGTGTGACTATCCCCCCTGGGGGGTGATTTCTCGCTTTCTGTCTCTATGTCTCTCTCTATCTGTCTGGCGAGCGCACACGCCCTGTAGTGAAAAAAAAAAAAACTCTCCAAAAAAAAATGATTTGCTTATTTTTATTAAGTTTCTTTTTTCCATGGGCAAGAGAAACAGAGAGGGAGTGAGAGACAGACACCCCAACAGGGTCTTTACGCCATGGTCCATTCTTAGCATCAGCCTCAGTATGCTCAGTGTGTACAGGGAGGCTCCAGGGAGCAAACCCAGGACCCTCCCATGTGGATCCGGCATTGCAGAGCATTGTGTTACCACTGCACAATGCATCTAGCCCGTTTGCTTCCTTCTCACTTGACTATTGATGCTGCTCGCACTATTCTAAACTTTTTGAGCAACTGTTTTCACCAGAAGGCTAATAGTTTTAAACATATTTATTTTCTCTAGGCACATTTCCTTAGCTGTTGCAATCAAACATGACTTAATTAATTCACCATCCATAAATGGCATTTTTGCTTGACTAATAAATGAGCCTCTTAGAAACTTACTTTGGTGGCAGCTTCATCTTGATTTTTTAATTTCGTGAAGAAATTCTACTGTGATGAGATATTCAATTGAAAATCTGTTTTTCTGGGGCAGCCTCATAGTGCACTAGTTAAGGGCCATGTGATGGAAGTGGAATCCCATACTGCAAACTGAGATTTGAGTCAGCCTCAGTGGAAATCGGTTGGATGTGCATACTCATGCCTAGGATCCTAATAAGATGGAAAATTGGAGGAAGAAAGATTGCAGCATGACTAGACCTTGTTGATGGGTGTTTTCTCTCTCTCTTTCCTCTTTCTCTCATGCACACACTCCACAGTTTTTTAAAAGGATAATTAAAAAAATTTGTTTCTAGCCATTACTATTTTGTGAGTTGGGGATATTATGAAGAGAGCTTAGTCTGGTTCTGTTGGCAAACATTGTATTCTTCTAGCATACCAGAGCTGTAGTGTCACTGCATAACATAGTGTTTTGCTATCTCATTAGATAACCAAATAGTCCACATTCTAGTGTGCCTTGAGATGACAAAGTCCATTTAATTTTTCTTGTTTGACATGATAGGTATACGTTGGTAATGTGTTTCAAAAGCTTGCAGTGGCTGGGGCTGGCAGGTGGCATGGTGTTTAAAGGCGCTGGATTCCCACATGGCCGACTGCAGTTTGAGTCCTGGACCTGGCACTTTGCTTTCTTGCTTTCCTTCTCTCTCTCTCTCTCTCTGTCTGTCTCTGTGGTCAAATTAAAAAATAATAATAACAAGTTGAATTCAATAATTAAATAATTATTTTAAAAATAATAATAATAATAAATTAAAAAGCTTGCAATGGGACCAGAGGATGGTGTAATGGTTACATCACTGGACTCCCATGTAGTCCAAGGTGGTTTGAGTCCTGGACCTGGTGGTTTAAAATTCACACTGGGTGTGTGTGCTTGTGTGCCCAAAATTCTGAGAGGTGGAGAACGCAGGAGAGGGATTGCTGTGTGGCCACACACCTCCTCCCCCGGGGATTATTTCTCACTTCCGTCTCACTCTCACCCTCCCTCTCTCTCTCTCTCTCTTTCGTGTGCGCGCACACGCACGCATGTGCGCAAATGCCCAATAGGAAAAAGTCTCTCTCTAAAAAAATGAAAAGCTTGCAATATAGAAATGTCTACAATACTTAAAATGCTGTAGACTTATAAATGCATCAATGTAATTTAAAGCAGTGAGCAGCACTGTGAAGAAATGAGACAGCCCCATCTTTTCTCTGTTGGAACCACTTAATTCTGTTGTTAAAGCACAAAAGCAACAATAGATAGGGTATAAATAAATGAGTCTGGCTATGTCCTAATAAAACTTTATTTAGAATTCCTGAAATTTGAATTTCATGTAATAATCACATATCAGGAAATATTTTTTCTTCTTTTGTTTTTTTTTTTTATACATTAAATAACATTATAAAGTACCTGTTTAGGGGCCAGCAGGAAGCATGGTGGTTAAGGTGTTGTACTCCCACATGGCTGACTGTGGTTTGAGTCCCAGACCTGGTGTTTTGAAAATCACACTGGTCACATGTGTATGCATATCCCAAATCCTAGGAATGGAGGAGAAGGGATTGCAGTGTGGCCATCCTTGATGGGAGGTGATTTCTCACTTTCTTTTCTCTGTCTCTTTCTGCAAGCACATGCACCCTATGATAATAACCTTAACCTCTCTTTTGGAGGTACAGGGTCTTGCTGTGTCATGATCCTCCCACCTCAGCCTTCATGGTAGCTGGGACTACAGGTGTATGCACTCACACCTAGCTGTTTCAGACAGGGTATCTCACACTATGTTGCTCAGGTCAGCCTTGAGTTTTTAATCCTCTCGATTCAGTCTCCTGAGTCACTGGGATTATAGGTACATGTATGCCATCATGCTCGGCCTTTAATTTAGACTAGGAATTGAACTTGGTCTTTCCATGTGGCCCCAGCCTATAGAGAACAACATCTTAGCAGTGCACGCCACTGTGGATAGGTCATTAAAATTCATTCTTGGGACCAGCAGATGGTGTAATGGTTATGTTGTTGAACTCCCACATAGTCCACCGCAGTTTGAGTCCCAGACCTGGTGACTTAAGACACATTAGGCATGTGCGCGCGCATGCCTTAAGTCCTGAAAGAAGAATGGAGAAGAAGGGATTGTGGTGTGTCTATCTCTCCTGAGGAGTGATTTCTCATTTTCTGTCTCTCTGTCTTTCTCTGTCTCTCTGGCAAGCACATGTGTCCTATAACAAAAATCTCTCTATTAAAAAAAATTCTTACCAGAAGAAAACATAAGGGGAAAGCTTCATGACATTGGAGTTGGCTGGGATTTCTCAGGCAAGATACCAAAAGCACAGGCTACAAAAGTAAAAATAGACAAATGGAACTACACCAAATTTTAAAATTTCTGTGCATCAAAGATACAAGTAACATACTGAAAAGACAAACTATGGAATAGGAGAACATATTTAAAAATTATATATGTGATAAAGAGTTAATACACAAAATATATAAATACCTATAAATTAACAGCCAGAAAACAAATAATCTGATTCAAAAATGAGCAAACAACTTGAAAAAGATTTCTCCAAGAATGATACAACAAGCATAGGAAAAGATGTACATTATCACCAATCATTGGAGAAATGCATGTCAAAATCAAAATGGGATATCACCTCACGTCCCTTAGGATGACTACAATAAAAACAAGAACAAAAACAGAAAAAAATGAGTGCTGGTAAAGATGTGCAGAAATCAGAACCCTTCTGCATTGTTGGTAAAATTGTAAAATGGTGCAACTGTTATGGAAAATCACACCAGGTATGTGTGGGTGTGCCAGAAATCCCAGTAGGGGACTGGATTGCAGCATGGCCATCCCCCCCTGGAGTGGGGGTGATTTCTCACTTTCATTCCCACTGTTTCTGTTTTTCTCCAGTGAATGCATGTGTTCGGTGGCAAAAATCTTTTAAAAACAAAACAAAAAAACCTATCTCTATCTCTCTTTCTCTCCCTCTTGCTCTCTGTCTCATTTAAAAAAATAAAATTGGAAAATGGGACAAAATCCCTCAGACCCGTCTCTGCCCTCAAAACCATAAGACACCAAGCTGATAGAATGCCAGTTATTTGATCCCCTCATTTGGATAGCTTTAAAGACAAGAGACTTGCTATCTCTTTTAATGAGTTGACATGTTTTTGTTTAATAAGTAGGGATGAAAAACTAATTACAGCTGGTCCTTTTCTAGATATCTCAAGGTATCCTTTCCTTGGAAAACTGAGGGAACAGTGTAGATAGAATGAGAAATGGAAGCCATTATTAACTCAAGTTTCTTAGTTCCACAGCAGCTACCTCCTCCTGTGAAAAATCTCTCAAGTCTGAAGTTCCTTGACAAGAATGGTTGGAGAATGGGTCTTGTTCAAGAAAAGAATATAAACCTCAGTGCTCATTTTCAAAAACTGTTTTGTGTGACAGCCTTGTCAGCAACAGCAACATTCTTTCAGGTTTTTTTTTTTCTTTATATTCTCTCTTCCTTCATCAGTGACTATTCAAGAAAAACCAGGAGTCATAAACAGAACTTCCTCCTTCCCATTGTTAACCAGGTAAACCAGGCTCCTTCGTATTTTTAACTTTTTCCTCCAAAAAGGAAGAGGTTTCCTCATTCTTGGCCTCTAGACGATTTGGGGAGAGCCTTTTTAAATAAGGTTACTGCAGTAGCTGTTTCATTTGCTTTCCAGTTTGCAGCTGTCCTGTGACATGTTTATTTGAATCTCAGCCGCAGAACTGACTCGCTTTTGTTTCTGGCCCAGGAAGCTCTCTTTACAATGGCAAAGTTCAGCCACACTGTTCAAGTTAAACACATTGCTGTGGGAGAACATGAACTTCAAGGTTGCTGTGGCAGGTTAGAATTTTCGTAGTAAATGCCTTTGCCTGTGTTGTATATTTTTCAGCTTTCTCAATATTTTTCTTTATATTTTATTTTATTTTATTTTATTTTTCTATATTAGATTTAATCACATGTATCTTTACAGTGTATAACTTTTTTTTCCCCAGCACTATTACCATGTGTATCAGTCAAAACAAAGACATTACATTAGTATACACATCAGCAGCAGCAAATAGCTTTTCATTTTTTTTCTGGATTGTTTATTTTTATTTTATTTTATTTTTGTTATTTTTTTTTAACATTCAATCACTATACATCATTCGAATTGTAAAGAGAATTTACCTAACATGAAATACTTCTCAGAGCAGTCCAGTTGAGAATGCTATACATGTTACCATTAACAGATGATAAACCATTTCTGTGTCCCCTAAATGTCATGCCTTTTTATTTTTTCTCCCTGATTTTCTTCCCTATACTTTTCCCTTCTCCTCCCCCCCAGCTCCCAGTCTTCCCCATCATGCTTTTCTTTACTTCTACAGCTGGTTGTCATGACAACCTCAGAAATCTTCCAGGGTGATTTATTAACCATAGTGTTTTGTCCATAAAAAAAGAAATTAAGGGGCCAGCAGTTGGCGTAATGGCTATGTCATTGGACTCCCATGTAGTCGACCATGGTTCAAGTCCTGGACCCAGTGGCTTAAACTCACGCCAGGTGCGGCAAAAACTTCCCAAAAACAAAAAAAAAAAAGTAAATTAAAAACTCGACTCTCTTTGTGCATTCATTGCCATGTTACAGTTAGGTATTTAATAATAATAATAATAATAATAATAATAATAATAATAATAATATCTTGCAGGTCTAAGGTCTGATTGCTTGTACTCTTCTTGCACATATCTATTCTTATTTTTTCAAGAGATTTTTACTATAAGGTGTATGCACTTGCCAGAGAGACAGACAGAAAGCAAGAAACCACCCCCCAGGGGGGATGGCCATGCGGCAATCCCTTCTCCTCCCAGGATCTTGGGTATGCACGCATATGCACCCAGCATGAATTTGAAGCTGCCAGGTCCATGACTCAAACTATGGTCTACTGAGAGTTCAGTAACATAACCATTAGGTCACCTGCTGGCCCTATTCTTGTTTAATACAACAAACCTTCTTAGATAAACACAGTAAGGGTTTTACCCCCATTTTACCACTATAAAACTGAGACTCAAAGAGGTTAAATGGATGCTTAATTTAATGAATAAGCTGACTAGAATCTATTCTATAATGAACAGTTTTGGGACAAGCCCCATAGTGCAGTGGTTAAGCGTGGTGCATCAGGAGTTGAATCCCACAGGACCGACTTTGGTTAGAATCCCAGCCCTGGCACCTTAAAAAACATGTCAGGAGCATATATGTGAATGTTGATCCTGGTGGGAAGAAAAGGATTGTGGTGTGACCATGACCATTGGAGGGTACTTTATCTTTTTTCCTCTCTCTTGAGCACATGTACCCTCTGGTAATTAAAATGTTAAGAAAAGTTTTATTTTTTATTTTTTTAGAATTAATAGCATTTAGGGACCAGCAGTTAGCATAATGGCTATGTTGCTGGACTCCCATGTAGTCAACCACGGTTCGGGTCCCGAACCCGGTGGCTTACAACTCGCGCCAGGCGCATGTGCATGCATGCCCAAGATCCTGAGAGGAGAACAGAGGACAAGGGATTGCGGAGTGGCCATCCCCCCGGGGGGTGATTTCTTGCTTTCTGTCTCTCTGTCTCTCTCTGTCTGGTGAGTGCACGTGCCCTATAGCAAAAACCTCTCCAAAAAAAGGGAAAAAAAGAATTAACAGCATTTTATGGAACATTGCACTACCAACCTCTCTAGAAAGCAGAGACATTATATACGATAGGGCTGAGATTCAGCCTGTAGACAAGATATCACGAAACACTTAAGCCTGGTTAGTAAGGAGCTGCTGTCCTCAGCCGGATGAATGGTTGCCTAGGTTACACCAGCATGGAGAAGTCCACTGGGATGGGGTGGCCCCCATGCCTGCCTACCAGCTCCATCTGTGGGAGTTCAGATGAGCAGAGCTGAGATAGCACCAGCGAGAGGGGGCACAGCATCCCTGGCAGCAGGACTGGCATCTTAATGTGCAGATATGTCATTCCCATCCGAACCCAATGCTAGCCAGCATGCTCTTAAAGTGCCTTTATCCGGTCACTGATGAGCGCTTCAGCATCCACATGTCATACTGCTTCTTAAATATTTCAAATATCTGGACATATAATCAAGACAAGCCAAAAGCAAAATTGTGAAGTAGGTCCCTATCGCTTGTCTTTTCCCCACAATAGATGCTCTGCCCCTGAAGAGGTGCCTGGCTCCTCAGGTTCCCCCATCCTTCCCCATAGTCACTAAAGGACATCGCTTCAGAGTGTCACCTGGGCTCGTTTTTTTCAGAGCCTGATTTTTGAAAGTATTAGGGACTGACAAGTGTTACTAATGATGCTTAATGATGTAAGACCTTAGGGACATCTTCGCCATGGTACTTCAGGTCCTATGGGAACAGAGGGGGACTCACAAGATATTTTCTGAGACCTGGCTTTTCTGTCCTCAAACCACAGCGCTTAATAAACACCTACAAAACAAGGTGGTTTTCAGATTGTTCAATGTTTCCAGTGAATATTGAAGCACTTCTAAGATAAGTTTTTTTGGTATAAGAATTATTTTATGTGAGAGTGCCACCGCATAGCAGTTAGGCACTGCACAGAGAAAGCCATATTCTATATGGCCTACCTGAGTTAAAGTCCCAGCCCCATCACCTTGAAAAATATGCTGGGAATACGTGTCCAGGGTCCTGACAGGATAAAGAATGGAAGAAAAAGGGATTGCAGTGTGACCAGGAGGACTAGAGGGTGCTTTTTCACTTTTTCCCTCTCTTGTGCATGCATGTGTACATGCAAGTGCATTTACATGCACCCTCTGACATTAAAAAATTATATATGTGTGTGCATATGTATTATATATGTGTGTGTGTGTATATATATATATTTCCATGAGAGAACAAGCAAGTCCCGTAATGGGGTCCTAATACTGCAATTGACCCACAGTCTCAGCCAACCTAGGTCATGGGCATGCTCAGGGCAGCTCCAGGAGGTAAAGCTGGGACCTTTCTTATGTGAGTTTGGTTGTGTTACCGTTATATCACTGCCTGACACTCTAAGATACATTTTTTAAAGAATCATTTAATTTTATTTATTCATTAATTTATTTTAATTTGACCAGAGAGAGAGAGAGGGAAAGTGAGAAAGCAAGTCACCAGGTCCAGGACTTGAACCATGGTCAGCCATGTGGGTGTGTCAAGCCCCTAACCACCATGCCACATGTTGGTCCCATCTAAGATACATTTTAAAAAAATTTTGCTAGAGGACATGTGCACTCACCAAAGAGAGACAGTGAGAGAGGCAAAGTGAGAAAGCACTCCCCAGTGGGGATGGCCACACTGCAATCCTTTCTCCATATTTCCTCTAGGGATTTTGGGACCATGCGCACATGCACCTGGAGAGTTTGTCAAGTTGCCGGGTCAGGGACTAGCAGCACAGTCTGCCATATGCGACCCAGTCGCTTTAACCACCATGCCACTAGCTGGTTCTGAGATATTTTTTTTTTTTTTGGAGAGATTTTCATTGTAGGGCGCGTGCGCTCGCCAGACAGACAGAGAGAGACTTAGAGACAGAAAGCGAGAAATCACCCCCCAGGGGGGATGGTCACGCCGCAATCCCTTCTCCTCCATTCTCCTCTTGGGATCTTGGGCACGCACGCACACGCGCCCGGCGTGAGTTTTAAGCCACCGGGTCCGGGACATGAACCGCGGTTGACTACGTGGGAGTCCAGCGACATAGCCATTACGCTAACTGCTGGTTCCCTGGTTCTGAGATATTTTTAATGTTTGATTACCTTCTATTTTGCAGGAAAATAGGGCATCACATTTAATACAGAAAAAATGTTTTAAGAGGAGATTTCTTTTAAAGGCATAATTCTTTTTTAAAAAATGATTTTTTAAAAAATTATTTATTTAATTCTATTTATTCATTCATTTATTTTAATTTGACCAGAGAGAGACACAGAGAGAAAGAGAGGGAAAGTGAGAAAGCAAGCCACCAAGTCCGGGACTTGAACCATGGTTGGCCATGTGGGAGTGTCCAGCACCTTAACCGCCACACCACCTGCTGGCCCCTAATAGCTTAATTCTTAAGACTGACATAGTTACCACATTACGCGGTTAAGAACACAGGTTTTCAACTCTTTTATACAAATGGTAAAAAAAAGAGAGAGAGAGAGAGAAAGGCAGAAACCTAAAAGCGACTCAAGAGCAGGGGACCCAGGGTCCCAGATGCAGGCAGTGTGCGAGACTGAGGCTGCTGTAGATTCCCGGGCTAGCCAGGCTGAGGGGTGTCAGAAGGCCTAGAGACAAACTGGAAGACATGTTCCTAGGCCTAGGCCCAGCGGAAGAGAAACCTGGTTCTCTGACCAGAAATGCCTTCCTGAGAAGAGGGCAGGGCCAGAGTTACTGCTCAACGGCATCATCTGCCTCTGGGTGTTCCTGCCCATGGTTGTCATCACCTTTATCGGGGGCGTGATCTGCCACTACTTGTCCATCCTGCTGTAGTGCGACAAGAAGTTCAACTAGGAACAGGTGATGGACTGTTAAGTCCCAATTCAAAGCAAAGTCCTCAGAGAAAATGAAAATGTATTCCCAGTCGTTATTTTATTTATTTTATTTATTTATTTATTTTGTGGAGAGCTTTTTGCTATAGGGCACGTGCGCTCGCCAGAAAGACAGAGAGAGGCAGAGAGACAGAAAACAAGAAATCGCCCCCTAGGGGGGTTGGCCATGCCACAATCCCTTCTCCTCCATTCTCCTCCCGGGATCTTGGGCATGCACACACATGCGCCTGGCGTGAGTTTTAAGCCACCGGGTCTGGGACTTGAAACGCAGTCGACTACATGGGAGTCCAGTGACATAGCCATTACGCTAACTGCTGGTCCCCACCAAACATTCATTCTTGACATGAAAATACTGCTTCAACAATCCACAAGATGGATATTTCTTGTTTTTTTTTTTTTTTAAAGATTTAGTTCTTTATTTTAATTTTATTTGTTATTATTATCTATTTTTAATTTTACCACAGAGAGGAGAGAAAGAGAGAGAGAGAGAAAGGTAAAGTGAGAAAGCAAGCTGCCAGATCTGGGACTTGAACTGTGGTTGACTATGTGGGAGTATAGCATGTTAACCACCATGCCATCTGCCATCCCCCATGGATTTTTCAAAAAGGAAGGTAGTGCCACCTTCTATGACTCATCCCATTGTGCTCGCAGACATGATGAAAAGGAATGTAACAAATGTCCTCTCTATGATTTCTATTGTCACAACCAAGATCCCATTTCCGCTGACTCCATTTTAAACCTGTGCTGCATCAAGTAATCAGACTACTCACATTAGGTGTATCTTGGGTGAGTTCTGCAGCCTGGTACTTCCTCAGTGTATTTGGTCTTCAGAGCATTTACTCTCTGATTTGGGGCCAAGAAAATGCTGCTGATCAGTCATGGATGATGCAGGCGCAGATGACTGGAGCCGCCATGGCCATGTCCGCAGACATCAACAATGCTTTCAAGACAGAGAGGGAAGCTTTGGAGCTGGCAGATCACCAGTGGACACTGGATGACATTGAAGAGGAGCTCATGGCCAAAGACCTCCACTTTGAAGCATGTTCAAACAGGAATCATATACCTCTGGCTTTTGAAGACTAAGCAGGGATTAGCGTGTTAGGAACTTGGATTAACGCTTAACTTTGCAACTTTAGTTGGTGCTGGAGTCTCAGAAAAAGTAGGGTGCAGAAGTTTCTGGTGTACAGCAAGGTTCATTCTTTTTTTTAATTTATTTTTTACATTAATTCACTATACATCATTACAGCATACAAATGAATTTTCTGTCCAAAATACACTGTATATTGGCTCAATCAAGCACATCAGCATACACGTTATCAGCAAATAATTTTCCATTTCTTATGTCTTGTATACTTTGTTTGTTAAGGTTCATTCTTGTGTGAGTTGGGTTCCCCTGTAAGTTTAAAACTAGAAGAAATAAGACTTGCTTTTTGAAAGGTGTTCTAAATTTTTCTTCTAATGACCAACAATGAAAGAATGAAAATGGTGAAACCCAACATAATGATAATATATAAAAATCTTAGCAAAAATTCAGTCTTTGGATAATAATTCAATATAATTGAGAGAGAGATTTTGCTACAGGGCATGTGTGCTTGCCAGAGAGACAGAGACAGAAAGTGAGAAATCACTCCCCAAGGGGGATGGCCACACTGCAATCCTTTCTCCATTCTCTTCTCAGGATTTTGGGCATGCACGCACACACGCTCAGTGTGAGTTTTAAGCCACCGGGTCTGGGACTCTAACTGCAGTCTACTACATGGGAGCCCAGTGACATAACCATTATACCATCTGCTGGTCCCAACACTCTACAATTTACCTTTAACTTTTTTGTTAGTATTTTAAATTTTCTTTACAGAAGTAATACATCTTCACTACTGAAAACTTAGACTATGGATGAGCAAAATGAATCTCCCTGTTTGTTCACTTTGAGCTTACAAAATGACAGAGAGAGCAAATGTGTTGAAATTATTCAATAAGCTTTTCAGAGTGAATCCCCAGGCAAGAACTGACTTAGCAAATTTCTGTATCTCTTAGTACTACTCAGTGAAAATCGGTGATTCTGAGGCACTGCCAGATGCTCAAGTGCCTTGGGATCATTGCAGTTTGAATAATGCAAGGTCATGGTCTGGACTCTATTGACAAATCAATGATGCTGCACTATTGGCTACACAGTTGAAAGGACCTCATTTCCCAGTTACTCTGGACAAGACAGTTTATATATCATGATAAAAAGAGAGAAAGGGCAGGGCCAGCAGGTGGCATGGTGGTTAAGGTGCTGGACTCCCACATGACCAACTGCAGTTCGAGTCTTGGACCTGGCAGCTTACCTTTTCACTTTCTCTCTCTCTCTCTCTGGTCAAATTAAAACATAATAGTAATACATAAAATTAAATAAATAATTCCTAAAAAAAAAGAAAGGAAGGAAGGAAGGAAGAAAGGGAACTTACTTGCAGATATATAGATAAGGTTGTCCAGGAATAATTCTATCTGGGTTAACAGTCCCAGAGAAGTGGCAGGATTCCATTCTGTACCAAGAGGTGGTTGTAATTTCCATGTCGAGCACTGTAACCAAGAACTCTTGACTTCACAAATTAAATCATCCTGTTTTATTCTTCAAAATAAATACATAAATAAATAAATGGGTCTTAAGAAATAACATATCAATGTAATGTCATTATATGGTATGGACCTCATTTGAATCATCATTCAAATCACTTCACGTGGGAAAAATGACCATGGACTGGACATTTGATGATATCAAGAAATACTTCATTTTTGTAGGCATTGTAGTTACATTTTTCAAAAGCGTGCATTTATTTTGAAGATACATACTGAAATATTTGCAATGAAAAGATATGAAATCTTGTGTGTGCATGTGTGTTTGTGTGTATGTGTGTGTGTGCACGTGCACACACATGCGTGTTTGTTGGGTCAGTCTGAGTGGGATATAGATAAAACAGAATCGATAATGAGGTGGTAATTGTTGAGGCTAAGTAGCAGCTATGTTTACTGTCTTATCTACTTTTGTTTACATCTGGACGTTTTCAATAACGACAAAGGCTAAAGCAAAAAGAGAGAGCACCAGGTGGAAGTCAGACCTCCTTGAATGTGAATCCTGCCTCCACTTTCTAGCCATGGAACGTGCTTACAGAAGTCACGTCTCTGAGCTTAAATGCCTTCATCTGTAAGGTGGTGAGAATGCAAGGATTGAATGAAATAATACACATTAAGGGATTTAGCCTGGAGGCTGGCACAGAGTAAATAGTTAATAAATAGCTAACTCTTATTATAATTTATTCTGCCCAGCTTTCTGAACCTGTAAGTATGGATACTACAGAGTTCATGCCATAAGAAGTTCTGACCACTGAAGTCAAATAGTTTTGCAATACACAAGATGCCTACTGTTGTTTCTAGTTGGGG
>NW_006203737.1:437459-438771 GCF_000334495.1 Tupaia belangeri chinensis | reverse complement strand
GCTTTCTATCTCTCTGTCTCTCTCTGTCTTTCTGGCGAGCGCATGCACCCTACAGTAAAAACCTGTTCAAAAAAAAAAAAAAACAATTAGACAATCCTAAGGAATAAAGAAGTCATTGCAGCTGTGAGTCTTTAAAAGCATCCTGAGAAGAAGCACAGCATTTCATATTTCTTTTCTATCTGCTTCTCTCCTTTCCTCCTCCCCCACCCCCCACTGCCCCATAGTGAATTTTGACTAACCCTTTCATTCTCCTTGGAGTGTTCAGAATACAGAGGGAGAAAGCCTGGCTGCCACTGAAGCAACGACACAGGTGTCTTCCTGACACAGTCCCTGTGCCTCATACAGGACTGGAGCATGCCATAATTCTTCAATTATTCTGATGAATATTTACCAGATGCTTACTACCTGCCAGTACTCTGCTAGACACTGAGGGTACCCTATCTCAGTTATCTGGTCCAGCCCCAGTTTAGATATGAGTCGACTGTTTGGAGAGATTAGATATGAGTAGACTGTTTGGAGAGAGATTAAGATTAAGGATTACCCTGCTAGTAAGTAGCAAATCTGTTATTTTGAATGCAGAGCTACCAAATGTAGACACCATGACCTTAACGTCTAAGTGCCTGCTGTAGCTTTCTACCTGTTATTCAAGGGGGAGGTGAGTGAAGGGGATTCTGTTAGCTGATAGTATTTTTCTCTCTGTGTGCCTCATTCACATCTCAACGCTTTCTTCCCATATGGCTTATTTATGTTGCTAAAGCTGGGTTGTGCAAATGGAAAGGCAGCTTGAGAGGCAGGGTGTTCCACTGGTTTCCATATGGTTTTCATGAACTTTAAAGACACACAGGACCAAACCTTGTTTTGCTGTTAGGCTATCACTGCCTCTGAAGGCCACTTGGTCTGTGAAGAGGGGAAAATTACAGAACAAAGAGGCTCTTCATGTTTAGGGTCAACACCGAGTCCTTGGTGCAAATGAAGGCCCAGAATAAGGGAACAGCATGGAATCCACGGAGTTGAGTTGTAAGATAGAGGCAGACAGCTAGTCAGGACCGTTGCCAGCCCTGTACCATTACAGGTTCCTGGGTCTAGTCAACTTACTCGCTTCTCAGTAAGATCTTTATTTGTCCTTTTATTCCTGTTGTTTCCTTTCCTTTTCTTTTTTTCTTCTTTTCTTTTCTTTTTTTGGAGAGGTTTTTGCTATAGGGCACGTGTGCTCGCCAGAAAGAGAGACAGAGAGACAGAAAGTGAGAAATCACCCCCGGAGGGATGGCCATGCCCCAATCCCTTCTCCTCCATTCTCCTCTCGGGATCTTGG
>NW_006203737.1:434254-437406 GCF_000334495.1 Tupaia belangeri chinensis | reverse complement strand
TGCGGTCCACTGCATGGGTGTCCAGCAACATAGCCATTATGCCAACTTCTGGTCCCTTAAAGAATTATTGAACTTTATTTGTTTCATTTATTTATTTTAATTTGACCAGAGAGGGACAGAGTGAGAGAGAAAGAGAGGAAAAGTGAGAAGGCAAGTTGCTGCATCCGGGACTTGAATCTCATTTGGCCATGTGTGAGTCCAACACTCCTAACCACCACACCAGCTGCGGACTCCTCTTTCTTTCTTTAGAGAGATTTTTGCTATAGTGTACATGCACTCTCTGGAGAGACAGAGACAGAGAAAGAAAGTGAGAAATCGCCCCCCCAGGGGGAGTGACCATGCCTCAATCCTTCTGCTCCATTCTCCTCTCATGATTTTGAGCATGCACACACACGTGTCTGGCATGAGTTTCAAGCTGCCAGGTCCAGTGGTCAAACCACAATTGGCCATGTGGGAGTCCAGAGCCTTAACCACCATCCACCTACTGGCCTCTATCATTTCATTTTCTATCTGGTGGCACTGGAAGCTGCCTCCAAGTGTTATGACCACACTTCCCCTCATGCAACTCCTACTTCTCTGAGATAAAACATCTTAGAATTTCCTGGGGTTTGTTTGTTCATTTTTTTCTTCCTTATCGGGCAGAAAACATCTCACCTCTCAAATTTCTAGAACTCCAACTACTTGAATTCTTTATTGGATCATTAAGCAGCTGAGGGCTTGGGGGTAAATACAAAGTACTGTCCCACAGCTTCCATTTCGTCATTAAGCACTTGTGTTGGAAGACATACGGACTCACAGGGTCAGGCCCTTGTAATGCTGCAAAGTCCTCAGAAACTGTGGGACTGAAGCCAATCTGTGACGACTGCAACTTGGCTACTACGGTTTCTCGTGTTTGTTCCTTCTTTCCTTCCTTCCTTCATTTATTCCAGAAACACATCTTAACTGCCTATTATAATCCATGTCAGTGCTTTGGCAGGGTTTTCAGAAAGCTGTCATCTTGAGGGAGAAATGTACGGACAAGTAAGCAGATAGTCACAGCACAGCGTGGCTAGCTCTGTGAAGTGGAGACAGTGTCAGATAGTGGTTGATAAAGTACACTTTAAAAATAAGACAGTTGGGACCAGCAGGTGGCATGGTGGTTAAAGAGCTGGACACTCCCACATGGCTGACCACAGTTCGAGTCCCGGACCTACTGGCTTGCTTTCTCATCTGCCCCCCCACCCCCGGATCTCTCTGAATGAATAAATAAAATTTAAATAATTCCTTTTTTTTTTTGGTCTTTGGAGAGGTTTTTGCTATAGAGCGTGTGTGCTTGCCAGAAAGACAGAAAGAAACAGACAGAAAGCGAGAAATCACCCCCCAGGAGGGATGGCCACACCACAATCCCTTCTCCTCCCTTCTCCTCTCAGGATCTTGGACACACATGCACACGCACCCGGCGTGAGTTTAAGCCAAGGGTTCCAGGACTCGAACCATGGTCGACTACATGGGAGTCCAGTGACATAGCCATTACGCCGACTGCTGGTCCCAAAATAATTCTTTGTTTTAACAAAAAGACAGTCTGGAACCAGCAGATAGCGTAATGATTACATCACTGGACTTCCACGTAGTTGACTATGGTTCAAGTTCCTGACCCAGTGGCTTTAAACTCATGCCAGGCCCATGTACATGCATGCTTAAAATACTGAGAGTAGAATGGAGGAGGAGGAATTGTGGCATGGCAATCCCCGCTGGAGGGTGATTTCTTTCTTTTCTGCTCTCTCTGCCTCTCTGTCTTTCCAGCAAGCGCAAGCACCCTATAGCAAAAATCGCTAAAAAAAAAAGGAAAAAAAAAAAAAAAACAGTCTTTTTCCCGAAAGCCCGACAGGATAGAGAAATGGAAGAGAGGGTTGCTAATGACCATGCCACATTGGGAGAGGGGGTATTTTCTCTCTCTCTCTCTCTCTCTCTCTCTCTCTCTCTTTCTCGGAAGCGCATGCACCCTCTGGCAAAAAAATTTTTTTTTTGTGAGGAGTTTGCCACAGGGCACATGCACTCACTGGAGAGAAAGAGAGAGACAGAAAGTGAGAAATCATCCTCCAGAGGAGGTGACCATGCTGCATCTCCTCTCCATTCTCCTCTCAGGATTTTGGGTACACATGCACATACACCCGGCATGATTTTCAAGCCACTGGGTCTGCAGTTTCAACCACGGTCAACCACATTGGAATCCAGTGCCTTAACCACCATGCCACCTACAGGCCACTTTCTGACAATTATTTATTTATTTATTTATTTTAGAGATTTTTGCCATAGGGCATGTGTGCTTGTGAGAGAGACAGAGAGACAGAAAGTAAGAAATCATTCTCCAGGGAGAATGACCATGCCAAAATCCCTTCTTATCCATTCTCCTCTCAGGATTTCAAGTATGCATGCACATATGCCCAGTGTTTTTCAAGTCGCTGGGTCTGGGACTCAAACTGCAATTGGCCATGTGGGAGTCCAGTACCTTAACCACTATGCCACCTAGGGGCCCCACTGGCAATTATTATTATTATTTAGAGAGAGATTTTTGGGTATTTTCTCTCTCTCTCTCTCTCTCTCTCTCTCTCTTTCTCGGAAGCGCATGCACCCTCTGGCAAAAAAATTTTTTTTTTGTGAGGAGTTTGCCACAGGGCACATGCACTCACTGGAGAGAAAGAGAGAGACAGAAAGTGAGAAATCATCCTCCAGAGGAGGTGACCATGCTGCATCTCCTCTCCATTCTCCTCTCAGGATTTTGGGTACACATGCACATACACCCGGCATGATTTTCAAGCCACTGGGTCTGCAGTTTCAACCACGGTCAACCACATTGGAATCCAGTGCCTTAACCACCATGCCACCTACAGGCCCCTTTCTGACAATTATTTATTTATTTATTTATTTTAGAGATTTTTGCCATAGGGCATGTGTGCTTGTGAGAGAGACAGAGAGACAGAAAGTAAGAAATCATTCTCCAGGGAGAATGACCATGCCAAAATCCCTTCTTATCCATTCTCCTCTCAGGATTTCAAGTATGCATGCACATATGCCCAGTGTTTTTCAAGTCGCTGGGTCTGGGACTCAAACTGCAATTGGCCATGTGGGAGTCCAGTACCTTAACCACTATGCCACCTAGGGGCCCCACTGGC
>NW_006203737.1:416996-434061 GCF_000334495.1 Tupaia belangeri chinensis | reverse complement strand
AACCTGGGTTTGACACCAGGGGAGTCCAGCCATGTAACCATTATGCTATCTGCTGGCCCCTCCCACTGGCAATTTTTAAAATTAATTTTTTAAAGAATAATTTTATTTAACATTATTGATTGATTGATTTTAATTTGACCAGACAGCAGGAACAGAGAGAGAGAGAGAGAGAGAGAAAGTGAGAAAGCAAGCTGCCAGATCTGGGACTTGAACCACGGTGGACCGTGTGGGAGTTTAGCACCCTTAACCACCATATCACCTGATAGCTTCCTGGCAGATTTTTTTTCTTTAATGTTATAGTTTTTATTTATTTAGTTAGTTAGTTTTCAATTTATTTATGAGAGAGTCCTGGTTTCAACCTCAGCCTTGATGCTCATTTGCCATGTGGCCTTACGTAAGCTAAGAAACCTCATCTCACTCTAGAGCATGAAGAGGGTGGATGCACCTACCCTATAGAGGGAGACCCTGTACCAGAGCAACACAGACAGGCGGCAGAATCTCTCTATTCCAACAGGGCGGTTCTAGAAAACCAGGAGGTTGTGACAAAACTAACGAGGGAGAATTTTTTTTTTTTAAGAAAGATTTTTGCTATAGGGCCTGTGTGTTCGACAGAGAGACAGAGACAGAAAGTGAGAGATCACCCCCCAGCAAGTTGGCCATACCATAATCCCTTCTCCTCCATTCTCAGGATTTGGGGCATGCACACACATGCACCAGGCGTGAGTTTTAAGCTGGGGGCAGATGGTGGTGCAGCAGTAAGATGTGATGTTCTGTGAGGCAATCCTACGTGGGAAGGCTCCTGGTACAAGTCCAGAGGCCTTGCTGAGCTGCGGCTGGCTGAAGCTAGAGGTGGATCATGGCATCAGTATCCTCTTGGGGGATTCTATCTCTCTTTTGTGAAATAAATAAATAAATAAAGTTTAAAAAAAGGTCCAGGGACCAGCAGTTAGTGTAACAGCTATGTCACTGGACTCCCATGTAGTTGACCGCGGTTCGAGTCCTGGACCCGGTGGCTTAAACATACACTGGGCACGTGTGCGTGCATGCCCAGATGCCAAGAGGAGAATGAAGGAGAAGGGATTTTGGTGTGATCATCCCTCCTGAGGGGTGATTTCTCACTTTCTATCTCTCTGTCTCTGTCTGTCTTTCTGATGAGTGTGCATAACCTATAGCAAAACCTCTCAAAAAAAAAAAAAAACTGTCCTGTGGAGGGCAGACAGCAGGCAAGTGGACAGCTGGAATGAAGGACACTTACCCATTGGGAGTGAGGAGGTAGTTATGGCTGCCCTAGTTCAAGGTGAGATCCCTAATCTGTAGAAAGATTTAGGGAGTAAGGCAGACCTCAGTCCCAGAGGAACTATGTGACTGGGTTTATGGACTAAGGGGATAAATTAGAGCTTGGAGACAGTGACAGAGGTGAGAACAGACCCCCATGACTGGAACACGGGGAAGACATTGATCAGGACAAGAGCCTTTATGCCAGTGCTGGGGTTGGCAGGCTTGGCAGTCAGAGAATGTGCTTCTGAGATCTCTCACGGCCGGGAGAATGACCGAGCTGCTGGGTTGAACTCTAAAATCATCATTGCATTTGCCTTCCTTTCTTCCTCCCAGTGTCTGTCTCTGTCTCTCCTTCATTCAAGGTCAGAATGTCCTTGCAATGCAGCCTGGTGGCTCCCCTCCCCCTCCGCCTGACTTCTCGACTCTACCATTTTTCTTTTTCTGAGAGTTTTGTTGTTGTTGTTGTTATTTTCGTTTGTTTGTTTGTTTTGTTTTTTGCTATAGAGTATATGCACTCACCGGAGAGACAGAGACAGAAAGCAAGAAATCACCCCCTGGGGGGATGACCATGCCACAATCCCTTCTCCATTCTGTTCTCAGGATTTTGGCCATGCACGCACACACACCTAGCATGAGTTTTAAGCTGCTGGGTCAGGGACTCAAACCATGTTTGACTACATGGGAGTCTAGCAGCATAACCACTATACCGTATGCTGGTCCCCTCTTTTTATTTTCTATCACAGTAATTGCCTGTAATAAATTTCCTATGTTTTTTTTCTTTTTTAGAGAGGTTTTCGCTATAGGGCACATGTGCTCTCCAGAAAGACAGACAGAGATAGAAAGTGAAAAATCATCCCCCAGGGGGGATGGCCACACCGCAATCTCTTGTCCTCCATTCTCCTTTTGGGGTCTCGGGCACGCATGCACATGTGCCTGGAGTGAGTTTAAGCCGCTGGGTCTGGGACTCGAACCGCAGTCGACTACATGGCAGTCTAGCAACATAGCCATTACGCTGTGTTTTTAATCTTATCATTTAATCTGTTTCTTGGAGGACCTCAACTAACACAGGGAATCACCTACATATTGGTCTAAGGATAGAGAGCTGCAATAACAAAGATTTCACTGGACATTTAGTTCAACAGTTTTTCCACAGCATTCCATAAAGAACACAAATTTGTTGGGTAGACCTTAGGGACTAGGCACAGTGCTAGACTCTAGGAATGTGGTAATGAATAACAAGAGGCTCTCATGAAACTCATCAGGAAAGAGAGCAGAGATGAAAAAAGTGAGAAAACATTTTTTTTAAAGAATTATTTATTTAATTTTTATTTATTTTTAAGAGAGATCTTTGCTTAAGTATGCATGCACTCACTGGAGAGACAGAGAGATTAAAAGCAAGAAATCACACCCCAGGGGGAATGGCTACACCACAATCCTTTCTCCTCCATTACTCTTCTCAGGATTTGGGGCATGCACACACACACACACACACACACGCACGGCATGAGTTTTAAACTGCCAGGTCCAGGACTCAAACTGTGTTTGACTATGTGGGAGTCCAGCAAAGTAACCATTATGCCATCTGCTGGTCTGTTATTTAATTATATTTATCATCATCATCATCATTATTTTTTAAGCTTTATTTATACAGCTATTTATTTTAATTGGACCAGGGAGGGATGGAGAGAAAGAGAGAGAAAGTTAGAAAGTAAGTGGCCAGGCCCAGGACTTGAACCACGGTCAGTCAAGTGAGAGTCCAGTGCTCTTAACCCCCATGCAACCTGCTGGCCCCCATCATCATCATTATTATTTAGAGAGTTTTTGCTTTAGGGCGCATGTTGTCACTGGAGAGACAGAGAAAGACAGAGAGACAGAAAATGAGAAACATTTCCCAGAGAGGATGGCCACACTGCAGTCCCTTCTCCTCCAGTCTCCTCTCGGGATTTTGGGCACACACGCACAAGTTCCAGGTGTGAGTTTTAAGCTGCCAGATCTGGGGCTTCAACTGCGGTTAACTACATGGGAGTTCAGCAACGTAACCATTACACAATCTGCTGGTCCCTTATTTAATTATATTTATCATCATTATTTTTTAACTTGACCAAAGAGAGACAGAGAGAGAGAAAGGGAATGTGAGAAATCAAGTTGCCAGGTTCAGGAGTCGAACTGTGGTCGACCATGTGAGAGTCCAGCATCTCAACCACTATGCCACCTACTGGCTCCTATTTTTGTTGTTTTAAGTAATTTATTTAAAAACTAGTGACAGAGTCCAAACGCCTTACGAAGGCTTACAGTCTTCATGATCTGGCCCCTACCTATCTCTCTATACCCTTTCTCCCCAGATGCTTATGCACTCTGCATCAGCCAACATGAAATGCTTACAATTCTCCCAACCTTCCGACTTTCTTACACTAGGGCTCTCCCAAAACCACCCTTCGCCTATCAGACTTTGGCCATGCCTACCTGCCAGGCTTCTCTGAGCAACTGATGGTGTTCTTCCTCCATGCTCCCAATGCACCCTCCACCCTGATTATTAATTTCATTTTAGGCAAATACACAGGAAGCTCCAGAAAAGCGAAAATGATGCCAAGCATGAGCAAGATACATTTCTTCCTTTACAAATTGCTCAGTACAGCTTTAACAAATGCTCTTTCCACTCTTAATACCCAAGCCAAAGCTGACTTCTGTTCATTGTGGAAACTGCTGCCTAGCCAGTGTCTGTTCTCCCTTTCTGCTCCTTATTATAATATTAGGTTCAGCTAAAAATATCTGTTTCCTAGTCTTTTTTAAAATATAGAGATGGACATTATAGGCAGAAGTCATGGGGTAGGACTTCTGGGAAGCCCTTTTTGCCTTTTGACTCTTCCTTCTACCCACTGCCTGGTATTTGAATGTGATGCTTTAAGTTCCAGCAGACGTTTTGGGTCCATGACGGAAAGGTCAAGAGAATGACAAACAGCCCTGACATTGTTGAACTGCGAAACCACCACCAGCAACCGCCTACCTTTGGACTTCTCATCACATGAGACAAATAACCCTCCTGTGTTTCAGTCACTATAATCAAATTACTCACAGATTAATACAATTCTGAATTGGTTAACTTCAACAGGTCCTGTTCCCTTCTCCTTAAGTGTATTCATGCTTGGAACGTCCCCATTACCCCCCAACCCCCGCCATCCGTTTCCCTAAATCCCTAACTGCCAAATCCATCACTGAAGACTCTGTTCAAATGACACCCACTATATGGAAATCTTATTTTGTTCCCTCCTAAGCCAGATATGCTACTTCTCTCTTGTGACTCATCAGTATTGCAGTTTCTCTGGACCTTGCTTGTGGAATATATGTATTAGATTGGCTGGAAAAGTCACGAAGAATTTTTCTGTGCAAAAATACATTATGACTTTCCCTATGACCCAGTATGTATTTACATATATATAATTATCTATATATTATATATGAAATCATACAATATATGGCATATTCTACCTTGCATGGTAGATATTGGTACCTTTATTTATAGTGCACACTTCTTTGTATTTTCTGTAATAAATAGCAGAGACACACACATGGTAGATGTTCAGCAAATCTTTGTTGAATTAAATATAAACTTGCAAGCCAGAAGATGGCATGGAGGTTAAGACCGCTGAATCCTTCATGTGCTAGTACATAGTTTGAGTCCCAGACCCGGTGGCTTGAAAAACATACAAGGTATTTATGCATACGTGCCGCAAATCCCGAGAGTAGAATGGAGGAGAAAGGACTGCAGTGTGGCCATCCCTCCAGGGGGTGCTTTCTCACTTTTGATCTCTCTGTCTCAGGCAAGTATACCTGCCCTATAGCAATATATATGTCTGTATATACACATATATACATATGCTTGCAGTATGAACATAACTTCTCTTTACACACACATATAGACACACATACACGCACTTAACCACTGACTACAGTATTGTTTCTGAATAAAGTTGAGTAGAATGTAAACAACCAAATAGATAAAATATGCCTTCAAGTGATGTCATTTTTTTAGAATTTTAAAAATTATTTATTTATATTTATTATTTTTGCCATGTGCGAATCCAGCATTTCAACTATCACACGACTTGCCAGCCCGTAATGACATTTTTTTAAATTGGTTTGGAAAATAAAATTAGTCACATGAAAATGGGAGATTTACTTCTGCTTAATTTTAGATGGAATATTCTTTGTGTATTTATTTATTGAACGTCCCCACTATGAAGTCATAGCGCTACGAACAAGCTGTATTAAGATGATTGAGGGTTTGAGGTGGCTATGTTAAGGTTACAGCTTAAGTACAGAGGCTATAAAAAGCCCAGGTGGGGTCAGTCCATGGCCTGGTGGTTAAAGGAGCCAGATTCCACATGACTGACCAAGTGGTTAGAATCACGGCCCAAGTGGCTTGAAACACTTTTCTGGTACATGTATAAGTATGCACTAAATCCCCACAGGATAGAGAGATGGAGAAGAAGGGATTGCACTGTGACCATACCCTATTGAGGGATGCTTCAGCCTCTGCTCTGTTTCTTTCTCTCTTTCTGGTGAGTACATTTGTACTAGAAAAAAGAGAAGAAGAAAGAAAGAAAAAGAGGAAGAAAAAGAAAAAGAAAGGCCAAGGTGAATGTGATAGAATCCTGAATGAAGTTGAGGGCAAGGAGAATGGAAAGGAGAAATGAGCTTGTACTGTTTAGCCCAGATTCTGAGAACAGATATGTAAATGTTACTTACGGATTTGCTATTCGGGGTCATTTATTGAATGTTGCTTACCCTAAAATGATGCAGACAAAGAGTCAACTGAGGATATTTTATGAAAGGCAATGTTCATTCAGAATTAAAAACAAAAAACATCCATAAGAAAGACAGCTAAGGAGAGAGAACTCATAGTTACGTTGCTGGACTCCCATATAGTCGACCAAGGTTCAAGTCCCGGACCCAGCAGCTTAAAACTCATGCCAGGCATGTGTGCATACCCAAAATCCCAAGAGGAGAATGAAGGAGAAGGGATTGTGGTGCGGCCATCTCCCCCAGGGGGGTGATTTCTCACTTCCTGTCTTCTGTTTCTCTCTGTTTCTCTGGCCAGTGCATGCTCCCTATAGCAAAATCTCTCTCGGAAAAAAAAAAAAAAATCCTAACACAGGAAGAAAATTTCCTTCTCCTTGCCCGTAGAGCACTCTGTTTATGTCTATTGTAGCCTTAATCACATAGGATTGTGGTCTCTTATTACTTTTCTCTCATAATTGTGAGTACAAGGATCACATATTATTCCTCTTTGTGTCCACCTAGAGCCATGCCTAACACATAGTAGCTACTCAATAAATCATTGGTGACGGTTCATTTCCTTTTGGAAAAAACTAATTATTTATTTTATTTGAAAGAGAGAGAGAGGGAAAGTGAGAAAGCAAACCACCAGGTCCACGACTTGAACAGTGGTCGACCATGTGGGAGTCCCGTGCCTCAACCTCCATGCCACCTGCTGGCCCTGCTGGCTAACTTTCTTGACTTATCTGCAACATTTAAAAGTATTGAAACACACTCCCTCTTTGCTTTCATGACACTGGATTCTCTTGGCTCTTCTTTCTCCTCCCTAATAAGTTATCTTCAGTTTTTTTGGCTGAGACCTCCTTCCAACTACCTGTTCAGCATTGTTATTCTTCGAGGTACTATTCTTTTTCCCTCTTTTTATTTATATTAACTATCAAAAAATTCTCAGTACTTTATCTCTCTGAATGTTATTCCTTTAACACTCTTTCACTCTTGCAGTTTGAAACTTCCATTCAATGTATTATATTTTAGACTTTCGTATGCCATCCTCAATGTCTCTAAACCCCGTTTCGATTTCTTTTCATGTCTTTATCTCTTTGTGCTTTTTATTTCAACTTCTCATCTGTTTTCAGTTCAGAAATTCCCTTTAGCTTGCTGTTTAAGCCATCCAGGAGGTTTTATTTTATACTTAAATAATCATCATTTTTCTTTTCAAAGTTCCATTTGGGTCTTTTGTCAAACTTACCCGCTCAATTTTCATAGTTTCTTATTTCTTTTTTGTTACAATAATTGTTTAATTAAATTAATTAATTAATTAATTTTAATGTAACTAGAGAGGGACAGAGCAAGAGAGAGAGGGTAAGTGAGAAAGCAAGCTGCCAGGTCTGGGACTCGAATCACGGTGAGCCATGTAGGAGTCCAGCAACCTTAACCACCATACCACCAGCTGAGCCCAGTTTCTTATTCCTTAATCATTTATGAATTCCCTTTTATTATTTTTTAGCCTATCAAGTGTACTTATTTTATATTTAATATCTGATAATTCTTGTCTTTGTGAGTGTGTTTCTATAGACTTCTACTTATAATGGTTTGGTTTTTTTATGGGTTTAATACTTTTTTTGTTCCTTTGTGAAGTAATGTTCTTTGGAATTTCGCTTTGAGAATTCTTTGAGGCCACTTCAAAATTCTTCCATAGAGAATTTTCATTTACTAATGTGATGCCTTAGGGATGCTATTCACCAGTTCTGCCTGGTGGTTTTGAAGACAAAGGTCAGTATTCTTTTTGGTCTTTTTTTAGAGAGAGATTTTTGCTATAAGGCACGTGTGCTTGCCAGAGAGGCAGAGACAGAGAGACATAAAGCAAGAAATCACTCCCAGGGAAGGATGGCCACACCACAATCCCGTCTCTTTCATTCTCCTCTTGGGATTTTGGGCATGCACACACACACACTTGGCATGAGTTTTAAGCCGCCAGGTTGGGGACTTGAACTGTGAACTGCGGTCTACTATGTGGGAATCTAGTGATGTAGCCATCATGCCATCTGTTGGTCCCAACAAAGGTCAGTATTCTACTAGCAAAAGTGCTTGGGTGTAGGCACATAGTTAGGAATTCCCAAGGGAAATATTTCCCCAGACACTCCCCTGCCTAATTCCTAGGTGGGTAAGTATCTCTATGCAGACATGGGCTGTCCTCTAGGTCACTTCCTGAGATAGTCACCACTAGAGGATTTTAGTTTGCTTTAGGATGTCCTGTCAGCCTGACCGCCTTGCTTGTGTCCTAGGCTTTGGATCCCATATTAGTCCTACCACAGAGTCCATTAATATTCACGCTGGGTCATCGGGGAGAAGCAGACACTTCCAAGACACACTCTGGCTTGGAGAGCCAGAGGCTCTGTGGAGAGGCTTTCTCCACACACCTATCCTACTACCTGAAGCAAAAAAAATGTTCTTTTATTTAATGCTATTCTTTCTGGGTAGTTTCATTGTCTTTAGACTCTCTGGATGATTCTCAAATGCATAGCCTTGACTCTTTCCTGTGCTTCAGATATGACTAACAACTGCCTACGGTCCCATATGAATCACCCAATTTATGGTCTACCCACTCTCACCTCAAAGTTACTCTTTATCTTATATCTACTATCTTAGTCAGGGGTATAACAGTCTAGCTGTTCCATCTAGCAATGTTGGTCTCCTCTTCAAATAATCCTCCTCTCTCATACTTAGTCAGTTACCAATTCTTGTCATTACCAAGTGTGAATGTGTTCCAGGTTTGCTTCTCCCCTGTTCCCTCCTGAAAGTCCCCCAGTTCAGGCTCTCCTGTAGACTATATTCCTAGTCACAGAACTGGTCTTGGGCCTCTAATCTATTTGATACTCAGACTATTATTATTATTTTGAGGTTTTTACCTTTGGGCATGTGCATTCACCAGAGAGAGAGACAGACAGAGATAATGAGAAGGAAGGTGAGAAATCACCTCCCAAGGGGGATGGCCATGTTGCAATCCTTTCTCCTCCATTTTCCTCCTGGGATCTTGGACATGCATACACATGTGCCCCACATGAGTTTCTAGCCACTAGGTCCAGGACTCAAACTGTAGTTGGCCAAGTGGGAGTCCAGTGACATAACTGTTATGCCATCTGCTGGCCCCCTTCAGACCATTATTGAAGGTGCACCAGAATTCTCTTTCCAAATCACAGATCTGGTCATGTTACTCACTGGCAGAAGCACTGACTTCTTGGCTGGCTACAGAAGGAATAAAATCCCGAAGTCTTGAATTGGAGTTCAAAGGACATAACCATGGGGTGCCAGTATGTGCATTGTGACCTCTTATTCTGTGATAGATGTGATGTTCCAATTGTATTGTATTTGTCATTTAGTGATTTAATTCCTTTACCTGAAATATTCTGTCCATCACCTCCATCTACCAAAAATCCTACTTAGCATTTAAGGCCCAATTTGATTTTTATTCTGTTCACAAAGACAGTCCAGAATTAGTCCTGAATCTGTACTCTGATAGTAATTTGCTTCTATCTTTTGTAGCACTTACCATATGATGGCTTTTATTAGAGGTCATTGAGTATATTTCCTTCTCCAATGAGACTAAGTCCTTGAAGGCTTTCCAATACACATAGTGGAGGGGCTGGCGAGTATATGGTAGTGTTGTTAAGCTTAAATTACCTAGTTCATGTTAAGCCATTAATACGGTGCCTGGCCCAGGGTAACTGTTCAATAAATATTTGCTATTACCATTAAAGGCAGGTGCTACAGTTTATTCATCCTCCTATCTTTTTAACACTTCTTCCAGCTTCTCCTCTTCCTGCACTCCCCTTTCCATTCCAGAGCTCAGTCCAGTGCCTTGCACGGACTAAGAAATCGTTAATTCTTTTTGAGTGAGTGCTGAAAACATCCCTCAGTTTTTATATAAGACATTTTATTCCGTCTGGGTAGAAACAGTTCGCGTTTGTATGGGACACCAACAGATGAGTGCTTATGGGCTGTCCCAGCACGACATATCAATGGGGCATCCTGTCTGAGCACCAAAGAGCAGCCCCTTTCAGTATTGTCTGAACAAGCTGGCTTTACTAGGAATGGTGAAAAAGAAAGGGGAGGTTTCATATCCTAAGGAAGTGTTTGGAACTTAATGAGAAGTGTAGGCTGAGAAAATGACCCTGCTCTTTGAAAACCAAATGCAGCTACTGAATGTGAGGCTTACACACAGTGGAGGCCATGTGTGAGCAACAGGGGCCAGAGTTTTGCAAAATCTTTTTCCTGGCCTGTGGTGAATTTTGAATCAAACCCACTCAGCATTTTGCTCTCCATAGACACAGCACATTTTTTCTCTAAATCCTCACTCTCAGCATGCTTACTAACCAACATTCCTGAGAAAAACCATTGAAACCAAATGAATTATTTGGCATTACATACCAAATAAGTCTCCCCCCATCCCACATGTCCTGTTCTAGCACCAAACACGTTTATGCTGTTCTCTTACATTCTTTAAAACTACCAATATTCTGAAGTTATCACTGTTGCCTTTGATTCCATGGATTCTTTCTGTTATTCTATTTTAAAGATGGGGCCAGCAGGTGGAGGCTGGTAGTGTAGTGGTTGAGGCGCTGGACTGCCACACATCCATCCACAGTTTGAGTCTCAGACCTGGTGTCTTGCTTTCTCTCTCTCCTCTCCTCTCTCTCTCTCTCTCTCTCTCTCTCTCTCTCTCTCTCTCTCTGTCTCTCTGGTCGAATTGAAGAAAAATAACAAGTAAATAAAATTAAATAATTCTTTCAAAAAAGATGAATACAACCTATTTTATGACATACCTATTCTAATGTTATTTGTAAGAGTCTCAAAAAGTGAAAGGTTGTAAGGTCCAAGTTTTGGGCTTTATTTTTTCTAACTCTTCTTGAAGTATGTCTTGAATAGCTGCAAATCTATCAAAATACTCTTGTGATTCCCTATGGGTTCCCAAGCGTACTTGCTCGGTGAATTGGAGAGAGATTTAGATTTCTGCTGCTTTAAGGTAACTATTTTAGGAATGTTGAGCTTAATCATTCGGAGATGATAAAAATGGAATTTCCCTTCAGTTTCAGAGAACCAACAACTCAGCGGTATTCCTGAAATCTGATTATATCCTCTTGGGTAAAGAGTTATGGAACAGCCCTATTACATGATTGACTTCAGGCGATCCTCCACATACAGCCACTGAAAGAGATTCAATGACAAGACTGTTCTTGAAACCAAAGGTTGCACATGCCTGCCCAACGGATCTTTATTTGCATGAGGGGGGAGGTCTTCCAAAAGTTCATGGAAAACGCATATTATGAAAGTGGGTTTCAAAAATGTTTGCCTCCAAATGAACTTACGGTTTAATTCCATTTTCCCATAAACTTTCCGAAGTCCCCTTCTATATATCTATGATTCCTAACCTGTCCTTTTAATTGGAAAAATCAATGACCCAGGATACAGTCAACATTGTTCAGTTCTATCTCCTAAATATTGGGTTGTCAGAAAAGTCATGACATGTTTTTCTCTGCAGAAATACATCATGGCTTTTCCGACAACCTCATAGTTTTCCTTTCATAGAGTCTGCTCCCTCCTCACAATATCTGTCTTGCTTTTGGCTAGCCATCAAGTAATCACTGAGAAGGTCTTGGATGATAAGACTTAAGCCAGGGGTTTCCAACAGTTGTGTGTGTGAGAGAGAGAGAGAATGAGAGAGAGAGAGAAAGAGAATAAGGGATAAAGAGATATAGGAAGAGAAAGGAGAACCTGGAAAGTAGAAAATAGTGAGGCATGGCAGAAGCGAGCAGCTCGGAGATCTAGAAAATGAAGTCAGGCTATTGCTTTCTGGCTACAAATTCTAAGCCTAAGGTGTTACCTACTCCCATTGATAAACAACTTCAATACAGCCGATTCTTAATGCATGAACGAATGTTTGTTTCATGGCAAAACTTTGAACACCTTGGCAACCATTAGGGAAAATAGTTTGGGAATGGCTTTTTTTGTTTTTTGGTTTTTTTTTCTTTTTTCAATAGAATTGAAATTATTTTAATTAATTATTTTATTTTATTTTATTATTGTTGTTATTTAATTTGACCAGAGAGAAACACAGAGCAAGACAGAGAGAAAGTGAGAAAGCAAGCCACCACGAATGATAGTCGACCATGCATGAGTCCAAAGCCTCAACCACTATGCCAATTGCCAGCCCTAGGGGTGGCTTTATGAGTCAGAGTGTTCATCTCTAGCCTCTCTCTCTCTCTCTCTCTCTCTCTCTCTCTCTCTCTCTCTGTCTCTCTGGTCGAATTGAAGAAAAATAACAAGTAAATAAAATTAAATAATTCTTTCAAAAAAGATGAATACAACCTATTTTATGACATACCTATTCTAATGTTATTTGTAAGAGTCTCAAAAAGTGAAAGGTTGTAAGGTCCAAGTTTTGGGCTTTATTTTTTCTAACTCTTCTTGAAGTATGTCTTGAATAGCTGCAAATCTATCAAAATACTCTTGTGATTCCCTATGGGTTCCCAAGCGTACTTGCTCGGTGAATTGGAGAGAGATTTAGATTTCTGCTGCTTTAAGGTAACTATTTTAGGAATGTTGAGCTTAATCATTCGGAGATGATAAAAATGGAATTTCCCTTCAGTTTCAGAGAACCAACAACTCAGCGGTATTCCTGAAATCTGATTATATCCTCTTGGGTAAAGAGTTATGGAACAGCCCTATTACATGATTGACTTCAGGCGATCCTCCACATACAGCCACTGAAAGAGATTCAATGACAAGACTGTTCTTGAAACCAAAGGTTGCACATGCCTGCCCAACGGATCTTTATTTGCATGAGGGGGGAGGTCTTCCAAAAGTTCATGGAAAACGCATATTATGAAAGTGGGTTTCAAAAATGTTTGCCTCCAAATGAACTTACGGTTTAATTCCATTTTCCCATAAACTTTCCGAAGTCCCCTTCTATATATCTATGATTCCTAACCTGTCCTTTTAATTGGAAAAATCAATGACCCAGGATACAGTCAACATTGTTCAGTTCTATCTCCTAAATATTGGGTTGTCAGAAAAGTCATGACATGTTTTTCTCTGCAGAAATACATCATGGCTTTTCCGACAACCTCATAGTTTTCCTTTCATAGAGTCTGCTCCCTCCTCACAATATCTGTCTTGCTTTTGGCTAGCCATCAAGTAATCACTGAGAAGGTCTTGGATGATAAGACTTAAGCCAGGGGTTTCCAACAGTTGTGTGTGTGAGAGAGAGAGAGAATGAGAGAGAGAGAGAAAGAGAATAAGGGATAAAGAGATATAGGAAGAGAAAGGAGAACCTGGAAAGTAGAAAATAGTGAGGCATGGCAGAAGCGAGCAGCTCGGAGATCTAGAAAATGAAGTCAGGCTATTGCTTTCTGGCTACAAATTCTAAGCCTAAGGTGTTACCTACTCCCATTGATAAACAACTTCAATACAGCCGATTCTTAATGCATGAACGAATGTTTGTTTCATGGCAAAACTTTGAACACCTTGGCAACCATTAGGGAAAATAGTTTGGGAATGGCTTTTTTTGTTTTTTGGTTTTTTTTTCTTTTTTCAATAGAATTGAAATTATTTTAATTAATTATTTTATTTTATTTTATTATTGTTGTTATTTAATTTGACCAGAGAGAAACACAGAGCAAGACAGAGAGAAAGTGAGAAAGCAAGCCACCACGAATGATAGTCGACCATGCATGAGTCCAAAGCCTCAACCACTATGCCAATTGCCAGCCCTAGGGGTGGCTTTATGAGTCAGAGTGTTCATCTCTAGGGTATTATCCACTGAGTGCTAAACACAATTCCTGGCTCCAATCACTATTCAGACCTTGTTCAGTCTTTGAGTTATCCTTTATCCATCCCTACAGCCTACCCTAACACCCAACACCTAATACAAGACTTCCAGCAGATACGTGTTGAATGAATATGTATATTGAACAACCAGGACTTGGACGCTGGCAAAATTTGGTGTCTGGCAAACACCCACATACTGGTTCCTAGAAGGTGCCTTCTTGCTGTGTCTTTACATAGTGTAAATCGAAGCATCTCTCTGGGACCTCTTTTATAAGGGCACTTATCCCCTTCCCTAATCACCTGAAGTCCCTGTTTCCTAACACCATCACACCATCATATTGGTGATTAGACTTCAACATAAGAATTTGGGGGGAACACAAACATTGAGATTATAGAAATACTACAGCAGTGGTTTTAGCCTTGCCTGTATTTTGTAACCATTGGAGGTACTTTAAAAACACTGATGCCTGAATTGTACCCCTAAGAGATTCTAATTGAATTGGTCCTGTGTACAGCCTAGGCAGTCAGGTTTTTTTGAAGCTCCCTGAGTGATTTTTTTTTTTAAGAGAGATTTTTGCTATAAAATGAATGTGCTCACCAGAGAGACAGAGAGACAGAAAGACAGAAAGTGAAAAATTACCTCCTGGGGGGATGGCCATGCTGCAATCCCTTCTCTTCCATTCTCCTCTTGGGATTTTGGACACACACGCTCACATGTGCAGTGTGAGTTTCAAACCACTGAATCTGTACCTTAAACCACGGTTGGCCATGTGAGTTCAGCAATGTAACCATTCTGCCATCTGTTGATCTCTCCCTGAGTGATTTTAACGTATAGTTTCCAGGACTGAGAACCATTGTGTAACACAGTGTAAAGTTCTTTACTTACTGACAAATAGCACATCATGAAGGATCCTACCCACAGCAACCTATTGATATATAATATCAAATTTGGTTGAATTTTTCTTGCAAAAGTCATCTTCTTGGAGTCAGCAAGTGGCATGGTGGTTAAGGCATTGTACTCCCACATGGCAGACTGTGGTTTGAGTCCTGAACCTGGTGATTTGTTTTCTCACTCCCCTCGCACCTCTCTGGTGAGTTAATGTGCTCCATAGCAAATGAAAAAAAAATAAAATAAAATGACATTTTTTTTCTATAGGGCATATGTGCTCACTAGAGAGATAGAAAGTTAGAAGTCACGCCCCAGGGGGGATGGCCATGCCTTACTCCCTCCTTAATCCCTTCTCCTCCATTCTCCTCTTGGGATTTGGGGCATGCACGTGCACGCACCCAGTGTGAGCTTCAAGCTGCCAGGTCCAGGACTCGAACCGCGGTTGACTACTTGGGAGACCAGCGATGTAACCATTACACCATCCACTGGTCTTAATTTTTTTTAAATTAAAACAAAAAAAGCAAAAATTATCTTCTTGGGAAAGATAGGTGAGGGTCAAAAATGATAAAAAATGATCGATATTAGCTTTTACTCCCTAGTAATTAGTTGTACGGTTTTGGATACATTTAGGGAGACCGATATTCCTGTTGCCTGAAACCGAGAAGATTCCCAGAATGTGGAATTTCAGTTTTGCTGTTTTCTTTCCATTTTTAAAAAGCATTTATTTATTTCTTCTATGAGAGAGAGAAAGAGAGAGAGGCACTCTCAGCAGGGGTTCTCAGGCTGTTGATGCACCTTTAGTGTCAGCCAATCCGGATCATGGGCATGCCCATGCATGCCCAGCCTGCCCAGGGAGGTCTTGGGATACAAACCCAGGACCTTTCTCATGTGAAACCAGTTACAATACCCCTGCGCCACTTGCTTTGAATTCAGTTTTGTTTTTTGTTTTCTTTTGTTATAGGGCACTTGCACTGCCTGGAGACAGACAAAGATGGGGAGTGGGTGGAGAAAGAAAGCACCCCTAAGGGGACATGGTCAAGCCTCAATTCCTTCTCCTCCATTGTCCTCTTGGGATTTGGGGGCATGTACACACAGACACTCAGCATGGTTTTCTCAAACTGCTGGATATGGGACTCGAATGTGCGGTTAGTCACGTGCGATCCACCTGCCTTAACTTCCACACCATTGGCGGGTCCTGGATTTCAGTTTTAAAACCAGAGAGTATGAGGAAAACTGGGATGAGTAGGTCACTCTACATTCATATGAAAAGAAGATTTGAACCTTGCAATTATTTGCACATTTCCATTCTGAAGAATACAAATCGGGAAACTGTTCAATAGGCAAAGCTTCCTCAGAAATGTACCATTTTCTAGAGACCATTGAACTTCATCTGTTTTATTTACGTGGCGCAGTCCTACAAAGGAAAAGTGCAGCTACAATGGCTTAAAAATAGCAAAAAGGAAACAAACAAAAAAGAACCCCCAAAGTTCCACATTCACTGAAGACTTCTTGATCTGGACTTGTTTATTTTGGTTAGAGTTTGGGCCCCTGCCTAGTGATTGTCAAAGCGGCACTTGGGAAGTTTGCATGATCTATGGTATCAGCACAGAAATTGAATTGTGTTCCAAAATCCAGAAAGAATTTGGAAATAGATCTGCTACTGGTTACCATAGGAAAACTTTTATTTTTCAGATGGAACATATCCATCCACATGTGGCAAAGTACGTCAGGTTAGCATTCACACATCTGATGCACCTAACCCATCTGTTTCCTGTAGGACGACACCGTTTTGTAATCCTCAGGTGGAGAAGGTTAGATTTGAGCGATGAGCCCTCAGGAAACTTGGACAGGAGCAAAGCAGATTTCTTTGCACGAACAAATGCATTTTTAGAAAAATGATGTGCAGGAGATAAAAGGGTTTTCTTGTTCTCTGTGAATCTTTAATACAAAGTGGCAATGTACATGCAGAAACTTTCAAAATAAATTTAGAATCAGACAGATGGATTCAAAACCTGGGTTTGCTTCTTGGGATCTTATGGTATGACCTTAAAAAAGTTTATTAACCTTCTTGATTATCCATTTCCTTATCTGTATATTAGAGACCATTATATCTTCCTTCTTGTAGTGTTGTGACAATTACACAAAATAATACATAAAATGCAGGGTGTCTTTTCCTTGCCACTACTGACATTTGGGGCTGCATAATGCTTTACTGTAAAATAGATTTTTTTTTTTTTTTGGAGAGGTTTTTGCTATAGGGTGCATACGCTCACCAGAAAGACAGAGAGAGACAGA
>NW_006203737.1:406028-416853 GCF_000334495.1 Tupaia belangeri chinensis | reverse complement strand
CAGTCAACTACAGGGGAATTCGGTGACATAGCCATTACGCCATCCGCTGGTCCCATAAAATAGATATTTAACAGCACTCCTAGCCTCAACCTCCAACTACCCCTCCAAGAAATGACAAATAAAAGTGTCTCTGGACATTTCCAAAGTCTCCAGGGATGGGGGAAGACTCTCCCTGATGAGAACCACTGGATATAAAGTGGTAATTGTGATCCCTTGAAACTAATGGGTACCTATTAAGTGGCAGCTATTATAATTATTAATATTATATCAAAATTAGAACTCTTATTATTGATGCAGAACCTTAAAGACATATATTTTATTCTTTTTTTTTGGAGAGAGTTTTCTTTTTTTTTTCTTTTTTTTTTTTTTTTTTTTTTTTTTTGAGAGAGAGATTTTTGCTATAGGGCACGTGCTCTCACCAGAGAAACAGAGAGATGAAAACGAGAAATAATCTTCCAGGGCTGGCCATGCCACAGTCCCTTCTCCTCCATTCTCCTCTCAAGACTTTGGGCACACACACACATGCACCCAGCATGAGTTTGAAGCTGCCGGGTCCAGGACTCGAACCACGGCTGGCCATGTGAGAGTCCAGTGGCATAGCCGTTATACCATTTGCTGGTCCTCACAATCTAATTTTAGCATAATATTTTTTTGGGGGAGAGCTTTTTGCTATAGGGCGCATGTGCTCGCCAGACAGACAGAGAGAGACAGAGAGACAGAAAGCGAGAAATCACTCCCCCCCCAGGGGGGATGGCCACACCACAATCCCTTCTCCTCCATTCTTGTCTCTGGGTCTTGGGCACACACTCACACGTGCCCGGTGTGAGTTTCAAGCCACCAGGTCTGGGACACAAACCACAGTCGACTACGTGGGAGTCCAGCAACATAGCCATTACGCTAACTGCTGGTCCTGTGACCAGCAGTTCAGAAAACTTCACCTTCTATGTCACAGATGAAATTATGACAATCCAGTATGAGCTTCCCTTTCTTCCACCACCTCTTCTCCTTTCTCAGCTCTTTCTCCTCTAATCCTTGTTCTCATTAAAGAAAGATGAGTGTCTCCTCTATGAGTCTTCACTCCTTTGCTGACCTTGCTATAACATTTATCCATTTCACACCACATCACTCTATTCCCATCCATTACTCCTTTTCTCTCCATCATCACATGAGATATATCGGTTTACTTCGTCTAGAAATTCCCTCTGCTACTGCCTTCTGAATATGCAGTTTTCTTTCTTTTCTGAACCCCACATACAATTCCTTCTCAATTTCTTTTGCTGGATCCTCTTTGTTTTCCTAGCCCTTAATTGTTTGTATTTCTTGGCGTTCTGTCCTTTGCTTCTTTTCTCACTCAACACCACTTTGCCCTACCCCTACCCAGGGAAATCCCCATTTTCTCTCACAGATTGAATTCCTATTTGCTGTTGTCTTCCAAAATCTCTATTCTCTGACTTACATCTTTCTCCTGAACTTGAGACACTTTTAGCCAACTGCCTACTACGTACCTACATTGGGACGACCAACAAGTATCTCAAAATCAGCATACATAAAACTGAACTCATCGTCTGATAGTTTCAGAAGTATCCACTTAGTCATCCATGCCAAAAATCTTGATGTCATTCTTGACTGTTGACTCTTCCAAAACCTCCCACTACCAACTAATTAGAAAGAACTGTCCAGTCTACCTCCTACATATTTACTTGAATCCACCTACTTCTTTCTCTCTACTGACACCATCATCTCTCTCCTAAACTACTAAAACAGCATCCCAACTGATCAACCTGACCTTGCAACCCATCCATGTGCAGTCAGAGGGATCTTTGTAAAGCACAAATCTGATTGTATCACTGTCGTGCTCTAATTGTTCAGCCAATTTGGATGGAATTCAAAGTCCTCGACACAGCTCTATAAGGTTCTCCATTAGCTGGCCTCTGCTTACCTCTTCAACATTATCTCTACAAAATCACTCAGACCCCTATTTCTCTCAGTTATTTGAGGGATCAGGCTTTCTTTTCTCTCTCTGGATCCTCACATGGAGATCACCTACGATCATCTTCTTTGCCTCTCATGTAGCTAATCCGATTTATTTTATAGTATAAATGTCACTTCTTCTGAAGAGCCCTCCAGTTCCCTCAAGTTGGGGATAAGAGGCCCTCCTTATGTGCTACATTAAAGCTTCTGTCTTGAGACCAGCAGATGGTGTAATGGTTACATCACTGGACTACCATGTAGTTGACCACAGTTTGAGTCTTGGACCTGGTGGCCTAAACCTCATGCTGGGCACATGTGCATGGGAGCCTAATATCCCAAGACGGGAATGAAGGAGAAGGGATTGCAGTGTGGCCATCCCCTGGGGAGGTGATTTCTCACTTTCTGTCTCTGTTTCTCTCTGTCTCTCTGGTGAGTACAAACATCCTATAGCAATAAATCCCCCTAAAAAAAGATTATTTCTTTTCTAGGTTGTTACTTATCAGATTGTCTTATAATCAACAGGTTTTTTTTTTTTAGCAGTTTATCTGTCTTTCTTCTCTACTAGACTACAGTCTCCTGAGAGTGTTTCCAGTCCTCTAGTGCTAAGCACATAGATGTTCAAGAAATATTTGTGGGATAGAACTGAATTAAATGTCACCAAGGTTCTTCATGAAATGAAAGTCTTTTTTTTTTTTTGGAGAGGTTTTTTCGCTATAGGGTGTGTATGCTCGCCAGACAGAGAGAGAGAGAGACATAGAGACAGAAAGTGAGAAATCACCCCCCAGGGGGGATGGTCACGCTGCAATCCCTCCTCCTCCATTCTCCTCTCGGGATCTTGGGCACACATGCACACATGCCCAGCGTGAGTTTTAAGCCACTGGGTCCAGGACACAAACCGCGGTCGACTACGTGGGAGTCCAGCGACATAGCCATTACACTAACTACTGGTTCTCAAATGAAAGTCTTTTATTCTCATTTTCAATCTTTCTAAATTTTCAAATTATTTGTTCCTTGTTTCTCTCTCTCTCTCTCTTTAGAGATTTTTGCTTTAGGGCACATGTGCTCACTGGAGAGACAGAGAGACAGAAAGCAGGAAATCACCTCCCAGGGGGGATGACCACACCACAATCCCTTCTCCTCCATTCTCCTTTCAGGATCTTGGGCATGCACACACATGCACCCGGCGTGAGTTTCAAGTTGCCATGTCTGCCAATTCGAATTACTGTCAGCCATGTGGGAATCCAGTGACGTAACCATTACTCCATCTGCTGATCCCCATATTTGTTTTGTATACTTCTTCCTAGTATTGTAGTAATGTATATGTCAAGACTGAAATTCTATGAAGTAAGGCCCTCTATCTGTTCATCCTTATAATCCCTGAAATATCCAGAATAGTACATGGAATCAATAGTGGCATTTGGCAATTATTCCTTGAATCTATTTGACCACATCTACAAGGTCCTTACACACCTTTTTTACTATATCCTCACTCTTGGTACCTACCAATTTAACAGTCAGTCAGGCAGCCATCTTTGAATTTAATCTAGCTCAGCATACCTAACTCTGATGAGATGCTCCAAGCTTCTTCAGGAGCAGCTTCTGGATGTCTGCCTACCTTCTAAGACTACCATAATCTGTCCCTTTCAATATATAAAGTCTTGATTCTCATTTGCTTAATTTTTATTTTGTGTTTAGAAGTATTTAATTTTATTATTATTATTTTAACTTGACCAGAGAGAGAGAAAGAGAAAGAGAAAGCAATCTACCAGATCTGCGACTTGAACTGTGGTCGGCCTTGCGAGAGTCCAGCTCCCTAACTACTCTGCCACCTGCCAGCCCCTTCTCATTTGTTTCTAAGTATGTATCCTCCACTCTATATTATGTTGAATCTTTCAGCTCAGCCTTTGTTCATGTTAAAGATTCTTCAGAAATGCTTCCCCTTTATTCTCATCAAATCCTTCCCAAGGTTCAGGTCCAGATTAAGTCTTATTTTGTCTATAATGTCATCTTTAACTAGTTGAGCTCATGCTTACCTACCTCTGCTCTGTCTGAATTCCTTTGGCAGAAATAGGGTAATATATCATGGTATTCTCAAAACTTTTTTGTGCATAGGTATTACTTTTTTCAACAAGAATATTGACTCTTTGGACCAAGGATCATGTCTTAATCTCCTGTGGTATAGTGCAGCTGATCATTAGATTGATAAATCCACAGAGCTATTTTCTTTCTTATTACTAATGTCTCATAAGTTGAAAAAAGAGGCCCACAGTCCACTTTTACCTATTAAAGAATTATACAACCAAGTCTGTGACATAACCAAACGATTGACCGATATTATTCAATATGAAAGAGTTTCAAAACATCAGGTTTGTTTTGTTTGGTTGGCAGTTGACTTAGCTGGCTGTCTCATAATAGTTATAAGGCAGTTGTGACAAAGAGCAAGTTAAAAATGATCTTATGGCCACTTACAGAACATGGTGGAATAAGGTCCCAATGAATCTAATTCGGTCTCATGATTTTTTTTTTAATTATAGAAAAATAATAAAACCTATGCTCCTACTTATTAGACCATCATGGGACTAGAATCTATGTGCATATTTGGACTCTCATCATAGATTTTATTCTACTCAAGCATTTAGAGCTGTTTACAACATTGAATAATCAGGGACGATTGGACCTAGGAAGGTGCACATAAGATCCACATACACCACATGGAAGAGCTGGAGGGCAGAGTTCAACAAAAGACACCATGTAGCTTGGGTTCTGTGTGAATTGCAGATTGTATTTTCAGGATGTGCAGAGAGAAATGAAAACATAACAGCATTTCTCCTCTTATGTCTTCATTTTCAGGTTCATTTCTTGTTCTAAGGAATCAGTTTCCTCTTAAGCGTTTTGACCATTTTCTAACACAATTAACTGGTTAACTTCATTTTGGTTTCCCAACTATTGCTTGAAAACCACTAGAATAAACTCTGCTGTTGACCATGTCAGAAGTTATATGAGATCAGACAGTATTTAGAGGTCTGTTTCTCTTTATACAGTCGCTCATTTTTGTATTTTTTATACAGCTGCCACAGAATGTGAACTATTCTATGATTAAAGTTCCCCCGAAAGAGGTTTTTTAAAAAATAATTTCCTTGGGACCAGCAGTTAACGTAATGGCTATGTCGCTGGACTCCTACGTAGTAGATCACGGTTCAAGTCCCAGACCCGGTGGCTTAAACTCACACCAGGTGCGTGTGCATGCATGCCCAAGATCCCGAGAGGAGAATGGAGGAGAAGGGATTGTGGTGTGGCCACCTTCCCTGGGGGGTGATATCTTGCTTTCTTTCTCTCTGTCTCTCTCTGTCTTTCTGGTGAGCGCATGTGCCCTGTAGAAAAAACCTCTCCAAAATAATAATAATAATTTCCTTATGTAAGTTTATTTGTTATTATTATTTATTATTATATTTTAGATTTGACAAAGAGAGAGAGAGTGAGAGAAGGGGAAAGCAAGAAAGCAAAGCCACCAGATCTGGGACTCAAACCATGGTCAGCCATGTGGGAGACCAGCACCTTAACCACCATGCCACCTAGAGACCCATCTCTGAAAGACTTTAATCTTCATCAGGACTACTTGATGCTTAGTGGGTCACTCCCATCATCATTTTCTTATGGCCCACCAATAGATACTTATAAGAATATTTGAGGAAAAAAAATGTCCTCTCAATTTAATAAAGTACTCTATTAAAAAATAAAACACTTGGGGGACCAGCAGATAGTGTAATGGTTACATCGCTAGACTCCCATGTAGTCTACTGCGGTTCAAGTCCCAGACCCAGTGGTTTAAAACACACTGGGTGAGTGTGCGTGTGTGCCCAAAATCCCGAGAGAAGAGTGTATGAAAACAGATTGGTGATTTCTCATTTTTTGTCTTTCTTTTCCTCTTGTCCCTCGAGTGAGCACACATGCCTTATAGCAAAAATCTCTCTCTTAAAAAAACAAAACAAACAAACAAAAAACTTAAAAACCATGTCCAGGGACCAGTAGTTAGTGTAATTGCTATGTTGCTGAACTCCCATGAAGTTGACCATAGTTCGAGTCCTGGACCCAGTGGCTTAAACTCACGCCGTGTGCATGTGTGTGCATGCCCAAGATCCCGAGAGGAGAATGGAGAAGAAGGGATTGTGGGGTGGCCATCCCCCCGGGGGATGATTTATCACTTTCTGTCTCTCTCTTTCTGGTGAGCGCATGTACCTTATAGCAAAAACCTCTAAAAAAAAAAATCTCCATTGGGACCAGCAGATGGCATAATGGTTGCATTGCTGGACTCCCATGTAGTTGACCACGGTTCATGTCCCAGACCAGGCAGTTTAAAACTCACACTGGGCACATGCGTGCACACTCAAAATCCTGAGAGGAGAAATGGAGGCTCAGGGATTACGATGTAGACATCTCCCCTGGGGGGGGGGGTGATTTCTTGCTTTCTATCTCTGTCTCTCGGACAAGAGCACACGCCCTCAGGCAAAAGATTCTCTTTAAAAAATTTTTAAAAAGAAAAGGAAAAAAAAGAAACCATGTCCACACAGAAACTTGAAAACAGAAAAATAACATTATTCATAATAGAGGAAAAGTGGCCCCGACCCAACTGTTCATCAGTGGATGAATATATAAACAAAATGTGGTATATCCAAACAACAGAATATATTTTGTCTCTGAAAAAGAATTATGTACTGATAGATCTACAAGATTGATAATACTTGAAAACATTATGTTACGTGAAAGAAGTGACACACAAAGGTCACGTATTGTATAATTTCATTTGTACAAAATGTCTAGATTAGGCAGTTCTGCAGTGACGGAAAGCAGATTAGTGTTTGCCAAGGCATGTGTGTGGGTAAGGTGTGGTGGGGGAAATGTAGTATGGCTGCTAATGGGTACAGGTATTCCTTTTTGGATGGATGAAAATATTCAATATTAGATTGTGATCATGTTTGCACAACTCTATGAATATACTAAAAAAAAAACCCTTTGAATCATGCATTTTAATGGGGTGGATTTGTATGGTACTCATTAATTATATCTTAATTTGGTTTTTTTGGAACACACTTAGAAACCCACTTTTGAGGACAGATCTAGAGCCCAGTTTCAAATACTAGTTCTACGTTAGAATTTTCAGGGATGGAAACTTGTAATCTCCTTTATAACAAACTCTTGGGCAGTTGTCATGCATAACTAACGTTTAAGGATCACCAAAGTAGAACACATCTCGCATCTAGTGAATAATCCTCCATAACATGGTGGTTGTTGGTATTTAAGTTTTTGTTAGATCATTCTTTGTGTATCTACTTATAAAAAAAAAAAAAGTTCTGGGACCAGCAGTTAGCGTAATGGCTATGTCACTGAACTCCCATGTAGAAGACCATGGTTCGAGTCCAGAACCAGTGGCTTAAACTCACGCTGGGCGCGTGTGTGTGCGTGCCCAAGATCCTGAGAGGAGAATGGAGGAGAAGGGATTGCGGCGTGGCCACCCACCCTGGGGGGTGATTTCTTGCTTTCTGTCTCTCTGTCTCTCTCTGTCTGTCTGGCAAACGCACGCGCCCTATAGCAAAAACCTCTCCAAAAAAAAAAAGTTCTTCCATGAGAGAAAGAGAGAGTGCAATCACTGCCCCCCTCCGCCCCCCAAGAAGGCCCCAATGCCACAATCCGCCCTCAGCTTCAGCCAGCCCCAGATCATGGGTATGCACGACATACTCCGGGGAGTCTCCAGATGCAAACCCAAGACCTTCCCATGTGAGTTAGCCTCCCAGAGTATTGTGTTTTACCACTGTGTCACCATCTGGCCCCTGTGAATCTACCTTCAATTTTCAGATCAAGTTTCTTTCATTCCTTTGGTTAGAAATGATAAAGAACACAGGACCCATTCATACTCTGTTCCCTATGAACTAAAGTCAGAGAATTTTTTTCACTCTCACTTTTGAAGGCATGAGCAGAGAACTAGTTCAGGCTTTATTTCCTTCCACAGATAAGGGGAGAAAAATAAGATTCGGCATCATACAGTAAGTTAGAAATGTGGGTAAAGTTAGAACTCTGTCTGGAGGGGCTTTTGCTCAGCTGGTTTCAAATTGTATATCAATCTGTGGTGTTGATTTTCTGGAAGACATGGAATGGCAACTAAATACTACATGCTAGCATTGTAAAAAAGTCTTTCTTCCTACATTATTTTTTTAGAAAACAGAATTATTTATTTTATTTATTATTGTTATTATTCAATTCGACCAGAGAGAAACAAAGACAGAGAGAGAGAGAGAGAAACCAAGCCACTGGGTCCAGGACTCGAACAACAGTCAGCCATATGAGAGTCCAGGAACCCAACCACCATGCCACCTGCTGGCCCTCATTGCTACACTATTTTAAAGCTCTCCCTCATATTATCCCTACCCTAAAGAAATAAGAACAAAAAATAAATTATCTTTAACATGTGAAGCAATAGGCCAATCAGTAGTACTGTATTGGGATTTAGGACTGAATGAATCCTTTAACCATCATCATTTTATATCATAATAACTGAAATGATTTCTAGTCAGCAGTTCTAGCTGATGATCCAGCTGGTGATCTCATTTTCAGACAGAACTGAATAAACTGGATTGACATTTGATAGGTGATTGATGATGGGCTATTCTTGCTCATGCTGTATTTACCCAGTACTTCCTTAAATTGCTCCTATATGGAAGTACTGGGTAAATAGAGCATGAGTTTATAAATCCTACATGGATTTTGCATTACAGGTGTTACTTCATTGTTAACTTTCTAATAATTAATATGGTAAAAATGTTAGGTCACTCCTTAAACATAATTTTTCTTTTTTTTTTTTAGTTTGAGAAATTTATTGGGATTTTAGTAAAGACATTCATCTCAGTCGTCTTTCTCTCCCACCTTGACCTTAGGTTAATATTTCATTTGGGTCAAGAAAAGAATGTAAGAGAGGGAAGTTATTTTAACACACAATAAAAATGGACAAAAATGGACATTTAGCCTACAGAAAAGTTAAAGATAAATTTACGTATCTTGACATAATTAAATCATGTAAGAACTAATAGTTCTATATACATTTGCATTGTTTTACTTGGGGCTTATTCTAAGCTTCAACGCAAGTGAACAAAGTGTTAGGAATACACATAGACTGCTTCTCTGGATTTACTACCTATTTTAAAAGCTCAGTGAGTAGTTCCCACCAATGTAATAATATGAAGGTGCCTCCAAATTTAACATTGTAGGAGTTTTCAGGGAAATCATTACACACTGTATGTTGTAGTCTGCGACCATGCTTTTAAAGATGCATATAACTCACACTCGAAAGAAAATTTATATACAATAGAAAAATACAAAAACAAAAGCCCTATGTTACACAAATCTAAAAAGTCTATGTGGTGAGAGACTCCATAAAATATGTTTTGAAGATGCATTTTCTTTCTATTTTCATTACCTAAAGTGTGCTTTTGAGAGGCCACTGGTCAAAACATATATATGTAAAATAAGCCATGTATGTGTACTAATAAAAACAGCTGTAGTAAATTCAGTTCAAACTGAATTTCACAAGTTAGTAACTTAATTTATACAAAGTTACAGAAGCTGCATCGTGTTTCCATCTTCATACAATAATACATTTTCTTTTTGGTGTTTCTATCTTTTAAAAAACAAAAGTAGCCAAATGCTTAATATATATGTACATGGAAATTTTTGGTGGTGGTTTGTATTTTTTTTTTTTTGGAGAGGTTTTTCACTATAGGGTGCATGCGCTCGCCAGACAGAGAGAGACAGAGAGACAGAAAACGAGAAATCACCCCCCAGGGGGGATGGCCACGCCGCAATCCTTTCTCCTCCATTCTCCTCTCGGGATCTTGGGCACGCACGCACACGCGCCTGGCGTGAGTTTTAAGCCACCAGGTCTGGGATGCGAACCGCGGTCGCCTACGTGGGAGTCCAGCGACATAGCCATTATGCTAACTGCTGGTTCCCAGTGGTGGTTTGTATTTTAAAAGAATCAGCTTCCTTATAATTTGCCTCAAGTTCTGGTAGAAATGCTTACAGGATCAGCTAATAAACCAAACCAAGAGAAGCACATTCAAAATTGATTTACTTTGGAAGCAAATGGTTCTTTGAAGACTAACGGAGTAGACAACACCCATTAAGGTGAAGTGGGCTATTTCAAATATTCAGTTTACATAAACATTTTAATAACTTTTTTAAAAAAACAGCTAAGCTTCTAATCCACTGACAGCAATGCAATACCTAGCTCATAAAGACTAGAAACAAAACAAATGCTCATAAGGAAAAAAGCTGTATTTTATCTAAATTTACTTTCTATCAATAGTCCAGTAACATTTTCCTCCCAGTACAATACTCCTTCTCTCTCTATAAGGCTGTTCCTGGGAGCCGGATAGTTTAGGTAGTGAGGGAGTTAAGAGAGAGTAACTGCTTGTAGTTTTAAATAGACAATACCGTTTTGCTTCCCTCTTAATGTGCTAAGAGTTATGTCTAAAAAAAATATGCAATTCTTAACAAGGTACTATTTCTGATTTATTATCTGTAACCTATGGAAACAAATTACATGAAACTACAAAATTAGTAATGTCTTGAAACCTGCATATAAAACATAAATTACTTCCAATTTCAAACTCTCATTTATTAGTGTACCACTCAGTCTTAGAAAGAAGGGACCAGCAGTTAGCGTAATGGCTATGTCGCTGAACTCCCATGTAGTTGACCATGGTTTGAGTCCCAGACCCAGTGGCTTAAACTCACGCCGGGTGCGTGTGCGTGCGTGCCCAAGATCCCGAGAGGAGAATGGAGGAGAAGGGGTTGTGGTGTGGCC
>NW_006203737.1:403559-406010 GCF_000334495.1 Tupaia belangeri chinensis | reverse complement strand
TCTCTGTCTGTCTGGCGAGCGCATGTGCCCTATAGCGAAAACCTTTCAAAAAAAAAAAGAAAGAAAGAAAGAAAGAAAGAAAGAAAGAAAGGAAGGAAGAAAGAAAGAAAGAAAACAAAAAAATAAAAAGAAAATGAAAAAGAAAAACAGCAGCTCCAAAGATAGTCTTAGACCATTCTTTAAAAAAGGAAACTGTTCCTTTTAACTTTACACCCTCCCCACACCCCAATTTCAAAACACATTATTTAATTGTCTTGGTCATGGACATTGCAAGGTGAGATTTCATATTTCGCTCCCATAGCTTCTGGTTGTCAGAAAACCTGTGTTTTCCTCTATTGAAGGAGCCTGGTCCGGCTGCTGTGGGTGTATCCCTTCCTGTACTCTCCATCCTCATCTCTGCTCCTGGAGGCATTTCCTCTGTTCACTATGTTCATCTTCATTAAAAGCCGCTGTACTGAAAACGGTTTGGGAGCTAGAGCTGTTTCTTCAGGCTCACTTGATCCAAGCTTGATGGCCATGGCCGATGCCGTCTTTGCCGTCTGACTACCTATGGCAAATGTAGACTTGGAGATCTTCGTAGGCTTGGTTGGGAGGTCTACAGCTTCTTCTTCAGCTGATCGCTTCTCAGCATTGTGACTGGAAATTTCCCTTCCATTACTGGACAAATAGTCCTAGTTTTCACAGATTTTTCTGCCTCTTCTACAGGTCCTCCGGCGGCTGCAGCTTGCTGCGGCTTTTCAGGCTTCTCCTCTCCCCTTCCCGTCCACCGTTTTCCCTGCTGAGGCCTCCAACATAATTTTTCAAATAAAAAAAAAATGACATCATCAGAGTAAAGTTTAGGAAATTGTACTCATCCTTTTTTTTTATTTCTTGAAAATCTAAACTAATCATTTAAAATTTAAATGAAACAAAGAACGGGGTTTGTGCAACTCATTGGACTCTGTTAGTGCAATTCATTGGAATCTGACTTTCATGTGTGAACACTTAGGACACTTGTTGTTCATACGATCCATTAAATTCAATAAATATTCATCAAACAGCTCCTGTGGTGACAGGAAGTACACTAGGTGGGCGTCATGATGCAAGATGAATAAGACGTGGTGCCTGCTTTGAGGAGTTCAACGAGAAAGTGTGTCGCTTTACTTCTTCGCAGATTCTATCTATGATAATAGATTATGGTTCTAGGTGCTGAAAAAGAAACCCTGGAAATGAAATATTAGGTTAAGTATGTGAACTTGGCAAAATGAAAAGCTAAAAACCTTATCTTTTCATAAAAGTCAAAATGATTGATAGACTTTGATAACACCGTGAAATTCCAGAGACCACGTGGTAAATAATGTTGATTCCTGGATAAACTCTTTCCTATCCTTTCAACAGGTTAGACAGCTTGGGATGTAATACTGTTACTCTTAGAGAGCTTGGCGCACTCGCTGCATTTCCACCAATTTAAATTTATAATCTTAGCATGTTGTTATTATAGTGCTTGACATTTAATTACTGAAGGCTGAAGAAAGAAAAAAAAATGAAGTACCAGTAAACGTTAAAAGTTCTAAATCATGTTCGTATTTCTGTAATTCAATTTCTGTAATTAAAATAATTTCTGTAGGGACCAGCAGTTGGCATACCGGCTATGTTGCTGGACTCCCATATAGTTGACCTCAGTTCGAGTCCCAGACTCAGTGGCTTAAACTCACGCCAGGCACAAGTGTGTGCCCAAGATCCCGAGAAGAGAATGGAGGAGAAGGGATTGTGGTGTGGCCATCTCCCCTGGGGGGTGATCTCTCGCTTTCTGTCTCTCTCTGTCTTTCTGGAGAGCACACACACCCTATAGCAAAAACCTCTCTAAAAAAATAATAATAAAATGAAATGAAAATAATAATAATTTCTGTAATTAAAAATAGGTCAGGTTGAGTTGTTTTTTAAAAAATAATTATTTAATTGTTATTATTATTTAATTTGACATGGGAGAAAAAGAGAAAGGGAAAGTGAGAAAGCAAGCCACCAGTTTCAGGACATGAACCGTTGTTGGCCAAGTGGGAGTCCAGCGCCTTAACAACCACAGCACTTGCCAGCCCCAGGTGGACATTTTTCTTATTCCTTTTGGTCTATTGGAAACAATTTTTGTAGCTCAAGCTATGCTTGCTTCATGAATGGAAGCTTGGCTATGGCAGATAGTACTCTCCTCCCAGTAAGTCTAACAGGTTGCATACAGAATTATCTTTCACCAACCATCTCTTTTTCCCTTCCTGTATCACAGAAATTTTTAGAACCTGATATTTGCTTTCAGTGCAATTATAATTGTTCCCATATGTATTGTAAAAAGTCTGCTGGAAGCTCTTTTTTGGCTTTCCCTTGGTAGTTGTAAAAGAGGAAAATTACAAGTAAGAAGGTCTCTCTCTCTCTCTTTTTTTTTTTTTTTTTTTGGGGGAGTTTTTCCTGTTGGGGCCAGGC
>NW_006203737.1:401010-403484 GCF_000334495.1 Tupaia belangeri chinensis | reverse complement strand
TTCTCCTCCATTCTCCTCTCGGGATCTTGGGCACACACACACACACACACGCCCGGCGTGAGTTTAAGCCACCGGGTCTGGGACTCAAACCGTGGCTGACCACATGTGAGTCCAGCGAAATAGCCATTACGCCAACTGCTGGTCCAGAGAAGGTCTCTTAAACCTGCTTAGAAGCTCAGTTTCAGAAACCTATGATGGAATTGGGCCCTGAGCAGGAATATCATTCATCTGAGAATATTGCAAGTGCCAGGAAGTACACTAATGATCTTAGTTAACGTGGTTAAAGGGGGATCAGCAGATGGCGTGATAGTTAAAGGTGCTGTACTCCCACATGGTCGTCTGCTGTTCTAGTACCAGACCCAGTGACTTGAAGCTCACGCTAGGCGTGTGTGTGTGTGTGTGTGTGTGTGTGTGTGTGTGTGTATGCGCATACTTACCCAAAATCCCAAGAGGAGAATGGAAGAGAAGGGATTATGGCATGGTCATCTTCCCGTTTTCTGTTTCTCTGTCTCTCTGTGTCTCTCCGGTGAGTGCACAGACCCTATTTTTTAAAAAAAGTGATTAAAAGTAACTTTTTTTTAAAAAAAAATAGGAAAAGACAATTTAATTAAAGAAAACATGTCACATGAAAATATTTGTCATTTTTGAAGCATGAAGTAAGTCTTATAAGTCTTCATTCCTTCCAGAATATTTTTAAAGAATTATTTTATTTAACTTTATTTATTTATTTATTTTAACCAGAGAAAGATGGAACAACACGGTGGGGGGAGTGAGAAGGCAACCCACCAGGTCCGGGACTTGAACCGTGGTTGGCCATGTGGGAATCTGGCATCCACCATGTCACTGGCTTTCCCCCTTCCATAATATTTTACAATAAAGACTACTGGACTGAGGTTAGCAGGTGGTGTGGAAGATAAGGCACTGAACTCCCACATGGCTGACTGCAGTTTGAGTCCTGGACCTGGAGACTTGCTTTCTCACTTTCCTTTTCTCTCTTTCTCTGGTCAAATAAAGAAAAATATAATAGTAATAATTAATAAAATTAAATTATTTTTTAGAAAGACAAATAGACTAATTTTTGGAACTAAATTTTTATTTCCACCTACTTTATGTCCTTGCTTTTTAAAAAAATTTGGGACCAACAGATGGCATGATAGTTATGTCACTAGACTCCCATGTCCTCAACCACAGTTCAAGCCCCAGACCATGGTTTGAGTCCTAGACCCAGCGACTTAAAATTCACACCAGGCATGTGTGCATGTGTGCCCAAAATCATGACGATCTCAACCACTGAGCAGGTCTTTGGTGGTTGTCATATAAATTTCACTGTTCATCAATGTAACAATCAGATTGAGAAATGAATTGTTGTTGCGTAGAATAAGAGAAGACACTTCAAAATGATCATTTTTTTGGGGGGGACCAGCAGGTGGCATGGTGGTTAAGGTGCTGGACACTCCTCCATGGCCGACTATAGTTTGAGTCCCAGACCTGGTGGCTTGCTTTCTCACTTTCCCTCCTTCTCTCTCTGTGTATCTCTCTCTGGTCAAATTAAATAATAATAATAATAAATGAATGAATAAATAAAGTAATTTTTTGAAAAAAAAAAGGTTTTATTTTTAGATCAGTTTTAAGATCACAGCAAAACTGAGCAGAAAGTACAAAAAGTTCTCATATGCCCTCTGTTCCCACATGCACACAGCCTTCCCTGTTATCAACATCTCAGATCAGAGAGGCACATTTATTATAATTGATGACCCTCCATTGACACACATCATTGTTGCCCAGAGCCCATAGTTTACATCAGAGTTCTCTATTGGTGCTGTGCATTCTATGGGTTTTGACTAGTATAATGACCTGTATCCACCATTACAATATCACATAGAGGCGTGTCATTGCCTTAATTTCCCTTGTGTTCTGCTTATTCAACCCTCCCCACCTAATTTTAAATAGCCAAATGATTTCATATCTTTTATCTGCATAATCCAGCATTTCTTATCCTCAGACACATTTTGTTTTTCAGAAAATTATTTAATTTTTATTTATTATTTTTTTAAATTTCAGAGCATATGTGCTCATCAGACAGACAGACACACACACACACACACACACACAGAGAGAGAGAGAGAGAGAGAGAGAGAGAGAGAGAGAGAAAGCTGCCAGATCTGGGACTCAAACTGCTGTTGGCCATGTAGGAGTCCAACACCTCAACCACCATGCCACCTGCTGGTCCTACCCTCAGACTCTTGACCTTAAGGACCAGACAATACATTTTTTTTTTTAAATTTTTGGAGAGGTGTGTGCTCGCCAGAAAGACAGAGAGAGACAGAGAGATAGAAAATGAGAAATCACCCCCCAGGGGGGATGGCCACACCGCAATCCCTTCTCCTTCATTCTCCTTTAGGGATCTTGGGCACGCATGCACACGCATCCAGCATGAGTTTAAGCCACTGGGTCTGGGACTCAAACCCAGTGGC
>NW_006203737.1:390615-400942 GCF_000334495.1 Tupaia belangeri chinensis | reverse complement strand
TACCTCTGTTAAGAAGCACTGGAGTAATGTAAGGCATGCTCTACCTCAAAACAAAGTCTGCACTATTCTGTTATGACTTGAACATAAACACTAGTGAACACTTATTGTGCCTACTATGTACCAAACACTTTATTTATTCTATACTAGTCACTCGAGAACTATTAAATTCTTCATATATTAAGATACGATAGCTAGTCTGGACAGGTCTTCTTGGGCAAGTCTGTGCTCAAAGCCTGGGAGTAACTTTGGAACCTTTGCCACACTGTCACCCACCATTCTGATGTTCTGGGCTCACCCCATCCACTTGCCTGGAGACTTAAGCCCGGTCTGGGCAGGCCTCCTTGGGTAAGTCTGCACTTGGAGCCTGGGAGCAACTCTGTGATTTTTGGTACATGAACCTATACAGTGCAGCATGTGACTTGATCCTCTTCACTAAATTATATTTTCTTAGCTTGCTACCACCTCATCAAGAGCTGAACATTTGGTAAAGGAGTCAAGAATCAGAAGTTCCAATAACTGCTCTAATCTAGGAGACAAAGTTCTCCAATAGGAATACACCTGGGAACTGAGGGTAAAATTTCCTCTACCAGTACTACAGAATCTACTCCAATAAATAGAAAAAAGTGAATACTGCATCAGATGACTAGAAACCAGCTCAGATCTCAAAGAAACTTGAGAGAACAAGGTGGTAACTCTTCCCCAGGTGAACACAGTAGCCCCTCATCAATAGAGCAAATCACCAAAAAGAAAGACAAACCAACAACAAAAAAATGAGAACAACAAATGGGAAGTTCCAGACATCAGGAAATGCCCAAATATCAATATAATGGGTATTCCAGAAGGTGAAGAATCTGCTAAAGCACATGAAAATCCCTTTCATAAAATACTATCTGAAAAATTTCCAATTATAAAGTGACATAGAGAAATTCAGATCCAAGAAATAAAAAGGACCCCAAATAGAATCAACAGAAAACATCATAGCCAGCTTGGTAAAAATTAAAGACAAAGACAATATTCAAAATACGGCAAGGGAAAAACGTAAAGTTACTTACAAAGGTTATCTCATTAGGCTGTCAGACCTCCCAACTGAAACGATGCAGGCAAGGAAAGAATGGGAAGATGTATTCAAAACATTTAAAGAAAAACAATTTCAATCAAGAATACTATATCCAGCAAGATTATCCTTCAAGTGGGAAGAACAAATAAAAGTATCTGTTTATCTCAGATAAACAAAAACTGAAAGAATTCATCAATACTAGACTAGCCCTACAGGAAGTACTGAGGGAAGTGTTGTATTGGGACAACTAAAGAGAGACAAACAGAAACAGGAGAACAACAAAAAAACAAACAAACAAAAAAAACAATGAGAAAATGCTTAGCAAAATGACAGGGGGACCAGCAGTTAGCGTAATGGCTATGTAGCTGAATTCCCATGTAGCCGACCGCGGTTCGAGTCCTGGACCAGTGGCTTAAACTCATGTCAGGCGCATGTGTGTGCATGCCCAAGATCCTGAGAGGAGAATGGAGAAGAAGGGATTGCGGTGTGGCCATCCCCTCTGGCAGGTGATTTCTTGCTTTCTGTTTCTCTGTCTCTCTCTGTCTTTCTGGCAAGCTCATGTGCCCTATAGCAAAACAAAACAAAACAAAACAAAACAAAACAAAAAGCTCTCCAAAATGACAGGGATAAATCCACAAATATCAGTAATAACATTGAACATTAATAGATTAAATTCTATTAAAAGACACAGGCTGTCTGAATGAATACAAAAGCAGAAGCCATCTATATGCTGCTTACAAGAAACATACTTCGCTGATAAGGATATACAGATATTAAATGTGAAGGGCTAAAGAAGATATTACATGCATATGGAAACCAAAAAAAGGTTGGAGTAGCAATTCTGGAATTAGACAAAATAGACTTTAAGATGAAAGATGTAAAAGAGACACAAAGAAGGACATTACAGAGCACTAAAAGAACCTGTTCAGCAAGAAGATAAAACACTTGTAAATATCTATGCAACCTACACTGGAGCACCTAAATGCATAAGAGAGAGACTCTTAGATCTTAGGGAGAGAGAGACTGCAACACAATAATTGTAGGGAATCTCAATTCCCCACTGACTCTTCTGGACAAAACATCCAGACAAAACATAAACAAAGAGATACAAGAGCTCAGTGATACCATACACGAACTGGACTTGACAGACATCTACAGAATATTTCACAGAACTACCACAAAATATACATTTTTCTCATCCCCACATGGAATATTTTTGAAGATTGACCACATGATAGGGCACAAAACAATCCTTTACAAATTCAAAGGTATGGAAACTATATTTGACGTCCTTTCTGACCATAATGGAATCAAACTTGAAATCAACTACAGAAAGAGCTCTCAAAAATTCACGAACATATGGAAACTAAACAACCTACTCCAAAATGACTTTACAACTATAGAAGAAATTAAAACTGATATCAAAAGGTTCATAGAACCAATGATAATGAACAAACAAGTGTTGATAATCGATGGGACACGGCAAAAGCAGTCATAAAAGGGAAGTTTGTAGCAATTAGTGCCCACAAGGAAAAAAGGAGAAAGGCGGCCAATAAAGAACCTAATGACACAACTCAAGGCACTGGAAAAACAACAACAAAGAACCCAAAAAAATTCCAGGAGAAAAGAAAGAATAAAGATTCAAACAAAACTAAATGAAACAGAGAATAAAAGAACTATACGAAAATATAAATGAAATCAAAAGCTGGTTCTTTGAGAAGATAAACAAAATTGATATATCATTAGCTAGATTAATCAAGAAGAACAGAGAAAGGAAACATAAATCAAATAAGCAAGGAAAAAGGCGTTATTACAATGCATATAACAGAAATACAAAATATCATCAGAGAATACTATGAGTGACTATATGCCAACAAACAAGAAAACCTAGATGAGATGGACAAGTTTCTTTTTCTTTTTTTCTTTTTCTTTTCTTGGAGAGGTTTTTGCTATAGGGCATGTGTGCTCGCCAGACAGAGAGAGAGAGAGAGAGAGAGAGACAGAGAGACAGAAAGCAAGAAATCACCCCCCAGGGGGGGATGGCCATGCCACAATCCCTTCTCCTCCATTCTCCTCTCGGGATCTTGGGCACGCACACACACACGCGCCCAGCGTGAATTTAAGCCACTGGGTCTGGGACTCTAACCGCAGTCAGCTACATGGGAGTCCAGCGACATAGCCATTATGCCAACTGCTGATCCTGAGATGGACAAGTTTCTGGACACATACAACTTACCAAGATTGAACCAGGAAGAACTAGAAAGTCTGAACGGACCCGTAACAAGCAACTGAATTAGTAACAAACAGTCTCCCAACAAGGAAGAGCCCAGGTCCCAATGGCTTTACTTCTGAATTTTACAAAACTTTTAAAGAAGAACTAACCCCAATTCTCCTTCATTTCTTTTCTTTTTCTTTTTTTTTCTTTCTTTTTTTTTTTTTGGAGAGGTTTTTGCTATAGGGTGCGTGCGCTCGCCAGACAGACAGAGAGAGACATAGAGACAGAAAGCGAGAAATCCCCCCCCAGAGGGGATGGTCATGCCGCGATCCCTTCTCCTCCATTCTCCTCTCGGGATCTTGGGCATGTACGCACATGCGCCCGGCGTGAGTTTTAAGCCACTGGGTCCGGGACGCGAACCGCGGTCGACTACGTGGGAGTTCAGCGACATAGCCATTACGCTGACTGCTGGTTCCCAATTCTCCTTAATTTCTAAAAACTCAAAAGAAAGGAACCCTCACAAATTTATTCAATGAAGCCTCCATCATCTTATTTCCAAAACCAGACAAAAACATGACAAAAAAAGAAAATTTCAGGCCCATGTCTCTGATGAATATGGATGCAAAAATTCTCAACAAGACAGTACTAGCAAAGAATATTCAACAACATATTATATCAACTATACACCATGACCAAGTAGATTTTACTCCCCGGGATGCATGGATGGTTCAATATATGCAAAATGATAAACATAGTACATCACATTAACAAAAGAAAAGATCAACTGATGCAGAGAAAACATTTAATAAAATACAACATCCCTTCATGATTAAGACTCAGCAAAATCAGCATAGAAGGGACATTCCTTGACACAATTATAGCTGCCTATGAAAAACTCATAGCTAACGATATACTGAATGGGGAAAAGATGAAAGCTTTTCCACAAGAAACTGGAACAAGACAAGGCTGCCCATTTTCTCCACTCCTTTTTACCATAGTACTGGAAGTTCTAGCCAGCGCAATTAGACAAGCAAGTCAAATAAAAGGCATCCAAATAGGAAAAGAAGAAGTGAAATTATCTCTATTTGCAGATGATATGATGCTATACATAGAAAACCTAAAAGAATCCACAAAAAGCCTTCTGGAAGTAATACACAAATAAACTAAAGTAGCTAGATACATAATCAGTGTACAAAAGCTATAGCATTTTTATACACCAACAATGAACAAACTGAGACAGAATTGAAGAAAGAAATTCCATTTACACTAGCCAGAAAACCAATAAGATATCTAGGAATAAACCTTACCAAAGACGTCAAAGATCTCTACAAGGAAAACTAGGTAACTCTAGAAAAGATATTAAAAATTATACAAAAAAGTGTAAAAAATTCCCATGTTCCCAGATTAAAAGAATTAACATAATCAAGACATCGATCCTACCTAAATTAATCTACAAATTTAATGCAATCCCAATCAAAAAACTAGAATTATCAGGAAAAAAAATCATAGAATTTGTCTGGAAGCATAAAAGACCCTGTATTGCCAAAGCAATACTGTGCAAGGGGAATAAAGTAGGAGGCATCTCACTTCCTGATCTCAAAACATATTGCAAAGCTGTGATAAAAAAAAACAGCATGGTACTGGCACAAAAACAGACAGGTAGACCTATGGAAAAGATTTGAAGACCCCCAAATAAAACCCAACAAATACAAACAATAGATCCTTGACAAAAGACACAAGACAATCCAGTGGAAAAACGAAAATCTCTTCAGCAAATGGTGCTGGGAGAACTAGATATCCACCTGCAGAAGAATGTTCCTGGATCCTTCTCTCTCACCACTAACAAAAATTAAAGTGGATTGAGGAACTAAACATATAACCTCAAACTATAAAAATACTGGTGGCAAACAGGGAAAACTCTTGGAGACCTTGGAGTAGGCAAAGACTTCTTCAAGAAGACCTGCAAAGTGCAGATAATAGTCCCAAAAATAGACAAATGAGACTATTTTAAGCTGAGAAGCTTCTGCACTGCAAAAGAAATAAGTAGAGTGAGAAGACAACCTTCAGAGTGGGAGAATATATTTACAAACTATACCTCAGATAAGGGACTGATAACTAGAATATGTAGGGAACTCAAGCAGCTTATCCAAAAAAAATCTAATTAAAAGATGGGAAAATGAGGTTAATAGACAATTCTCTGAAGAAGACACAGGAATGGCACAAAAGCACATAAAAACATGTTTGAGGGACCAGCAGTTAACGTAATGGCTATGTCGTTGGACTCCCATGTAGTCAACCACGGTTCGAGTTCCAGACCTGGTGGCTTAAACTCACACTGGGCATGTGTGTGTGCATGCCCAAGATCCCAAGAGGAGAATGGAGGAGAAGGGATTGTGGCGTGGCCATTCCCCCTGGGGGATGATTTCTCACTTTCTATCTCTCTGTCTCTCTCTGTCTTTCTGGCGAGCACACGCACACTATAGCAAAAACCTCTCTCCCCTTCCCCCCCCAAAAAAAGATATTTGACATGTCTAATCATAAGGGAAATACAAATCCAAACCACAGTGAGATACCACTTAACCCCAGTCAGAATAACTAAAATTGTAAAAATAAATAATGATAAGTGCTGGTGAAGCTGTGGTGAAAAGGAACTCTCTCACACTGTTGGTTGGAATGCAAATTAGTACAACCACTTTGGAGGATGATATGGAGATTCCTCAGAAACCTACTAATGGAACAACCATATAACCCTGTAATTCCACTCTTAGGTATTTACCCAAAGGATAAAAAACCTTCAGTCGGAAAAACACTTGCTGATCCAACTTTATTGCAGCATTATTTACAATCACTAGGATATGGAATCAACCCAAATGTCCAAACATAGATGATTGGATTGAAAAAAATGTAGCTAGCAGGTGGTGTGGTGTTAAAGGTGTGGACTCTCATGTGATCAACTGCGTTTCAAATCCTGGACCTGGCTACTTGAAACTCACACCAGGCATGTGTGCATGCATGCCCAAAATCCCAAGAGGAGAATGGAGGAGAAGGGAATATGGTGCGGCCATCCCCACCATGGGGTGTGCGTGATTTCTTGCTTTTTGTCTTTCTGTCTCTCCAGAGTGCACATGCCCCATAGGGAAAAAAAAAATCTCTCTCTCTCCGAAACAATTAGATATGACAGGGCAAGGCATGAGCTTTTATAATAAATGTAAAAATTAAATCTATTTGCAGCATGATTGATCAAATCAATTCAGACATCTTCACAGAAGAATGAATGGGGGGGAATGCATTGATCTTGAAGATTGTTTAACTGATTAGACCTGTTACGCTGTTGTCTGCTTCAGTAATCATGAACACCATGTGAACCATGATCCTACAAGGGAACAGTTCTGCATAATGAGCCAGGGAAGATGGGCTCTCCAAGTCCCCATTCCCACCCCACCTCCACCATGGCCTTCCCATTAGAGCAAGGGATTTTTCCATAAGTGCCTCAGTTCTCCTTTCATTTAGCCTCTGTAGATAAGAGATGGAACTGATGATAATCTGCAATCCTTTGTGATTGGTCAGTACCTGTGCTGTTCTGGTTATTAAATCGGAATGTAACTGAGCAAGTACAGTTTTCAATTCTATTTGGAGATTTTCCTTGTGAAGATTTAGGCATTAAATTAGTCACAGCGTTCATGAAACAACTGATAGAAATGCAAAAGGGAATTGGAGTGAGATACCACAGACCATCTTAGCAAAACTAATCCCATTTACATATGACCTCAAATTACAGACTTCCTCTTTCTCCTCTATTTTTGGGATAGACTTATTATAGTCATTTAGATTTCTCCTCACTTTTTTCTTATTTGGTTTTTTTGTCTTGGAACAAAAATAAATAAATTCAGAATTAACTTATTGAAGATAGTTGACTACATTTAACCTTTATTTCCAAGGCACTTCTTTAAAGATGTGATGTGGGGCCAGCAGGTGGCATGGTGATTAAGGTGCTAGACTCCCATGTGGCCGACCACAGTTAGAGTCCCGGACCTGCCAGCTTGCTCTCTCACTTTCCCCGTCTCTCTTTCTCATTCTGTCCCTCTCTGGTCAAATTAAAATAAATAAATAAAGTTAAATAAAATAATTCTTTTAAAGAAAAGAAAGATGTGAGGCTACTTATGCCTTAGTTGTTACAGTAAATTGATATATTTGGGGTCATTGGAAAAGTCATGACATACTTTTCAATATTTTCTATGCAAAAATGTGTCATGACTTTTCTGACGACCCAATATATCCTGCTTTAGGGGCCTCCCAATTGGTCTTGTCCAAAACTTCTAAGATTCCTTTCAGCTCTAATTGTGATTTTTAGCTATTATAATTGATATACCCTTGGCCATGATGCATGCTGAGACTTCAATAAGAAGGAGAGAAAAGAGATAGAAAAGAATCTTTGAATAGGCTGGACTGAAATTTCCCAAATTAACTTAGTTGTAGGGATATATCTTCAAGTTTGTGTTGGGCATGTCATACTAGAGTTCAAAAGACAAGACAAACTTGAGCTTTGTTAAAGGGATGATCGGTCCTGAGGCTGGGATAAGGGAAAGCAGTAAGACTAAGCCTTGGATGGCAGGACCAGCAGTTGCCATAACGGCTATGTCGCTGGACTCCCATGTAGTCGACTGTGGTTCGAGTCCTGGACTCCGTGGCTTAAACTCACACCGGGCACGTGTGCATGTGTGCCCAAGATCCCGAGAGGAGAATGGTGGAGAAGGGATTGCGGCATGGCCATCCCGCCTGTGATTTTTCACTTTCTGTCTCTCTCTGTCTTTCTGGTGAGCACACGTGTCCTAGGAAAAACCTCTAAAAGTACCTCCAAAAACATTGGATGGCAATACCTAGTCCCAATGGTCTATTTAAATTAGAGCAATGAGGAGCCAGCCTCGTAGCATAGCAGTTAAACTCTGTATAGAGGAAACCACATTCTACGTGGTCAACTGGGTTGGGTTAGAGTCCTGGACCTGGTGACTTACACACTGCATGATGGGATAGAGAATGAGAGGAAATGTGATTGTGTCCTGAGCAGGCCTCACTGCAGATGCTCCTCCTCTCTTCTCCCTCTGTCATAATAAAATTTAAAACTTTTTGCCCTATAGCAAAAACCTCTCCAAAAAAAATAATAATAATAAGATACACTGCCTGATCTTTCTGATGTCAATTCTCTACCGTCCTGTGGTTAGTCCAGTTCTAGGCATCGCTGACCTAACCAATGTCCTCTGGTCTGACTGAGGCCGTTAACATCATGTAAACAACAAAGCATGCAGGACAAGAAGGTGAAAAATAATAAACATTCAAAGACAGTCTCAATCGCTTTTTATGAGAACCAGAACAAGGCTGGCACAATATCTTTGTTTTAGCCAGTGCTTGAAGAAGCACAAGTACTGAGAACTGAATTTCTTCCTGCCTCAGTGCTCAATAATAAAGTCAAAAGTGTACACGGTAAAACTCTTAGTGACTGCATCATGACACAATAAAAATGATTTTAGTTTGGCCCTTCATTTTTTTTTTTTGAAAGGTTTTTGCTACAGGGCACTTGCGCTCACCAGAGAGACAGAGAGACAGAAAGCGAGAAATCACCCCCCAGGGAGAATGGCCATACCACAATCCCTTCTCCTCCATTCTCCTCTCAGGATCTTGGGCACACATGCACACGCGCCTGGTGTGAGTTTAAGCCACCGGGTCCGGATCAACCGCAGTTGGCTACATGGGAGTTCAGTGACATAGCCATTACACCAACTGCTGGTCCCCCTTCATTTTATTTATAAAAAGATATTGCAAGTACACAATATTTTTTAAGTGTATTTAGACAGAGAGATTTTAAAAAGGAGGAGGGAGAAAAAAGAAAAGCAAAAAAGATAGCGCCCCTGAGAGGGACCTGATGTCCAGCCACGGTCAGTCCCAGATCACAGGGCACGTGGGCCTGGTGTACTCAAGGAGGTCTCTAAAACCTAGAACCTTCCCATGTGGGTCAGCCTTGCAGAGCATCACATTTTACCACTGAGCCATGGTCTGGACACTTGGTCTTTATAAATTTTAACTTTTAAATCTCTGAGTTCATGGGGCCTTGACCACTACACTACCTGTGGGCCCCAGTCAAATGAATTTTAAAGGAGTTAAGCACAAAAGATACTGTTGGTAATATTGAATTGATAGTGCTTCCCCTCAGTAAAATATCTGCAAATGTGTTTCTTGAATTTAATTGTTAAAAAAAAAAACCTGGGACCCAGCAGTTAGCGTAATTGCTATGTCGCTGGACTCCCATGTAGTCGACCACAGTTCACGTCCTGGACCTGGTGGCTTAAAACTCACGCCAGGCGCGTGTGCGTGCATGCCCAAGATCCCGAGAGGAGAATGGAGGAGAAGGGATCCCAAGAGGAGAATAGAGGAGAAGGGATTGCGGCGTGGCCATCCCCTCTGGGGGGTGATTTCTCGCTTTCTATCTCTCTGTTTTTCTCTCTCTCTGTCTGGCAAGCGCACACGCCCTATTCCAAAAACCTCTCCAAAAAAAGAAAAAAAAAAGAAAAGAAAAGAAAAGAAGAAAAAAAAAGAAAAAGTTTTCTTAATTTTTTGTTTTGTTTTATTTATTTATTTATTTTGCCATAGGGCACATGTGTTTGCTGGAGAGAGAAACAGGAAAGGTAAGAAATCACCTCCCAAAGGGAAAACCATGTCACAGTCCTTTCTCCTTCATTCTGCTCCTGGGATCTTGGGCACTCACACACATGCGCCCAGTGTGATTTTTTTCAAGACGCAAGGTCCGACATTTGAACTACAATCAGACATGTGGGAGTCCATTGCTTTAGCCACTATGACACTTGCTGGCCCCTAAACTGCATCTTTAAGATAAAACTGTATGATATAATGTAGATAATGCTATATTTAAACTTTTCTTTAATGTAGCATAGGATCTTTGCAAAGGCAATTGGAAAACAACAGAATTGGTAACTCCGCATTTTTTTTTTTTGATTTTTTTTTTTTGAGAGATTTTTACTGTAGGGGGCGTGCGCCCGCCGGCC
>NW_006203737.1:373381-390476 GCF_000334495.1 Tupaia belangeri chinensis | reverse complement strand
CGGGACACGAACCGCGGTCGACTACGTGGGAGTCCAGCGACATAGCCATTACGCTAACTGCTGGTTCCCCGCATTTTTTTTTTCGCTATTGGAATGCCTTGTATTTCCTTCTCCTGTCTGATTGCTTTGGCTAGGACTTCCAGTATTATATTGACTAGGAATGGAGAGAGTGGGCAGCCTTGTCCTGTACCAATTTTTTAGTGGAAAAGCTGTAAAAGTAGTTCCACATTTTGAGTTCATGTATTTTCTGGGATGAATTCTAGAAATGTGCACTTTTGACCTGTGTTGTACCTGATCTTTCATCAAGAGGAAAACAGGTCATCTGCTCTGTGCCAAGATTTTCAAATGTGATTAGTTATGAATTATATGCATTGCCTGCAATTCAGTGAGACTTGAGGATGGAGATAGCACATGAGGACTTAGAGTGTTTGCTGCTAGAGATTTCTGCTGTAAGGCGCATGCACTCACTGGAGACGCAGAGAGACAGAAAGTGAGAAATCACCCCCCAAGGGAGATAGCCACAGTCCCTTCTCCTCCATTCTCCTCTTCTGGAATTTGGAAATTTAGATATGCATACATGCATATCCAAATTCTAATTGAGATAGAATTCTAATTGAGATAGAATTCTAAAAATCAGATATCTAAACCTGAGCCCATAGTTTTGTTTTCCAAGCAGAAGTGTGGATGTAGAGGTATTCACAATTAATAACAGAATACACTTGTTCTTCATGATCAGAACATGCCTATATGCTGCCACCAAATTGGCTATTTTTGATTACTTTGGCTATGTTTATTCAGCTCTCTTATTTGGCATTTTGGGAACCATTCACATTTTTTTATTGTACAAATATTACCTCAGAACAAAGCATACTCCTCAGTGAATGTATCTGTCATATTGAAAATTGGGTCTTGTTACCTTAAATTCTTACTAATCACATAATTTGTAACTACACAGCAAAGGAAATGCTTGAGCCCCAAAAGAAATATGGGAAAACACAGAGGAAACTGAGAATGATGCTACTAATATAATCAGTTCCACCTTCCAATTTTTTCTTTCTTTTCTTTTTCTTTTTTTTTTTTTTTTAGGTTCTTGCCATAGGAAATGTGTGCTTGCCAGCAACAGAGAGAGGGAAAAAATGTGAAATCACCTCCCAGGAGGGATGGCCACACTGCAATCCCTTCTCCTCCATTCTACTTCTCAGATTTTGGGCACACATGCACATGTGCCCAAAGTGATTTTCAAGCGCCAGGTCTGGGAATAGAACCACAGTCAGTCAAGTGGGTGTCCACCTGCTTAAGCACAATGCCACCTGCTGGCCCTCCACCTTCCAACTTTTATATTACTTTCTTTGGTTTAAAATCATATCAGAGGTTCTCTGGTCACTGCTTATAACTTGAAACTAACTATTAGGAAGGAACAGGAAATCTTTTCTCTCTTCAGTTTGGATAATAAAAACTTCCAATTCTTTTTATTTCTTTTTTATTATTATTATTATTTTATTTTTTACCAGAAGACACGTGTGCTCACTGGAGAGAGAGAGAGAGAGAGAGAGAGCATTCCCCAATGGGACCTGGTCATGCCACAATCCCTTCTCCATTTCTCCATTTCTCCACCCTGTCGGTTTTTGGGGCACACATGCACACGTGCCTGGCCTGTTTTTCAAGCTACTGGGGTCTGAGTTTGAACGGTGCAGTTGGCTGTGTGGAATCCGGCTCCCTTAACCATTAGACCACAGGGCCAGAGTTGTAATAAAAACTTTTTATTCTCCCATTCAGATTTAGTACTGTAAGAGTTTTATGTAATATCATTTATCTTAGATTTATCATACATCTATATGGGGGAACTTCAGAAAGCTCATGGAAAAAATGAAATTAAAATATGAGTTTATTTTGGTGCAGAAGAATTTTGAAACCCATGCATGTTTTTTTTTTCATAATACATATTGTTCCATGAACTTTTTGAAGCCCCTTATATCTTTTTTTCTTCCATGCTGATATTCCAGTTATATGGAAGGGATATGTCGAATCCTGACAGGGTTAATTAAGATAGGAGAAACTGGAGTCTATTTAAATGGTGATTGAAATGAGTCAGAAGAGGAGGTGGAATTGAAGAAGATAAAGGGGAGGAGGGGACAACCAATAAGGATTCCTAACAGTGGGAGTAGAAACTTCATCCATAAGACCACCAGGCAATGATCTGGGTACACAAGGATCCGGGTACAGGAATCATGCATTATTTGGATGGCTTCTATCTCTGGGTTCCATGGGAATGTAGGTTTTTCCTTATTTTGATCTTGGCATGCACAGTTAGGCTTAGGAAGGGGCATTATATGTTGGTTCTCTGTGATGCACGGCAGTGACAGACTTAAGGAGAGAACGAACTGGCTTGGAATACCAGGCTAGTGTTCCTTCCCCACACCATACTATTGTTGGGGGGAAAAAAAAGTCTCCAAAACAGTTCATTACTTTTTGATTGCTGATTAACAATTGTCTCTGCCTTTCAGTACGTTCCGTCTACTTGAGTTGGAGCTGGTCACTGCACGGGAAATTAATCTGAGGGACAAGCTCTTTTCTGTGTAGGTGTCTAAAGGAGCCAAGACTTCTGCTCCCGCTGCCCCCTCATGTCCCTTTCAGCATCACTAACTCTTAGGCAAATGGGGAGGAAACCAAAATTAATGTTCACAGAAACAGCTCCATCTCCCAACTCTGACACTGCTTTCATTGGGACCGGTGGTTGAAATCATGCCTGTGATCCTCAGCTTATATTGCTTAGAGCTATGACTAAAGAAGAGGCTGTCTTTCCCTGGTACACGACTTTATATTTATAAATTCCTCAGATGCAATGTTATTCTTAAGCTCATAGGCAGCACTGAGAAATTCCATATTGAGTCAATACTCTCTAGTACTCATTCAGTTAAATTTTAACTACTTCATCTACCATTTTCCTAGGATGTGAGTCATCCATTCAGGTGCTCACATATGTATCACTCAAATTATGATTTTTTTTTTGTCCTTGTCCCTCTTAATTTTTTTAATTTTTATATTTATTTATTTATTTATTTATTTATTTTTGCCAAAGGGCATGGCATGCATTCACTGGGAGAGAGATGGGGAAGGTTAGAGAGTAAGAAAGTACCCTCCATGGGGAATGGCTACACTATAGTCCCTTCTCTTCCATTCTCCTCTTAAGATTTTGAGCATGCGCACACATGAGCCTGGTTTGTTTATCAAGCCACCAGGTCTACAACTTGAACCACACAATCTGCCATGTGGGATCCAGCCTTGTAACCACCATGTCACCGACTGGTACTCTGTTTACCTTCTGGAAATGACAGTGATACTGTTTCCTTCTGATGTCCAGCTTTCATTTTCCTGTCTTTATATAATCTCTTCTTCCTTTTCTCACAAAGTAGTGCATAATAATGCAGTTCAATTAGAATAGGAGAGCTGAGAGGAGAGAACTTAAAGGGACCATCCAAAGGGATTAATAATCCTTTAGAAGTGAGATCTAGCAGGTCTGCTTGGCACTTGAATCCTGAACTACATGCAGGAAGACAGGAAAGCTTGGGCTAACCACACAATTAGTATCAATTCCACATGCAAGATGAGGTATTTCAGGACCAGCACTTAGCGTAATGGCTATGCCACTGAATTCCCACGTAGCCGACCGCGTTCGAGTCCTGGACCCTGTGGCTTAAACTCACACCGGGCATGTGTGCGTGCATGCCCAAGATCTCGAAAGGAGAATGGAGGAGTGGAGGAGAAGGGATTGTGGCATGGCCATCCCCCCTGGGAGGTGATTTCTCGCTTTCTGTCTCTCTGTCTCTGTCTTTCTGGCAAACACACGCGCCCTATAGCAAACACTTCTAAAAAAAAAAAAAGATGAGGTATTTCCTCTTCGATTGTATAAGACACTGTAAGTGGGGAAGGCCATAGCAAGAAAGAACACTTCATGTGCTATTTATCTTTATAAAGCAGCAAAAGGAATTGACTGACCTAGTGAGTTAACTAGAATTCTAAGCAAAGAACTCATTACATAATAACTCAGTGAACAAGATTTAGACAGCACCTGTCTTCATGAACGATATAAATATTTCTTTAAAATATTTAGGATGTAAATACAAAATAAGATCAAGTTTATTCACCTGCTGAATAACTAGAAATTCATCCTTATCTAGTTAAGTCCGTAGCCTTCATCACTTCCAAGACCCATCTATGAAACGTACGTTACCATGTGATCATTCTCACATTGCCAGAACTTCTATCTTTCATAAAGAAGCTGTCCTCGCATCAGTGGGAACTCTTCAGGAACAGATTGACTCTCTGACAGGACTGCCTTACAGTAATCTGCTATTCAAATTGTACATATTTGCTACTTTTTATTTATTTGATTCTCACAAAACATCTATGACATAAGTATTTTATATACAGAGAATGAAATAATCTTAGAGATGATAAACGAGTGGTCCATGGTCATAGATCTGTTTAAGAGATAACATCAACATGAAATCAGGACCAGCCCTGTAGCTTAGTGGTTAAGGGAATTAAATCCCACATGGCCAACTACGGTTTGAGTCCTAGAGGCTTGGGGAACACACCAGGCATGTGTGCCCAGGATCACAGCAGGATAGAAAAATGGAGGACAGGAGATTGTGGCATGACTATGTTTCAATTGGGGGAGGGGAGCTTTCTCCCTCTCATTCTGTCTTTGGCAAGTGCACATACTCTCTGGAAATTAAAAAAGAAAAAAAATTAAATCAGATGTGACCAACACAAAGTCCACGTTCTTTCTACAAGACCATACAATGCTTATGATCCAATAATATGGCTAAATTTACTTATAAACATGACAGTTTGTCAAGGGAGCCATGGCTGACTGTATTTAACTTCTATTGTGTCAAAATTAGGGGGGACTTGTCTTCAAGGATGCCTTCACAGAATGTGGATTATTATTTTCAATATTCTCAGTGGTGGTAAATTTTATTTCTTTGAGATATGACTGATTTCTTGGAACCTGGCAAAAGTCTATCTATTGACTGCAATGTAATTAAACTGGGTAATACAATTTAAGCAGAAATAATCCCTGTTTGTAACATAACACATTTATTTTTCTTGTGTGATTCATACATTGGCTCAAAATCTAACAATTTCATGAATTAATGATTAGATGTTTAGCTAAGACCATTTGGGCTTTCATAGAATAATACCACAGATCGGGTGACTTAAAATAACATAGTTTTTTCTCTCGCAGTTCTTTTGGGTCTTCAGAAAAGTCATGACATATTTTTCTATTTTTTTTTCTTTTTTATTTTGGAGAGGTTTTTACTATAGGTCACGTGTGCTCACCAGAAAGAGAGAGATAGAGAGACGGAAAGCAAGAAATCACCGCTGAGGGGAGATGGCCACGCCACAATCCCTTCTCCTCTCGGGATCTTGGGCACACATGCACATGCGCCTGGCGTGAGTTTAAGCCACCGGGTCCGGGACTCAAACCGTGGTTGACTACATGAGAGTTCAGCCACAAAGCCATTACGCCAACTGCTGGTCCCTGTTTTTCTATTTTTCTATGCAAAAATGTGTAATGGCTTTTCCAACAACTCAATAGATGCTGGGAAGTCCAAGTTTGGGGCACTGGCAGATTCAGTGGCTGGCGAGGCTCAATTTCTGGTTCACAGAGGGTGACTTCTTACTGTGTGGCGAGGCTCAATTTCTGGTTCACAAAGGGTGACTTCTTACTGTGTCTTCTCATGACGAAAGAAGCAAATGAGATCTTTGTTCAGTAACTTCATTCAGAAGGGCTCTACCCTCATGACCTAATCATCTGCAAAGGCTCCAACTCATAAAAGCATCTTACTGGGGGATAGGATTTCAACATATGAAGGCATCCTTGAAACCAAGAATATTCAGTCTCTAGTAATGGGTAAACAAATCTCCCATGGATTTTAGAGGTCACCACTCACTAGAAAATATAGTTTCAGATACATCTGTTTTGTTCAATTGTTACGTTACCTAGTCACGCCATGTATCCTCTAGCAAGAAGACCGGCTGGATTGACTAGAAAGTAACACAGGTGGTCTTATAAATAGTAAGCTTCATTTTTATGTCTCATAATTTCGTCTCCAGCTTAAAACAAGGATGTTTTTAAGAACTATATAATCATAGAGGAAAATAAAAACAAACTAGAAAGATTCATGACAGTAATATAGAGAGTGAATACCCAAGAATAAATGCAATTTAAGAGGAGTTTCCCATGTTATCTGAAGAAGATAAGAACCTCTGGATCTTTGCCCATTTTATAACTTAATCTCTTTTTATAAAAGTAAAACCTTTGGATGCATCTTCTGGGTAATAAATTTACTTTATCACTTTTCAACCAAATGCCTGGCCTGTAGATGTATATCTTCTTTGTAATTTTAGAATCATCTAATTTTTAGAGGAATGAAGGATCTGTAATTGGGCTATAAAAGATCCACTACAAATGATTTTTATGCAACCTTATGTACAGAGTAAGATAGCAAACAGACATTTGTAACAGTTGAATATAATTATAGCAAAAGAATACAAATGAATCATACATTTGACAACAGCTGAGTGCTTGGTTTTATCCACGGCATGCATTATTTCCTCAACGTATTGTCCAAAAATAACCACTGGACTCTGAGTCAACATTTCCTAGGCATTCTCCTTCTCAAAAACCAGACTCAACTGTCTTTTTAAAAAAGAATTATTAATTTAATGTATTATTATTATTATATTTGAGCAGAGAAAGATACACAGAGAGAGAGGGAGAATAAGAAAGCAAGCCTCCAGGTCTGGGACTCGAACCTTGGTCAGTCATGTGGGAGTCCAGCACCTTAATCACCATGCCACCTACTGGCCTCCTCAACTGTCTTTTGGACATATTCACCTGGATATCTAGTCAAGAGTGTCGTATGTGGCTATGCAGACTGCATACACTAAACAACTCCTAGAGTGGTGGAGAGGGCATTTGTAAAGAATGCCATGTAAATAGTGCCTCCTGGAGTTGTACATCACACCTATCTTGTCCACAGACAAAACACATCCCAAATTAAATTTATTTATTTATTCTTTCTTTTTGGTGTGGTTTTATTTTTTTATTATTATTATTATTATTGGGCACACACGCACACGCGCCCGGCGTGAGTTTTAAGCCACCGGGTCCGGGACGCGAACCGCGGTCTACTACGTGGGAGTCCAGCGACATAGCCATTACACTAACTGCTGGTTCTCTGTGTGGTTTTATTTTTTAAAAAATTTAATTATTTTTTTTTTAACATTTGATTCCTATACATCATTTGGCTTGTAAAGAGAATTTACCCAACATGAAATACATCTCAGACCAGTCCAGTTGAGAATACTATACTTGTTATCATCAACACGTAATAAACCATTTCTGTGTCCTACAAATGTCTTGCTTCTCTACTTTCCCCCAGATTTCCTTCTCTATCTGACTTAAATTTAAAAAGTCCTTCCACCAAAATGAGTTTATCTTGCTAAGTTCCATTTTCTTTGAGCTGATAGTGTTGCCTTTTCTCTGTCACCCAGCTTTGATGTTGGGAAGTCTTTCTAACTGTTTCTCTTACACTCTACATTTAATGAGTGGCTGACTCAAGTAGATTCTTATATTTGAGATATCAATTGGATCTGTTTTTTTTTGTTGTTTATAAGTCAGAGAACGAGTGTGCTCACCAGAGAAAGACAGAAAGAGAGAAAAGGAGAGGGAGAAAGGATTTCTTTGATTTCATCCCACAGTGTTTTGTAGATATCAGTACCACTGCAGCTGGGCTTTTTTAACCACTGGGACTACTAGGCCAATCCCTAAAATAAACTTTAAAAAAAATAATTAATTCCCTTTTTTTTTTTTTTTTTTGGAGAGGTTTTTGCTACAGGGTGCATGCGCTCTCCAGAAAGCAAGAAATAACCCCCCCAGGGGAATGGCCACACCGCAATCCCTTCTCCTCCATTCTCCTCTCGGGATCTTGGGCACACACCCACATGTGCCGGGCATGAGTTTAAGGCACCGGGTCCAGGTCTCGAACCGCAGTTGACTACATGGGAGTTCAGCGACATAGCCATTACTGCTGCTCCCTATTCCCTTTTTTTTAAAATGAAAAAAAATGAGGTGTGGACACACTGCAATCTCTTCTCCTCCATTTCTCCATCCTGTCAGGTTTTGGGGCACACATGCATGTACCTCCAACATGGTTTTCAAGCAGCCAGGGTAGTATTGGAACCATGTGGTCAGTCATGTGGGATCTCGCTTCCAAAAAATGAAAAACATACTTGTTTTCTCATTGCTTAGAAATATAAGATCGAGTATTTGAAAACAATAATGAATTTTACAAATCCTGACCAAATCATTCATTTTACAGATGAGATAACAGAAGAAAAGAAAAGTTAAGTAACTTCCTAAAGGTCACAAATATAATAAATTTAGCTAAAGAAATGAGATTAGAATAGGAATACCAAAGCCAGCAGGAGCATAGTGGTTAAACTACTGGACTCCCATGTGTTCAACGACAGCTCGGGTCCTGTACCCGGTGACTTCAACTCATACCAGACCCATGTACATGCGTGCCCGAAGGAGGAGAAGGGATTGGGGCATAGCCAGCCCGCAGCCCTGGAGGTGGTTTCTCGCTTTCTGTGTCTGTGTCTCTCTCTGCCTCTATAGCACCCTATAGCAAAAATATCTCTCAATAAATAAAGAAAGAAAGAATAGAAATACTTTTGTTTTCCTGACCCCCAATTCTTTTACTGTAAAATGATTGCGCTGGTGTTCACCTGAGCCCATCATCTGTCCCGTCTTCCCTATTCCAATCCATTCTAAATGCTTTGGTCAGACTAATTTATGTAAAATATCACTTTCCTCATAAACCTATTATAGTTTCACATTATTTTGTAGAGTAGGAAATTTCTTACCAAATGACTCACATGGATATAGTTTACCTTTCTAGTCTAGATTAAAAACAGAAAATATATCAATATAATTCTCTACATTAATAGACTGAAGGAGAAAAATCATGTGTTTATTTCAACCGTTTCGGAAAAATATCACTGCATTTCAGTAATTACGTATAATGAGAAAAGAAACAGAATTTGAACTCTCAGTCATTTGTCCAAGAGATATGGAAACTTAATTTCACATTAAAGTCTGTACACTAGCATTCATAGTGGATTTATTCATAAAGTTTCACATTAAAGTCTGTACACTAGCATTCACAATGGATTTATTGATAAGGGCCTAAAACTAAAAGCAGCCCAGATTTACTTCAATTGGTTAATGGTTAAACTGTGATATGTCTATACTGTAGGATGACACTCAGCAATGAAAAGGAATTAACTTTCTTGGGGCCCAGGTGGTTTTGCGATGGTTGAAGTGCTGGACTCCCAGATGGCTGACCGAGGTTCGAGTCCCAGACCGGCAGCTTGCTTTCCCATTTTCCCTCTCTCTCTGTCTGTCTCTCTCAGGGCAAATTAAAAACAATAATGATAATGAATGAAATAAAATAAAGAATTCTTTTTTTAAGAATTCTTTTTCAAACTTTATTTATTATTATTATCATTTTCTAGTTTGATCCTAGAGAGACAGAGAAAGAGAGAGAAGGAAAGTGAAAATACAAGCTACCAGGTCTGGGACTGAATCTGCACTTAAATCATGGTAGGCCATGTGGGAGTCCAGCACTTTTAACCACTATGCCAGTTCCAGTCTCAAATTAAATAATTCTTTAAAGGGGGGGAGGGAAATTAACTATTTTTTTTAAGTTTATTTTAGGGATTGACCCAGTAGTCTCAATGGTTAAAAAAGCTCAGCTGCAGTGGTACTGATATCAACAAAACACTGTAGAATGAAATCAAAGAAGTCTTAAGTAAAGGGAGAGATATACCTTGTCTAATGAACTGAAATACTCAATATTCTTAAAATGTCAATTCTAGCAAAATTAATCCAAAGATTTAGCACAATATCAATCACATTACTAGTTCACTTTTTAGTAGGTATCCATAAGCTGATTCCAAATATTATATTTAAAAGCAAAGAAATTAGAATACCTAAAACAATTCCAAAAAGAACAATGAAGTTGGAAAATTGATACTTCTTTATTTGAGGACTTACTGTAAAGGCACAATAATTAGAATAGTGTGTATTGGCATAATGTGTGTCTAGTGCCATACATTAATAAAACAGAATGGAGACTACAGAAACAAACCCACACATATTTGGTCAGTGATTTTTTTTTTTTAGAATATCTTGATTAAAATATAATTGATGTACAATAAATTGCATTTTTTTGAGAGGTTTTCGCTATAGGGCGCGTGCGCTCGCCAGACAGACAGAGAGAGACATAGAGATAGAAAGTGAGAAATCACCCCCCATGGGGGATGGTCACGCTGCAATCCCTTCTCCTCCATTCTCCTCTCGGGATCTTGGGCACGCACGCACACGTGCCCGGCGTGAGTTTTAAGCCACCGGGTCCGGGACGCGAACCGCGGTCGACTACGTGGGAATCCAGCGACATAGCCATTACACTAACTGCTGGTTCCCATAAATTGCATATTTTTGAAGTATGATTTGGTAAGATTTTGCTTATGTATATAAAAAAACCATAAAACCAAAACAACCAAGATAATTAACATATCCCTCATTACAAGAAGTGTCCTGTACCCCTTTTGTTATTTTTATTTCTCCCCACTCTTGACCCCCATCCCCAGGCAACCATTGATCTGATTCATGCCTACAAATTAGTTTTCATTTTCTACAATTTTATGTAAATGGAATCATATAGTATATATTCTTCATTGTTTGTGTTTTTTTTTTTTTTCCTCTTACATACTTTTTTTAAGTTTTGGGCCAGTCAGTGATGTGTTGGTTAAGGTGGTTGGAACCCACATGGCTACTTGTGGTTCAAGTCCTAGACACAGTAGCTTGAAACACAGGCCAAGCGTGTGTGTGTGTATGTCCTGAAAGGAGAAATGGAAGAGAAGGGATTGCTGTGTGACCATTCTCCATCGGCATGCTTTCTCACTTTCTCTCTCTCTCTCTCTCTCTCTCCAGGTATATATATATATATATATATATATATATATATATATACATATTGAGTTTTATCTATAATAGTATGTGTATCTATTGTTCATTCCTTGACATTGCTGACAATTCAATTGCACATATGTAGGAAAAGTCACCCCCCCTTTTTTAAAAAAAGAATAATTTTATTTAACTTTATTTATTTATTTATTTATTTATTTTAAATTTGACCTGAGAGGGACGGCTGGTCAGGTGGGAGTCCAGTGCCCTTAACCACCAAGCTACCTGCCAGCCCCATATGTCATCTCTTTTAAGTCAGAGGGTACATGTGTTCACCAGAGAGAGACAGAGAGAGAAGGAGAAGGAGAAAGTATCCCGAGTAGATCGTGGGGTCACACCACAATCTCTTCTCCATTTCTCTTATCTATTGAGATTTTGGACACTCACACCCACATGAAAGAAAGGAAAAAGAATAAAAAGAAAGATAGAAAACTTCTTTAAAAATGAACTGAAATGGGAACACACACCTAATTAAAATCCTAAAATTGTCTAGAAGAAAACATTAGAAAAATATTTTGCTGACCTTGGGTTAAGAAAACTTTTCTTAGGAGGACCAGCTGGTGGCATGGTGGTTAAGGCGCTGGACACTCCCACATGGCTGACCACAGTTTGAGTCCTGGACCTGGTGGCTTACTTTCTCACTTTCCCTCTCTCTCTTTCTCTCTGGTCAAATTAAAATAAATAAATGAATAAATAAAATTAAAATAATAAAAATGTGTTGTCTGTTTAAAAAAAGAAAAAAAACTTTTCTTAGCTATGACACCAAAAGCTCCATTCATAAAAGAAAATACTGACAAATTGTCCTCAAAATGATAAACTTATGCTCTTTGACTGATACTTAAAGATGAAAAGTCACAGAACACATGAACATATTTGCAAATCACATTTCTGATAAAGGACTTGTTTTAGCAATTCTCTTTTTATAGACAAATAGAACACAAATGACCCCTTTTTACAAATGGACCAGATTTGAACAGAAACTTCATAAAAGAAGATATATGGATTGAAAGTATACACATGAAAAAATATTCAACATCATTACTAATCAGGTAAATGCAAATTAAAACTGGTGAGGTACTACTATATACTTTTTTCTAACCTCAAAAAAACCATACCTGAGAATACTAAGTGCTAATGAGTGCAGCGAGCACCTAGAACTCTCACGTGCTGCTGATGGGAATGTAAAATGGTGGTCACTGTGGAAAGCAGTTTGGCAGTTTCTTATAAAGTTAAACATTCACCCATCATATAACCAAACAATCCCTTGAGATATAAAGACGAATGCCCCACAAAAACTTATATGCAAATTTACATAGCAGCTCTATTCGTGAACACCAAAATTTAGAAACACTCGACTGATAAAAGGATAAACACACTGTACATCCATACAACGGAATCCCACTCAGCAGCAAAAAAAAATAAACTCTCTCTTTTTTTAGAAGTTTTTGCCTTAGGGCATGTGCTCTTACTGGAGAAAGACAGACACACTGAGAGGGGAAGTGAGAAATCACTCCCTAGGGGAGATGGTCACACCACAATCTCTTCTCCTTTATTCTCCTCTCTGGATCTTGGGCATGCATGCACATTCACCCAGCACTATTTTCAAGCTACTGGGTCTGGGACTCGAACAATGGTCAGCCAGGTGAAAGTCCAGTGACCACTGTCTTCTGCTGGCCCCAGGAATAAACTATTGAAACACACAACAGCAAGGGTGACTCGTAAGCATGGTTAAGTGAAAGAAACCAGACACACAAAAATATATGTGCTATATAATTCCATTTATTCCAGATAAAGCAAAACTAAGGATGGAGAAAAAAAATGAGTATTTACTAGGGATAGTGGGTGGGGAAGGAGATTGATTACAGATGAGCATCATGTCCTATATCTTACTGTAGAGTTGATAACACAACTCTATGCCTGGGTCAAAACTCACAGAACTAAACTCCAAAAAGTGAATTTTACTGTATATAAATTTTAAAATAAAATCATTTTAAAAGGGAAAATTGTCAATTCACGGAAAGAAGAAATCCAAAAGGCCAATAAACATGAAAAGATCGTCAATCTTACTAATATCAATAAATGCAAACTTAAAAACTATGAAATAACATTTCCCACTCATAAGTTTGGCAAAAAATAAGTCTGGGGACTACCAGGTGGTATGGTGGCTAAAGGTTCTGGATTCCCACATGCCAACTGTGGTTCAAGTCCCCGGCAGCTTGAAACTCATTCTGGGCATGCATGTGTACGTGCTCAAAACCCCAGGAGGAAAATGGAGGAGAAGGGTCTGTGGCATGACTATTCCTCCTGGTATGTGTGTGTGTGGTGGGTAGGTGATTTCTCACTTTCCCTCTCACTGTCTCACTCTGTCTCTCAGGTGAGCACATGCACTCTATGGCAAAAATCTTATTCAAAAAATTGGAGGGAACCAGCAGTTAGCGTAATGGCTATGTCGCTGGACTACCACGTGGTCGACCGCGGTTCATGTCCCGGACCCGGTGGCTTAAAACTCACGCCGGGCGCGTGTGCGTGCATGCCCAAGATCCTGAGAGGAGAATGGAGGAGAAGGGATTGCGGCGTGACCATCCCCCCTGGGGGGTGATTTCTCTCTTTCTGTCTCTATGTCTCTCTCTGTCTGTCTGGCGAGCGCACGCGCCCTACAGTGAAAATCTCAAAAAAAAAAAAAATGGGAAAACCCTGTTGAGGATTTTGAGAAAAGAAAATTCTTATAAACTGATGGAGGGAGGTGAAATTGACATACTCTAGAGAGCAATTTGGTAATATTTTGTAAAGGCGAAGATACATGGAACCTATGACCTAGCAGTTCTGCTTCTTGGTTAGCTAGAGAAAATCTAGCACATGTACACAAGGAGACATGCAGAAAAATGCTAAGTGTGGCATTTTTGTGATGCCAAACACTGGAAATAATTTATACATTAGTAAAAAAAGAAAATGACAAATTAGTCTATGACACATTGATATAATGGAATGGTGTACGGCATTTAAAATGTGTGACCAAAAGGCTAGTGTATTAAACTAATAGATATCCAGAAAAAGATGGGACAAGCAGATGGCATAGCAATGACATTGCTGGACTCCCACATGGCCAACCGTGGTTTGAGTTCTGGACCTGATGGCTTCAAACTCACTCCAGACTCGTGTGGGTGCATGCCCAAGATTCCAGGAGGAGAATGGAGGAGAAGGGATTGTGGTATGGCCATCCCCCCCAGGGAGGTGATTTCTCACTTTCTGTCTCTCCGTTTTTCTGTTTCTCCAGTGAGCATATGCGCCCTATAGCAAAAATCTCTCTCTCTAAAAAAAAGAACAAAATGTTGAGTGAACAAAAATGTTGCAAAATAAGGGACCAGCAGTTAGCGTAATGGCTATGTCGCTGGACTCCCATGTAGTCAACTGCGGTTCATGTCCTGGACCCAGAAGCTTAAAACTCACACCTGGCATGTGTGCATGTGTGCCCAAGATCCCGAGAGGAGAATGGAGGAGAAGGGATTGCGGTGTGACCATCCCCCCTGGGAGGTGATTTCTCACTTTCTGTCTCTCCGTTTTTCTGTTTCTCCAGTGAGCATATGCGCCCTATAGCAAAAAAACCTCTCCAAAAAAAAGTTTCAAAATAACATTCATGGTATGATATTTATGTAAAGTTTAAAGGCAAGTAAAACAATACTACACACTGTATGTCGATAAATTGGACTTAGCAGGCATAGCTTAAAAATTTGTAGAGGAATGATGAACACTGAATGTAGGAGTGTGATTTCCACTGAAGAGGGTTGGAGAGAAATTAGATGGGGGGGGGGGGGACAGACAGAGGTCCAACTGCATATATAATGTGTTATTCCTTCTAAATAAAAATATGGAGCAAGTTTGATGAATGCTTAAAATTGATTTGTTTTCTTATTCTCTGTATGTTTTACCAAAAATCATAGAAAGTTATTCATGTGAAGATACCTATGCACCATCAAAAAATCATCTCTCCCAGCAGCAGGAGGTACAGGTGTCACTCTTTCGTACTCCCCTGGCTTAGAACATAAGCCTATAGCGCATGAGTTCAAATACTGTCCCCAGTGTACTAGCTGTGTACTCAAAGTGAGGCCTTAAGAAAGCTATGAAGCTTAATAAATTTATTGCTAACCTCTGAATTAGAGGCCAACCCTAACAACCAAGATGGGTTCATGTTCGAGTATCACTTACTAGCAAGAATTCTAGGGCCTGGCAAGTGGCGTAGCTGTTGAAGTGCTGGATACTCCCACATGGCTGACCACCGTTTGAGTCCCAAACTTGGTGGCTTGCTTTCTCATTTTCCTTTTCTCTCTCTCTTGTGTGTCTCTTTCTGGTGAAATTAAAATAAATAAATGAATAAATAAAATGAAAATAAAATAATTCTGGGACCAGTAGATGGTGTATTGGCTATGTCGCTGGCTCCCACATACCCAACTGTGGTTCAAGTCCTGGACCCGGTGACTTCGAATTCACACTGGGTGTGTGTGCGTGTGCCCAAAATCCCAAGAGTATAATGGAGGAGAAGGGATTGTGGTGTGGTCATCCCCCGGGGGGGGGGGCAAGGGATTGCGGCATGGCCATTCCCCCTGGGGGTTGATTTCTTCCTTTCTGTCTCTCTATCTCTCTCTGTCTCCCTGGCAAGCGCATGTGCCCTATAGTAAAAATCTTTCTAAAATAAAATAAAATAAGTCAAAAAATAATTTTATACTTAAAAAAAAAAGAAAGTTATGAGTTTCTTGGAGCTGCACTTTCTGCTTTGGTGAGTTGGATTAGTATCTACCGCATCAGTTAGTTGCAATAATCAAATAATTATTTGGGGATAGTAAGGAAAAATAATAACTTTGAAACTGTACATTTTTTTGGCTCATAAAAAGTACTAAACCATGGGAGTTACTATTGAATCATTTATTAGTTACGGGGTAAACTGAGAAAGACATTCTAGAAGAGGTGACTCTTGTTTTGAGTCTCAAAGGACTTTGAAGAATCAACAAGTTGTGGGAGGGGATCAAGGAAATTTTACACAAAAGGGACAGAATTGTGCGTGGCAGAGGCATGAAAGTATACGCCTGGCCTTGGGGAGCACCCACAAACAAAACCAAACATTTCATTTTTGCAGTCCTAGGCTTTGACGCATTTCACCTCCAACCTTGGGTGTGTCCTTTACAAAGTACGGTGAAGACAAAACACCCTTTGGAGATGATGACTGGTTTTGAGATGAGTGGAACGAATGATGACCTGTGGGAAGCGATCATTTATCTCAAACAGATTGTGTAGTGAAATGCTAAAAACAGAACCCGGAGGGAAACGTGGTGGACGCATCTAAGGATTATCCCCTCTTTCCCCTACTTGTATGTGTCTGTTTCCTGCAGTATTCTCATTTTCCAGATGCATTCTGGAAAACAAATTTGTTCAAAGAGCATTACTCAAGTTATAAACCTTTAGACAAGATGGATGCAACTGATGGAATTCGCTTTTTGTTGGGGTTCAATGGCTGAGCAACAAGTTGGATCACTGCCTGGCTGGTTGAATTACATTAGTAACCAGGCTGGGAACTTGTAGGTCTGTTGTTTTAGGAGCAAAACAATTTGGAATAATTCTAAATCAGTAAAGCTTGGCTTTTATGACTGTTGAAAATTAAAACCGAATCGGAAGTGATTAATGTGGTTGAAACATACAGCTATAACTTAACTGTAGCATTTTTTTCCTTACAAATAAAAAAGAAAAAAAAAGATCTGAATGGGGAAAGTAATAAATTGGCAAAGGGGTCTCTGGAAGAAATCAACATTCTGTGGCCACACTCCACACTGCTGCAACATCGCATACCCAAGCTGTCTTGCTAATCATATCATATTAGCAATTGAATACCAGATGGATAAGACACTTATTTTGAGCCAATTTTCTTTTCTTTTCTTTTTTTTTTTTTTTTTTTTTTTTTTTTTTTTTTTTTAAAGCACAACCTCTTTTCAAAAAAGAGAACAA
>NW_006203737.1:356875-373225 GCF_000334495.1 Tupaia belangeri chinensis | reverse complement strand
CGGGAGAAAAGGAGAACCAAAATTCTAGTAGCACTTGCATATTCAGTGCCATGAAGGAAACTGATATAGGAACCTACAAAACAGTTTTCCCCTCTGCCCAAACATCTGAAAATGGTCATTTTCAAAGAGCTCCAACATCAATGAGGAGAAAGAAAGAAAAGAAAAATAGGTTGGGGCTGGCAAATGGTATGTATGGTGGTTAAGGTTCTGGACTCCCACATGGCTGACTGCAGTTCAAGTCCCTGGTGGCTTGTTTTCTCACTTTTCCTTTCTCTCTTTCTGGTCAAATTTTTAAAAATGACTAATAACAAAATAAAATAAATATATTTTTGAAGTGCCTGCAAGAGTGCAAAAGAGGTATCAAGCACTGCTGAAGGTTCTGCCCCAGGTGATGTAATTTTTATTCCTACTATTGAAACTAAAGGAAAGCCATTTCAGTGTGAACTAGAACCCCAGATGCCCCTAGATGATCTTTAAGAGAATATGTACATTCATAATAGTATTAACAATTTACAGTTCATTGCCCATGTCTTTAATGACTTCCTTCCCAATCTCTTTGCAAAATATTCATTAATGTTCATACCTGATTCTGAGGAGGCCAATGAAGAAAATAGAAACTAAAATGCGTAATAGACTGTCCCACTCTCACATTGTGGACTAGCAGAGGAGGAAAAGAGGGAAGGTTGGGGGTAAAGCAGATAGAAAAATCCTTAAAGCCTGGACATTGGAACTCAAGAGTGTGGGGAAGAATTTCAGAAGGAAAATTCTTCCTACTTTTAATTAAACAAACCATATAAATCAGAAGTTCAAATACAACTGCCAAAAGGAGAATGTGCAATAGGCAGTAGCTACTTGTTTGACTTCGTTCCCTTTAAAAAAAAAAAAAAAAGGCAAACAAAGCTTGTTTGACAGAAATGTGAAAGTTCCGTTTTTAGCTAAAACATTTTTTTCTCAGAACTCCTCCAACAGTAGATTGTATGCATCAAATGTTATCTTGCATTCTTCAGCATCTCGGGCATATTTAAACCAGAGGAGTAGGAAGAAAATCATGTTGGCACCTGAGTCCCATTTGGCCTTGTCATAAATCTCCTATGCCACAGGCATTAAGAGTTAAGTTGTTTTGAGACCAGCAGTTAGCGTAATGGCTATGTCGCTGGATTTCCACGTAGTCGACCGCGGTTCGCGTCCCGGACCCGGTGGCTTAAAACTCACGCCGGGCGCATGTGCGTGCGTGCCCAACAAGATCCCGAGAGGAGAATGGAGGAGAAGGGATTGTGGCATGGCCATCCCCCCTGGGGGGTGATTTCCCGCTTTCTGTCTCTATGTCTCTCTCTGTCTGGCGAGCACACGTGCCCTATAGCAAAAACCTCTCAAAAAAAAAAAAGAGTACAGTCGTTAGTACAGGGTAATCCTGAGCCTTTTCATTACAGAAAGAGAACAGGGACATGTGTATTGTGCTCCAAAATGTCATCTATCACTGTCTCCTGGCGGGGCGGTGGGGGAGAGAAGAAGAATCATGTCTGTAAAAAGCTGTAAACTCCTTGTAGAACCACCATAGAAGATTTTGCGGTTTATTTATTTTTTTTATTGCCAGAAGTGCATGCATTTGCCAGAGAGAGAGAGAAAGAGACCCCCCCGAGTCATGCTGTAATCGCCCTTCTCACATTTCTTCTTCCTGTTGGGATTTTGGTTGGGCACACACAAGTACCGAGGCAGGGTTGGAATATAAATGCTAAGCACTTGTATGTGCATGCCTCGAACCTCACCAGGATGGAGAAATGGAGGAGAAGGGATTGCAGTGTGACTACACACCATTAGAGATACTTTCTCCCTCTCCCTTTCTCTCTATCTCTCTCAGGTGAGTGCCCGCAATCTTTGGCAATTTAAATAAATAAATAAATAAACATTTAAAAACCAACAGTTTGAAGCTGTAAAGTACACCACTCTGTATTGGACTATTTTGAATTTTTCATTTATTTTTAATATTTAAAAAAATTTATTTAATTCCAGTTGTTATCATTGTTATTAGTTTTTAATTTAACCAGAGAGAGAAAAGGGGAAAGTGAGAAAACAAGCCACCAAGTCTGGTTGGCCATGTGAGACCACGATGCCACCTGTTGGCTCCTATTTTTAATATATTCTTGTGGCAAAAAAGAGTTTAGGGGCCAGCAGGTAGCATGGTGGTTAAGGCCACTGAATTCCCACATGGCCGACTGCAATGTGAGTCCTGTACCTGGTGGTTTGCTCTCTCACTTTCTCTCTCTCTCTTTTTTCCCCCTTCTCACTTTCTATCCCTCTATAGTCAAATTTAAATAAATAAATAAATGGAATTAAATAAAATAATTTTTTTTAAAAAAAAAAGAATTCAAATAATAGAAATGTATCCATTTTTAAAAGTAATCAAGTATACTCCCTTCACTTAATGCTGCTTCCCCAAGAAAACTGCTAATAGTTTTGGGCATTGTCTTGCAAAACTCCTCCAATGCTCATAAGAATATTGCTATCTTGTCCAAATCTTTGCATATTTTAAGAGAATACATGGAATCAAAATGTTTCAAAACTTTCAACTCTTCACTCCAAGCAACTTCAACATTTTTTCTTTTTTTCTTTTTGTTTTGTTTTTTCTTGGTTTTTTTTTTTTTTTGGGGGGGGTTTTTGCTATAGTGCTATAGGGTGTGTGTGCTCACCAGAAAGACATAGAGAGACAGAGAGACAGAAAGCAAGAAATCACCCCAGGGGAGATGGTCATGCTGCAATCCCTTTTCCTCCATTCTCCTCTTGGGATCTTGGGGACGCACGCACACACGCCCGGCATGAGATTAAACCCCTGGGTCTGGGACTCAAACCGCGGTCGACTACATGAGAGTCCAGCAACATAGCCATTACGCTAACTGCTGGTCCCAACATTAACATTTTTTATATTAGTACATTTAGAAGAATTGAATTTTGTAAAGCTTTTATGTCATACTGTATGTCTGTGCCATAATGTATTCAACCAGCTTTGTATTGATGATAAATAGATAGTTTTTCTTTTATTTTTTAACTTTTGCCATAAGCATCTGTGGTATCCAGGAAGATAGGGAAAGTTAGAAATCACGCCCCAGGGATCTGGCCATGCTGCAATCCCTTCTCCATTCTCCTCTCGTGATCTTGGGCACGCACGCACACGCACCCAGCATGATTTTCAAGCTGCCGAGTCCAGGACTCAATGCTTGGTTGGCCATGTGAGAGGCCAGTGCCTTCACCACTCCACTTGCTGGCCCCTAGATTGTTTTGTTTGTTTGTTTGTTTGTTTGTTTTTTTAATGTTTGCTATTATAACCACAAGAACAATAAAATGCATGTACTTTTGTTTAAAAATTACTGTCTTACTGAGTATGAGAATAGAATATGTTTGCTCTAGAAAACTTGGAGAATATAGAAAATTATAAATAAAAAGATTTAAAAACACCTGGAACCTTACCACTAAAATATATTGGGTTGCTGGAAAAGTCATGACACATTTTTGCATAGAAAACCATGAAAAAATATATCATGACTTTTCTGACAACCCAATAAAATTGATTCTAGTATACAGTCACTTAGTCTTTTCTCTGGACAAGAGAATAAATAGGCAGCTATGTTTGCTTTGATTCTACTTTTCTCTACTACTATTGGATAGCACCCAATCTAATGAATCCAGTTAGCAGTCTAATGTATTTCCCCTCCTTCTTTACTAATGGAATACATTTCTGTTCAAGAGGATGGAAAGAAGTTTTCCATTTAATTGAAGTTGGGGGGTAACCATATGGCATGGTTCTGGATGAATGAGATAGAAAGGAAAGTTAACCAGAAATTTCTGGCAACATTTTGCTTTCTTGATATGGAAAGCACCAGGTCTTATTATTTCCTTTTTCTTTATCTGGTTTGGAGCACACCTGTGAGACTGAATGTGAAGCAGCCACCTTGTGACTATGAGGTGATAAGTATGAGGACAAAAATCATAGGCTAAGAATGGTAGAATGGAAAGACGGAAGGAACCTAAGATATTGATGACATTGTGGAGATAATGCATAAGCTCTAGACATTCAACTTCATATTTTTGGAAAATAAAACTCTACTTGAAGAACCTAATGTCTTAGTTCATTTCTGTTGCTATAGGAGAATATCTGAGAGTGGGTAATTTATACAGAAAAGAGATTTATTTGCTCATGATTCTGGTGGCTGGAAAGTCCAAAGGTGTGGGGCCTGCATCTAGCTGCCCTCTGATGCTCTTCCCCATCAGAACCTGGGTAAGAGAAGTGGAAAGGAAAGAAGGTATGTGCAAAGAGAGAGAAACATGCCAGCAGCAGCTTGCTTTATAACAATCTGCTCTCTTGGGAATCAGTCACTGACAACTAGCATTAATCTATTCATAAGTCATCTGCCACACTCCTCTCACTAGGCCTCACTTCCCAACGCTGTCACATTGGTGTGGAGTTAGAGAAAACATTTTCATGGAGAAACTCAAACCTCATCAGCTACTATAGTCAGAATCCTAATAGTCATAAATAAAAATAATCCCTGGTACACTATTTTGTGTAGTTTTTTTTATTCCTACTTGCTAATTTAGCATTACATTGTAGGTATCCATGATATTAAATATTTCTTAAAAGCAAACTTTTTTTTCTTTTTTAAAATTTTTAAAAATTTATTTCTATTTCTTTTACACATTCAATCACATTACTTAGCTTACAAAGTGAATATTCCAACATGTGTACATTTCTCACCAGTGTAGTTCACTAGTTCAACTTTCACTAGAAAGTTATCTTCAGTAGATAATAATCCATTTCTTTGTCCCATAAATGCAAAAATTTTAATAGTTGCATAATATGTCTTTGTATGGGTGTATCATTATTTAACCGGGATCCAGAAAGAACAGAAGAGAAGGGATTGCAGCATGAGAGGTTTTGCTATAGGGCGTATGCGCTCACCAGAAAGACACAGAGACAGAAAGTGAAAAATCACCCCCCTGGGGGGGATGGCCACGCTGCAATCCTTTTCCTCCATTCTCCTCTTGGGATCTTGGGCACACACACACACGTGCCCGGCTTGAGTTTAAGCCACCAGGTCATTTCAAAACATCTTTACCAGCACTTAGAGTTCCTTTCAGTCATTAACAATTGGTCAACAATAGTATTTTATTGTTTCACCCATCAAATTAATCTATTCTTACTTTTTAACACATTAGAAATAATGCACATTTTCAAACACATTATTAATCACACATTAAACATGAAGTCTCGGAGTCACATGCCATGTTCAGACACACTGTTATTAAAACATATTACAGGTTTTAATGAGCCTGTGATTTCTGTGGATGTCTAACAAGTTAAAAAGAGTTCTTCCCAGTTTTTAGGTGTTCCCAGACTTTTTTTTTTATTGCCAGAGAGTGTGTGTGTGTGTGTGTGTGTGTGTGTGTGTACCCAGGTGCACACATGCGCACATGCACACATGCAAGAGAGAGAGACAAAGACTTCCAATGGAGCATGGTCACACTGACGTCCTTTTTTCTCCATTCTCTATCTCATAAGGATTTGGGGCATGCATACCACAATTTTCAAGCCTTCAGGGCAAGGACTCAAATCTTGGTCAGTCATGTGAAAACCGGCTTCTAAAGCATTGCACTTAACTACTGCAATCTGGGGCCAGCCCTGTAGGCTTTGTGTGATGTCTTTTAACCTTCATAAACACAGTTATTATGTCTTCCCTGCATATTTCTCCAAAGCAATGATGATATAATAATAATAAGAAGAATATATAATATTTATGATGAACCAAGAGTTATTTTAAGTGTTTTACATATACTCATTCATTCAAACCTCAGAACAACCCCAGGAGGTAGGTACTATTATTATCCCTATTTTACAGATGAGGAAACAGAGACCCAGAGACAAAAAGTAGTTATAAGTTTCATGGTTTATAGGAGATTTAACTAGCTGATGAACCAAAGCAGTCAGACTCCAGCGTCCCTGCTGACAGTTATATAAGATGCTGTCTTATCAATTAGCACTACTGTTTTATTAAGAGTATCAATCAGGGCACAGGACCAGTCAATAGCATAACAGTTATGTCACTGGATTCCCACATAGTCAACAGTTCCACCAGTCCCAGACCTGGTGGCTTAAAACTCACATCAGGCGCATGTGTGTACATGCCCAAAATCCTGAAGGGAGAATGGAGGAGAAGGGATTGAAGTGTAGCCATCCCCTGGGTGTGTGTAGTGTGTGATTTCTTGCTTTCTGTCTCTCTGTCTCTCTGGTGAGTGTATGCACCCTATAGCAAAAATCTCTCTGTCTCTAAAAAAAAAAAAAAAAAAAAAAAAAGAAGTATCAATCAGGGTGACCAGCCTATGTCACAATGGTTACATCACTGGACTCCCACGTGGTTGGCTGCAGTTCAAGTACTGGACCTGGTGACTTAAAATTGAGGCTGGGCACAGGTGCACCCAGGATCCTGAGAAGAGAATAGAGGAGAAGGGACTGTGGTATGGCCACCCTGGGGGGTGATTTGTCACTTTCTGTCTCTCTGGTGAGTGCATGTGTCCCATAGCAAAATTTTCTCTAAAAAAAGAAAGAAAGAATCCTAAAACTGAACTGTAATGAAACATTTTTTTAAAGAGAATATCAATCAGCTGAGGAATCTTTCACAGTGTATTTTCCTCCATCGAAGCAAGTAGCAGGTTCCATTCTCCTTGTCCTGGGGGAAAGAGATAGGATCCACTCAGCAAAAAAAAAAAAAAGCAAAGTATCTTACAAGTTCAGAGATTCAAGAGACCTAAACCCACAGAGTAAGAAATTCCATGGGCACAGAGGACTTTTAAAATACAGAAAGTGAGAAATGACAGGGACCAGTAGCAGGACAGTTAAACAGGATGTTCTTTGAGGTACACCCACATAGAAACGTTGACCTACCTAAGTACACTGAGCCCACATGTGCCCATGATCTGGAGTTGGTAGAGGCTTCAGGAGCAGTCTCTCTCTGTCTCTCTCACTCATGAAATAAAAAATAATAATAAACTTTTTATAAAGGGAGAGAGAGGAATGTTTGAGTTGATGGATATTCTGATTAGACTGATTTGATCATTATACATCGTATCGCATATCAAAAATGTGACTACATCTCATAAATATGTACAATTATGTCAATTAAAAATTAAAATTTTAGGGGCCAATGGATGGAGTGACAGTTAAGGCATTGATTCCACATGGCTGATTCCGCAGTTCAAGTCCAGACCCAGAAGCCTAAAAATCATGCCAGGAGCATGTGCATGCATGCCCAAATTCCAAAGGAGAAAGGCCACTGTGGCCATCTCCCTGGGGGTGAATTCTCACTTTCCCTCTCTCTGTCACTCTATGTCTCTCTCCAGTGAGTGCACATGCTCTATGGCAAAAATCTAAAAAATAAAAATAAAAATAAATTAAAATATATAAAGGAGTCTGTCCTGTAGTGCTGTGATTAAGCACTGTACAGAGGAAGCTAAAGCCCACATATCCAACCAGGGTTTGAGTCCTGCTCCTCAAAGCTTAAAAATCATAATGGTTAAAGGAGATGCAGATAAAAACCACAGTGAGATACTACTTAACCCCAGTCAGAACAGCAAAGATTAAAGAAACAAATAATGATAAGTGCTAGAGGGGATGAGGTGAAAGGGGAACACTCCTACACTGTTGGGAATGTAAATTGGTTCAGCCCCTGTGGAGAACGATATGGAGGTTCCTCAAAGACCTTCAAATAGAACTACCATATGATCCAGCAATTCCGCTCCAGGGTATCTACCTAAAGGACAGGAGAACGCTCAATCAGAAAAGCACTTGCACAACTATTTTCATTGCAGCATTATTCACGATTGCTAGGACATGGAACACATCCAAATGCCCACAAACAGATGAATGGATTGAAAAATTATGGAACATATACTCCATGGAATACTATTCAGCCATAAAAAAAATAAAAATAAATTTTAAAAAAAAGCCCCTGGAATTTGGTAGAAAGTGGACGAACATGAAAGATTTGCTGCTGAGTGAAGCACAACAGTCTATGAAAGAGAGACATTGTATGTCTCCACTTAACATATACTGACTGTCCACACTCTATAGTAGAGACTGAAAGACTGTAGAACATAAAAGCATTAATAATTGTAATGGACATTAGAGACAAAATGGAAAGAGAGTGTGGGAGAGGAAGAGCATAGGAAAGGAAATTTGGGGAAAAAATAGAGAGGTAAGACACTTGTGGGACACAGATTTGATTTAGTATCTATTGACGAGGATGTGTATAGTATTATCAACTGGGCTGGACTGACATGTGGGTAAAGTCTCTTTACAATATAAATGATGTATAGCAATTGAATGTATGAATAATAAATAAATAAATAAATAAATAAATAAAGGTCATGCTCACCCATGTCTAAGATCCTGACAGCATGGACAATTCAAAGCAAAAGGATTATGCCATGACCAATCTTTGTTTGGGTGTGTGTGTGTGGTGGGGGGCAATGCTTTTTCTCTCTCTCGCTCTGTCCTTCTCTCTCATTCTATTTCTTTCTTTCTTTTTCTCTCTCTTACATACATGGGATTAAAAAAATAAAAATATAAAACTGAAGATTTTCTCTTGGGCTAAAAATCGGTTCTTCCAAGCTGGGTGAGAGGAATTAAACCAAAATCTAAGAGACTCTTGAAGGACCTTTACTTCATTTTTTTTTTGTAGCTCTGGCCAGGAAGCACTGAGACACTATAAAGCAATGGCTGTGAGGTGCTTCTTGGCAGGGGGGGGTTGGGGGGGAGGTATTCCCGAGGCCCAAAAGCAGTAGGAAAGCAGCCAAAGACCTCTGGATTGAAGCAAATGTTTGGGCCAGGAGAGGGAACAACTCAACAGTAATCTATTTAAACCTGTGATTAACAACTCTACTAGGAGACTTCAGAAAGTTCATGGACGGGCCAGACAGTGGCTTCGTGGTAAAACAGGCACCCTGCAAGGCAATTGCACATGGGAAGGTTTCCAGTTCAAGTCTAGAGACTTCCTGAATAGTTCAGGGTCAACTTGCCAGTGATGGCAAAAGGTTGAAGGCTGAAGGTGGACTGTAACATCAAGACCCCATTGAGATTGCTGTCTCTCTGTGTGTCTGTCTCTCACTCATGGAAAAAGGAAACTTTTTATAAAGTTGTTAGAAAAATGGGGCCAGCAGGTGATATGGTTAAGATACTGGATCTCACATGCTGGCCACAGATCAAGAACAGACCCAGTGTCCTGAAAAACATACAGGGGCGGGAACCAGCAGGTAGTGTAATGGCTATGTCGCTGGACTCCCACGTAGTCGACCACAGTTCACGTCCCGGACCTGGTGGCTTAAAACTCACGCCGGGCGCGTGTGCGTGCGTGCCCAAGATCCCGAGAGGAGAATGGAGGAGAAAGGATTGCGGCGTGGCCATCCCCCCTGGGGGGTGATTTCTCGCTTTCTGTCTCTATGTCTCTCTCTGTCTGTCTGGCGAGCGCACACGCCCTACAGTGAAAATCTCTCCCCCCAAAAAAAAACCCATACAGGGGCATGTGCATGGAGGGGAAGGGATTGTGGTGTGGCCATCTCTACCCTAGAGGGGTGATTTCTCACTATCCCTCTCTCTGTCTCTCTCTAGCAATTGTAAGCACCCTATGGCAGAAATTTTTAAAAAAAATATTTGTGGAAAAATGGAATTAAAGTATGAGTTTATATCCCCCCTGGGGGAGTGATTTCTCACTTTCTGTCTCTCTGTCTCTCTGTCTGTCTGGTGAACACATGCGCCCTATGGCAAAAACCTCTCAAAAAAAAAAAAGTATGAGTTTATTTTGACCCAAGACATTTTAAATTCTTGGATTTTTTTTATAATATACATTTTCTATGAACTTTTTGAATATCCCTCATATAACTGTCCTCTCATCACTGCTACTCATCCCATATCCCCCAACACCTTGGCACCACTTAAGATCCTTAGGACAAAAGTCTGACTGCTTTTGGGGAACCAGCAGTTAGCGTAATGGCTATGTCGCTGGACTCCCACGTAGTTGACCGTGGTTCGTGTCCCGGACCGGTGGCTTAAAACTCACGCCGGGCGCGTGTGCGTGCGTGCCCAAGATCCCGAGAGGAGAATGGAGGAGAAGGGATTGCGGCATGACCATCCCCCCTGGGGGGTGATTTCTCGCTTTCTGTCTCTATGTCTCTCTCTGTCTGGCGAGCACACGTGCCCTATAGCGAAAACTTCTCAAAAAAAAAAAATCTGACTGCTTTCACACATATTCGTGTTTAAAAATAAACTGCATTAATTTTTATTTCTGTAGATTTTGTTATTTCCATCGACTGTCCCCAAAGCATGACAGTGCCAACCTTAAGTTTAAGACCCTAAAGGCTGAAGTTAGTTTGTTTTCCCCACAGTGCCCCCTCATTGAGGCCCTTCATTACCATTGAGACTCCAAGACTGAAATATAGATATTACAAAAATAATTATATTTGACAAAACAGTGATTGAGAGCTGAGAGTCATACATATAATAATTTTAAGGGTGAGCTCTCCTAACGCCACTTTTTATCATGCAGTGTATCACTATGATGCTTTCTACTCTGGTCAAGGGGGAAAAAAACCTTTTTTTTTTTTTTTTGGAGAGGTTTTTGTTATAGGGCATGTGCACTCGCCAGAAAGGCAGAGAGACAGAGAGACAGAAAGCGAGAAATCACCCCTCAGGGGGGATGGCCATGCCGCAATCCCTTCTCCTCCATTCTCCTCTCAGGATCTTGGGCATGCATGCACACACGCCTGACATGAGTTTAAGCCACCGGGTCCAGGACTCGAACTGCGGTTGACTACGTGGGAGTCCAGCGACATAGCCATTACACAAATGACTAGTCCCCCAAAAAAAATTTTGATAAAAGAAAGTTTATCTCACACTTATGAAAATGCACATTCACCCCAACTCACATTCACATTTAGGGCAATACAGAAAAACGCTCAACAAGTCAATTTCTGAATGTTCAACCTGTCAGCCAGTTCTAGCACAATTTTAAGTTTTGATGCCAGGAAGTCTGGCTATTTTAAATCTGAAAAGAATATCAGCAAGCCACACCTTTCAAAAAATCGCATTAGCATATGACTCTTTGCTGAACAAGGAAGATGGGAAATGTAGTTGCATTCACAAAGAATGTGTGGCGACTGCCAAGAAAGCAAATAATTTTTGGAAGTCACCCTTATTTGGAAATATTCTAGTTATAGAACCATGGTTATTTAAACAAAAGCATTCACCATATCTCCTTTTCAAGCATGTCTTTCCAAAGTATATGAAGAGAATCAAATACTATGTTACTCAGTGCTTCTATGATTTACTTGAAAACAGCTTAGGTTAAAAAAAAAAAAAAAAAAAGACATAGCCCGCCAAGAACTGTAAGTAGCTTCCTGAAGGCATTGTGATGTAGTGGAAAAGGCAGAGCTTTTGGAATTGGGCAGACCTGTTTTTGAAGCCTGGCTGCACTCAGCTAGTTGGGTGACCTTGGGCAAGTAACTTTATCTTCTCTATGATTCATCATAAAAATAATGAAATTCTATTAAATGAGGAAACATACGGGAAAGTGCTTAGTGAAAGCTATTACCCATGTGGGCCTCAACTGTAAAGTAGTTACGGGATAGAGTAGTTATGGGGTTATTTTGATATACAGTAATAAGCAAGTATCTATTTTAGTAAATGCACAGAACTATTTAGATGAGTTTTAAACAGCTTTGAGCAGAGCAAAACAAGGTAAAGTGATACTTGGCCAAGGGCAAAATTAGAAACTGGAGTGAGGTACACTGGAATAAGTTCTACTTATTCTACTTCAAATGGCTCCCATAAAGATTCTTTTTAAGGTCAATAGTTACTTTATGAAATTTGCTATAAGTGAGACCTCTGGAAATTCTACTGTTGTAGGAAAATGTCAGGTCTCAGTATTTTTAAGGGTATGAGAATGGATCAATGAAAAATAAGTATCAGTAATTACTTTTTCAGCCAGAGTAAAATATCAGCTCAAGTCCAAAGACAGCAGACGAGGTCACTTTTAGTATAATAGAATGATGCCACTAGGGTCAATGGCAAAATTATCAAGTAGCCACCCTGAATCAAGGCATTCTCCCAGTTGGCCAGTCATTTCACGATCTCCTTTGGCTATCTTGAAATCATTCTGCTAAGAAATCTCTAATCAAGTGTTATAACCCAGAGGTCGGTAAACTATGGTGCAGGGGCCAAACTTAGCCTACTGTATTTTTAGAAATCAAATTTTATTGGACCACATAGGTCATTCAGCCATGTAGTGTTATGATCCACTAAGACTAAAATACTTACTGTCTGGACCTTTATAGAAAAAGTATACTAAGCCCTACTCTCGCCTTTAAAATCCCACTTGCTACCTCAACATCAAAGGCCATGTATTTAACTTATCTACGGGGCATTAAAAAGCCGATCAAGTTACCATCATCTGTAGAGGGCTTGAGAGAAACTTTTTAAGCGTAAAGAGTTTTCCTTGCACTCCTTGTGCATGATTAGACCCTTTCAAAAGTAATGCAAGTCGGTAATGGCACTCTGAAGTCAGAACCGGTGCTCTGTGATGGCACATTTGCCAAATTTTGCATTTGGAGCGACTGTAAACTTTGCATTATAACAAAGGCATGTGGAAGTTAATCTGCAGTTAGCTGCCTGTATTTCATTACCTTCCTTAAATTCAAATAGGGCCAAAGTCAGCTTTGGGGTAGGTCTACCAATGTCTTAGAAGACTTGCTCGAAAATGAAACACGTTAGCTGGCCAATATTCTTTGTAAAGTTTTAAAAACTTTGAGAATTGTGGCAATAATAACTCTGGAAACACTGACCCATGAGCTGCAGCACTGTTGTGTTTCCCGAACCTTCCTCCCAAATCAGCACTGACAATCAGTCTGATTCAGCCCATAGCTCAGCCTCACAAAAAAATGTGGTTTGAAAGATAAGGAATTCAAATGAAGTAAAATAATGGCTGAAATCACTGGAAAAAGCAGATAGAAGACTGGAATCGAAGCAAAATCTCCAGTCTAAGTATGCAAAGCCTTCAAGATAGATCTAAGCTACCAGAAGTAATTCAAAAGCTATAACTTTCTTGTGTCAAAGGGTCTTTGATATAAGAAGCTGGTGTACAGAAAGTCAAAAAGATTAGTCTGGCTTCCTTTGTTCTTCATGGACAAGTTCCAAGGTGAAGTTCAAACTGATGTTAGTCTTGGTTATTTAGTTTTATTATGCCTACAACAAAATAAGGCACTCTCCATATTTTTCTCATATTTTGCAGGTTTTAAAATGTATTTTCAAATAAGTGAATGGGAGGGGCTTTCTTTTAAAAGTGGGGTCTAAATAAAGGTCAGCAAAGTTTATAGTCTGAGAACAGAAGAAGGAGGAATTTTAATGGCAAATTAGCCTATCTTTAGAAACAAAGCAAAATATAAGACATAGCGTTATATATTGTAGAGCTACTTCTTGCTCTGTTTTAAATCTGGTTCTGCCAATTGCTTGCTAAGAATTTTACTTCTCTGGGACCAGCAGTAGGTGTAATGACTATGTTGCTGGACTCCCATGCAGTTGACTGTGGTTTGAGTCCCGGACCCAGTGGCTTAAACTCACACCGGGCACGTGTGCGTGCATGCCCAAGATCCTGGGAGGAGAATGGAGGAGAAGGGATTGAGGCATGGCCATCTCCCCTGGAGGGGGGGTGATTTCTCGCTTTCTGTCTCTCTGTCTCTCTCTGTATTTCTGGTGAGCACACATGCCCTATAGCAGTAAACCTCTCCAAAAAATAAAAGAATTTCACTTTTCTGTATTGTTCCAGAGAGAGAAGAAACAGAACACAAGCTTTTCCTAGCATAATGTGGCCACTTAAGGTAAATTGTGTTCCAGGAATATGCTCATCCTTTGGGTGGAAAAGAAGAGGCTGTTGCTACCGAAGCTGAGGTTATTCACAAATATGCTTTGAAACAGAGTGTCAGAGTAAGGCAATAGGGCAAGTTTCATGGTACCAGGAACCCCACTAGTGGGTCAGTAATTATTTTGGAAAATCTCAGTAACAAAATACTAGCAGTTTAACAGAGATGCAATGACACATCTAACCCACTCACAGGCTTAGGGATAGGGAGAAACAGAGGTACAGAATATACATGTGTCCTAAAGCTGAGTAGATTACATTCAGCCAGACAATCATTAAGGGTTTTGGATCATATCCACCAGAAAGGAGGAAAAACAAATTGAAATGCTAAAGGCAGACAACTGGAATACTACTGTGTTTCCCCAGGGGCTACACTTAAGTTTCCCATTGCCCAAAGTAAAAGGACTTAGAGGTCTTAAGAGGCTTGACATCTTGGGACCAGCAGTTAGCGTAATGGCTATGTCGCTAGACTCCCATGTAGTTGACCACAGTTTAAGTCCCGGATCTGGTGACTTAAACTCACGCCAGGCGTGTGTGTGTGTGTGTGTGTGTGTGTGTGTGTGTATGCATGCGTGCGCGCGCATGCCCAAGATTCCCCTAGGGGGTGATTTCTCGACTTCAGTCTCTCTGTCTCTCTCTGTCTGTCTGGCAAGTGCACGCGCCCTACAGCAAAAACCTCTCCGAGAGAGAGAGAGAGAGAGGGAGAAAGACATCTTTTGTTCAGAAGAATCCCAGAAGTAGCAGGCATAATCACTCTTTTGGAAAATGAGATCCACAGAAACTGTTGGTCTATTTAAACAGACTCAAGCCCCAGCATACTATCCTCACTCAGTACTATTGGGTCGCCGGAAAAACCATGACATATCTTTCTATGCAAAATGCATCGTGCCTTTTCTGACAACCCAATATATAACTGCACACTCATCCAGTAGAGAGGCTTATTGCCACCCCGTTAGTAGGACACCTTCCTATTGTTTACAGAGTCAGGGCGATGGCTGAATTCACCCATGCATGTGCTCTGGAGCACGTTAAAGAGAAAATTGGCAGATTCTAGAAGCTCTCTGGAGCAAGATTTTATGTATCAACAATTCGGCAGCCCAGCCAAGTATTGACAGTGACAACATTATTAGCTCCTCTGTATAACGAAGTGTGCAAATGTTTCCTGCATTATCTTACGTTATTCCCACATTCTATTCTGGTGAAACTGGACTGCTGCCCTTTACTGACCATACTGTTTTTCCACCTTAATACAATTGCTCTTCTATTTCCTTACTCGTATTACAATTTTTTTTTCACGTATCTAACATCGTTCTTCTAGTTTACTATAAGCCCACACATTCATCATGCAAGTACAACTTCACATCAAGGGGGGAAAGAACATGATACATTAATGTAAAGATTTGATCAGGAGATTTTACTGCTAAAACTTATCTTAGAAATAAGGTAGTGGGGGGGGCAGCAGGTGGTGTGGTGGTTGGGGTGCTGGACTCTCAAATGGCTGACTATAGTTTGAGTCCTGGACCTGGTAGCTTGCTTTCTCACTTTCCCCCCTCTCTATCTCTCAGTCTTTCTCTGGTCAAATTTTTAAAATAAATTAATTTAATTAAATAATTCCTTCAAAAATAAAAAAAAACAGAGAGAGAAAGAAGAAATATGGTAATGGGCTGGCCCATGGTGCAGTAGTTAGGCACTGTCCAAAAGAAGTTGAGTCCCACAGGGGTGACTGGGGTTTACATCCTGGCTGTGCCAGCTTCAGCTTGTACATGCGCACCTAGGATCCTGATGCATTGGAGAGTTGAAGTTGCAGCATGATTAAGTCCTATTGGGCATTGCCACCTCTCTCTCTCTCTCTCTCTCTCTCTCTCTCTCGTGCATGCACTCTATCATGAATAAAAAGAAATAAACTTTAAAAAAGAAATAAGATAGTAAGGATTTTTGATGATACATCAAGCTTCTAAGAGTCTTTGACTAATGATCTAGTTCCATAAGACTCAATTTCCCATTTAAAAAAAAAAAAGTGGTGGGCAGCCAAGGGAGCTGGATCCCATGTGGTTGACCACAGCTGGACCCTCAGCCCTGGCAGCTTGAAAAACACCCTAGGAGCATGTGCCCATGTGCCCCAAATCCCAGTATTATGGGGAAATGGAGCAGAAGGGATTGCAGTATGACTATATCCCATTGTGTTTTGCTTTCTCCCTCTCCCTCTCTCTGTCTCTCTGTCTCTGGGGAACACATGTGCTCTCTGGGAATTAAAAAAAGAAAAAGAAAAAAATCTATCTCTGGGCCAGCAGGTGGTATGGTGGTTAAGGGCACTGGACCCCCACATGGCCGACCATGATTTGAATCTCAGACCTGATGGCTTGCTTTCTCATTTTCCCTCTCTCTCTCCCCCTCCTTC
>NW_006203737.1:354564-356751 GCF_000334495.1 Tupaia belangeri chinensis | reverse complement strand
CAAAAAAAGTTGAACAAATAGATTTAATACCCATACCCAAAGTTAAATAAGACACATTTGCTGCCAGAAGGAGTGAAAAAAATGAACAAAAAATATAATAATTAGGATACATGATAAAATATAAAATGCACATGGTTGGAAACATATCATCTTATTCTTATCCTCCCGAAGTCTAACAATGTCATGTACTTAACACATAGGCAATAGATATTTAAGAAATTGAATAAGATATTTAAGAAATTGAATAGAGAGACCAGCAGATGACATAATGATTATATCGCTGGACTCCAACATGACCAACCGTGGTTCAAGTCCTAGATCTGGTGGCTTGAAACTCATGCTGGATGCATGTGTGTGTGCATGCCCCCAAAATCCTGAGAGGAGAATGGAGGAGAAGAGATTGTGGTGTGGCCATCCCCCCGGGGCAGTGATTTTTTGCTTTCTGTCTTTCTGTCTGTTTCTGTTTCCCTGGCAAGCAGATGCCTCCTATAGCAAAAGAACCTCTCTCTTAAAAAAAAGAAATTGAATAGAAATCAATTTTCCAAATTGGGAGATACAGGTTCAAATCCCACCTTGGGATAAATATTCTGTGTTCAGCTGATACTTGCTATAAGGTATGTGGACCATGGGAGGCTAGAAAACATTCATTGTAGATGCCAGGTCAAAATGACATTGAAAAATATGATGAATTTAACCTTTGCAGTTCAACATGCAAACTGCTATGCCAAAACTGGAAATTGAAAAATAAGGTGATACATACTTAAGATAAAAAATGTCAAATAAGATATACTCCATATTAACATATTATTGCTTATGGGACCAGTAGATGACATAATGGTTATGTGGCTGGACTTCCATATAGTTGACCGCGGTTCGAGTCCTGGACCTGGTAGCTTAAAGCTCATGCTGGGTGTGTGTGTGCATACATGGCCAAAATCCCAAGAAGAGAATGGAGGAGAAGGGATTAAGTTCTGGCCATCAACCCTGGGGAGTGAGTTCTCGCTTTCTGTCTCTCTGGTGAGCACACATGCCCTATAGCAAAAAACTCTCCCTAAAAGAAAAAAAGATATTATTGCCTGACCAAAATTGTACTTCTTTCTCCTCTAACATTTTCAAAATCTTTAGAAAGCTTTCTAAGATTAAAGGAGAGTAAACAATATTTCAAATTTAAGAGCCTTTTATCCTTGAAAATTATGCCCAGTACATTTTTCAAGCAGCCAGGGCTAGGATTTGAACCATAGTTGACCATGCAGGATCCATGTCCCAATGTACAGTGTGTAATCACTGTGCTATGGGGCCTACCCTACACGGAAATTTTAATAATATATTCATGACGTACTATCAACTAAGCAAGCAGAACTCTAAAATAATGATTTTTCTCATAATGATGGTCTTAGTGCTTTGAATAAAATAGTAAACACCAAATTCCCCAAGAAAGTTTGTGCCCCAGATTTGCAAGCACGGGCTCACTCTGTCTATTGGATTAATAAACTCAGTGGAAGGAAATAGGCATATTGCCTCCTCTAGCTTTAGAATCTCAAAGACAATACTTCTTTCTTTTTCTTTCTTTCTAAAGGGATTGATGCAATTTTTTTGAGAGATTTTTTGCTATAGGGCGCGTGCACTTGCCAGAGAGACAGAGAGAAAGAAAGCAAGAAATAATGCCCCAAGGGAGATGACCATTCTCCTTCCTTCTCCTCTCAGGATTTTGGGCTTGCATGCATGCATACGTGCCTCGCGTGAGTTTCAAGCCACTGGGTCCGAGACTTGGACTGCCGTTGGCCACATGGAAGTCCAGCACCTTAACAAGTATGCTACCTGCTGGCCTCCTAAAAGACAATATTTCTTTGGAACAATTGGGAGCTGGAGAACATGCAGAAATGAGTTTGCTTTCAGTAAAACTGTGAAGGATAAAGCTTTTATAATGGCTACCACTATCACTTCCCACAGACCCAGAGAAGCCGGCTGCTGACGTGACCAGGCAGTGCGATCTTACTGAGCTATATTTCTTGTCATGTAGTCAATCCTTGCGGCTTTTCTTAAGGAGAAATGAACAACTTAACTGAATTGAGGTATTCTGTTATGTCAGAAGAATAATATGTGTGAAAATTCGTGTATGTAACAAAAGTGTATTCTTTTGCCACCAGCCAAAAGTCGGACATAAGACTGGTCAACTGTGATGCAGCA
>NW_006203737.1:349780-354537 GCF_000334495.1 Tupaia belangeri chinensis | reverse complement strand
AAGAAAAAAGTAGAAATGGTTCATAGTCATTTCTGTTTCAGTGTGCTTTTTAGGGCCAGCCACAGTGGTACAGAGGTTGTGCACCGATTCACAATACCGGACCCTATGGGAAGGTTCCAGGTTCACTTCCTGAGGGCTTCCTGTATATGCTGGACTCCTATGTCCATGATCCTGGCTATCTGAGGCTGGGGGAGGATTGCAGCATAAAGACCTCCAAACATGGTCTCTCTCTTCTCTCAAGAAATAAATAAACTTGAAAAAAAAATGTGTCAAGTGTGTTTAGGTGTATCTCAGAATGCCAAACTATTCTTAGAGGATAGTCTAGATCAGAAACAAAATCACTCTTGCACGTGTCAGATCACTCACAGAAGACTATGTGTATAAATTGCAAATACCAGATGGAAAAAGGCAGAAAAGTGAATGCTGAGATTAAAGGCTCTCTATTTAGGAAAAAAACTGGTCAACAGAGAGGAGCAGGAAGCAAAGGAGCGATGCTTGTTGTGGGGCCTGATTAATTTTTCTGTAGTGGAGGCTGGGTGCATGAGACAAATTATTCCATAAGCTTCCAAAGAGAGAAAGGCTGAACAAAGCAGCAGAGCCAAGTGCCACAAGATAGGTGAAGCAATAAAATCCTCTTTCTTGAGTAGTTAAGCTCATAATGTGTGGCAAGGGGAGGGATGCAGGAGTTTTGAATGTCAACTGGACTGTTGAAAGTCTAACTCAGCCCAGACCAGCAGATGGCCTAAAGTCACTAGACTCCCACGTGACCTACCGGGGTTCAAGTTCTGGACATGTCGGCTCAAAACTCATGCCAGGCACATGTGCGTGCATGCGTGCCCAAGATCCCGAGAGGAGAATAGAGGAGAAGGGATTGCAGCATGGCTACCCTCCTGGGGGGTGATTTCTCATTTTCCGTCTCTCTGTCTCCCTCTATCTCTCTGGCAAGCAGACACACCCTATAGCAAAGGTTCTCTCTATCAAAAAAGAAGTCTAACTCAGCCAAAGGTGGAAACAGCCCAAATATTCATCATCAGAAGAATGAACAAAATATGCCATATAGATTCAATTGACTATGATTCAGCCATAAAAAAGGAATGCTAAAACTTAGTTCTTTTTAAGCTTACTGCTTCAAAATCAGAAAATAATAATATTTGGGGATGGCAGGTGGCATTGTGGTTAAGGGCACTGAATTCCCACATGTCTGACCATGGTTCAAGTCCCAGACCTGGCAGCTTACTTTCTCTCTCTCTCTCTCTCTCTGTCCTTCTCTGGTCAAATTAAAATAAATAAGTAAATAAAGTTAAATAAAATAATTTTTTAAGAAAAGAAAATAGTAATATTTAAAGATTAATGAAAACTCTAGCTAATTATTTAAAAATTTTTCTACTTCCTTATGCCTTGATATATATATATATATATATATGTGTGTGTGTGTATGTATCAAACATATATATTATGTTTTAATAAAGAATATATTTTCCATAATGAAGAATATTTTAAACCAGTTATGATATACAAAATATTTAACAACTTATACAACATGAACACTGATCAATCACATACTAGCTATTAACAAGTGTGGGCAAATGTTTTACTCACTTTATTTCTGATCATCAAATTAATGGGATGTCTAAATGAGCAAAGAAGGAAGCCATAACAAAGGCACCGCCTTCTTTTCTCTTGACAATGCATCTGATTTGCATACCTACTATTCAGAAGAAAATAAATAGCTTCATGAGCACAGGTATTGAAAGCCATGTCAGGCCTGGCTCTGTGGCCCCATGGATAAGGCAGTCAGATCGCACATGGCCTACTAAGTGATTTGAGTCCTGGATCCAGTGGCTTGAGAAACACACTGTGTGCATGTGTGAGTGTGTGTGTGTGTGTGTGTGTGTGTGCCCAAAATCCTGAAAGAAGAGAGCAATGGAGGAGAAGTGATTACAGTGTGATCGATGACCATGAAGGGTGCTCCCTCCTCTTCCCTGCTCTCTGTCTCTCTCTATCTCTCTGTATCACATGTGCCCTCTAGCAAAACAAGAAAAACAAAAAAGGAGAGAAAGTCAGGTCATATGTCTATAATGTGTTATGGACCGAATGTATCCCCTGCAAAATGTATGTGTTGAAATCCTAACTTCCAATGTGTTGGTATTAGAGGTGGGGCCTTTAGGAAGTAATTAGAGTTAGATGAAGTCATGAGAGTGGAGTCCCAATGATGGGATTAGTGCCCTTACAAGAAGAGACACCAGACAGTTTGCTCTCTCTCTTTCCTTGAGAACACAAAGAAGTCCCACAAGCGAACAGCAAGACGGTTGATACCTGCAAGGTGAGAGAAGAGGCCTCAGAATGAAACCTACTTGACTGGCGCTTTGATCTTGGCTTGCCAGCCTCCAGAACTGTGAGAGAGCAACTTATATTGTTGAAGCCACCCAGTCCATGGTATTTTCTGTGGTAGTCTGAGCAAACTAAGACATGAGGGTTTCCATTTCTAAGCCTTTCTCATGGGTCTTTATATTTCTTGTTTTTGAGGAAGTCGAAGAATGATTTCTTTTCCTATTCTGAAGCTATTCTATGTGTAAGCTCTTTTTCTATAATATTTGCTTGGGTATTTGGAATACTAAGTACCTCAGTGTAGTAAAAGACAACAAATAGTTTAGCCTTCATCTAAAGAATGATGAATTAGATAAAGTAAAAGTGATCTTTTTGTTTCATTGTTTTGCAATTCTAAGAGAATATAAATACATAGATAACTGAGAAGTTGCTGATATGGGGGTTTAGTTTTTCATTCTCAAAATTGATTAGGAACATTGAGATTCTCAATTTTCCAGCAAATTGTTTTAAAGAAGCTTGCTTGGGCCTTTCTAATGTATTAATAAACAGTTCATTACTCGGCTTGAATGCTCCAACAACCTAGTGTTTTTCCCCATGTAGTCTGTAACAGGGAAAATCACTAGGTGAATGTCATCCCCCACATTCTGTTGTGAAATTCTGTCAATGAATGCAGGGAAGGACACCTGCAGATCATTGAGATTGAAATATAAGGACATACCACATAGGGCTGAGCTGATAGATCTAGGTTTCCTTTTTCCATCTTTTCTTCTATTCTTACACTCAGACACACACACATGCAAGCGCACACACACACACATACACAAAATCAAAATATTCATGTTGTGCTTCCTATCATTAAGATTTATATCAAGATGAACTAATTCTTAACTATCTGAACAGGGAAATATTAATTCTAGTTCGTCTGGATAACTTTGAAGAATTTGCCAAAAAAAAAAAAAAGGAAGAATGGGGGCCAGCAGGTGTCATAGTGGTTAAGGTGCAGAACTCCCGCATGGGCGACCATGGTTTGAGTCCCAGACATGGTGGCTTGAAACTTACATCGGGCTTGTGTGCATGCATGCCAAGAATCCCAGGAGGACAGTAGAGGAGAAGGGATTGTGGCATGACAATCCCCCCTGGGGAGCAATTTCTTACTTTCTCTCTCTATCTTCCTAGTGAGCACACCTGCCCTGTAGCAAAAATTTCTCAAAAAATAAAGGAAGAATAAGGGGCCAGCAAGTAGCATGGAGGTTAAGGTGGTTGTATCCACATAGCTATCTCTGGGGTTCAAGTTCCAGACTCAGCAGCTTGAAAATCATACTGGGTGCATGTGCATGTGTGTATAAAATCCCAGGAGGATAATGGAGGAGAAGGAATTGCAGCATGGCCATCCTTCTGGACGGAGAGTGATTTCTCACTTTCCCTCTCTCTCCCTGTCTCTGTCTCTATCCTGTGAGTGCATGTGACCCATAGGGGGAAAAAAGGCTTTATACTTGTTTTGTCTGGTACATCTTTAAGACTTAATTCTGTTTCTACAAGGAGGAAAGTAGCATTTTAGTCAAAATTCATGTAAACACTAAAGCATTGTTATTTTTTCATCCATTTTTGAAATTAGTTGTCACCTGAAGTGACTTAAAATGACTACATTTCTAGTAATGGTCTTGTTATCATTCAGTTCGCATTTTAAAATGTTCACGTGGCATAATGTAGCAGTAAATATAAACAAATGCCTGGCTCGTCTGCTCTTTAAACAAGCTTCTTTCTTTCTTCCATGAGCAAGCGAGAAACAGAGAGAAACCCTTAATGGGATCTTCATGCCGTGACCCTCCTCTAGCATCTGCCGGCCCTGAACATGGACGTCCGTGCACTTGGCACATTCAGGGAGGCCTCTGGTTGTGAACCCAGACCCTTCCTTTGTGGGTTAGCCTCGAAAAGCATTGTCTCACTGATGTCCACCATTTGGCACCCTGCATGTTGGGTGCCAATTTCGACTAGGGTTTACAATCTGGAAAAATAAGTTAAAAGTAACCCAGGACCAAGCAGGGTACTGATTTTCGAGTGAGGGGTTCTTCATGCTGCATAGTAAAGCAGCAGTAAATCATATGTTAAGACCTGAGGAGAGGGCCAGCCAGTGGTATTGTGGTTAAGACGGCTGGATCCCATATGGCTAACTGCATGGTTTGAGTCGAGGACCTGGCTAGAGAGAAATATGCTGAGTGCATGTGCATACATACCCAAAATCCCAAGAGGAGAATGGAGGAGAAGGGTTGTAGCATGCCAAACCTCCACAGGCAGGGAGGTGCTTTCTCATTTTTCTTCTCTCTCTCTTTCTGGTCAGTACGAGTTCCTGATAGCAAATTAAAAACAAGGGACCAGCAGTTAGCATAATGGCTCAGTTGCTGGACGACCCCGTACTCACCCGTGGCTCA
>NW_006203737.1:339994-349563 GCF_000334495.1 Tupaia belangeri chinensis | reverse complement strand
CCCACAACAAAAAAAAAAAAAAAAAAAAAAAAAACACAAAAACCAACAACAAAGTCATCTGCCATTTGGAGCAGTTGAGAGCTATCCAAATGAACTTATGTAAAATTCTTGGTGAATACTAAGCACTGAATAAAGATGAATTCATTCCAAATGCCTCAACTATAAGTAAATTCAACTGTATCAGAAGCAACACTGAACAATCGACTTAATTTTGTCACATTCTTTTACCATACTTCCCATATCTTTTCTGCTTCCTCCTGTACCCTCTGTGCTACTCTTGTTCATCTTCTTAGTCTTTCGTAAGGTATTATTTCTTTACTAATTTGATTTACCAATGGAATTTTTCTCCTCAAGGGCTGCTGCTTCCTTTCTCTTTCACCTTTATCTTCTTCCCCTTCCATACTGTCTCTAGTCTTTCATCTGCTTTTACTCAAACCTTGATTCTTTGAGGAGTTATAGTCTCTGAGGCATGTTTTGTGATTGATAGATTGTTGTCCCAGAGCTAAAGCCCTTCATAGGAGAGAGAATATATAAATGAGGTGAGACCAGTACATTACTTTAGGGATGTGACTGGCTTTTTTTTTTTTCTAATGCACATGCCAGAACTTATATTTTCAAATAAGTCTTTTCAGAGTCAAAGAAGTCACTATGGGAGTTCATCCATTTGTCTTCAATGATATAATTTTTGCTAATAGCATGAGTCTCAGGAAGCAAGTGTACTATGCTTGAGGAAATTTGTTGTGTACTCTCATTCAAAGATGGTTTTCCCACCTTCATTCTTCCTTAGATGCCTCATGGTCTCACTTTCTAAATTATCCATTCCAGTGGTCAATCACTGTAAAATCTTTTTTTTTTTTTTTTTGGAGAGGTTTTTGCTTATAGGGCGCGTGCGCTCGCCAGACAGACAGAGAGAGACAGAGAGACAGAAAGCGAGAAATCACCCCCCCAGGGAGGATGGTCACGCCGCAATCCCTTCTCCTCCATTCCCCTATTGGGATCTTGGGCACGCACGCACACGTGCCCGGCGTGAGTTCTAAGCCACCGGGTCTGGGACACGAACTGTGGTCGACTACGTGGGAGTTCAGCGACATAGCCATTACACCACTGTAATCTCCTTTTCAGCTATTTTACTCCTTGCTTCTTAGAATGTAAGTTCATGAGGCACAGATTTTGTCTGATTTGTTCTTTATTGTACCTGCAGGCTATAGAACATAGCCCAGCCACATAGTAGGTGCTCAGTGCATTTGCTGGATCAATGGCTTAAAGACCCCTGGTAGATGATCCTTCATGTTCTGAAAGGTGGCACATGTTGGGATTCTAGAAACAGCAATGTTGATTTTATAACAACAAACCAAAAGCTAGGAAGATGCAAAAGATAGAATGAGATTGCAAGACTGTCAGGTTGAGGAACAAAGGGAAGAGAAGGAAGTCGGAGGCAAGTAGAATGAGCCTCTTTATGGAGATGCTCTGTTATCAGACCTCTAAACCCGTGGTGCATTCGCTTGCACAGATATGAATGGAGTCCATTTAGATATCTGGATAGTCCCAAGAACGCGCAGATACATTTGGAAGGTATCTAGGCACATATCATACATAGCACACACTTGGGGTTAAAGACTTCCTACTTTGAGTCACAGAGGACACAAAAGTGGACTCTCCAACCACACAACTTAGCAGTTGTGAGTTCTTGGCTAGTGGAGCAGTTGGAGATGTTATAGTGGATAGAGAGGATTTTTCGAGATTGCATTTCACAGTAAATGGAGATAAAAGCACCATTTTAGATTTCTCTATGAGCTAAGGGCTTTGGGAGCTCATTTAAATTTGCATTTTCACGAAGAAGAACAATAATTAGATAGGCTCTAAATCTCTAAATTGTCTGCGAATGCAGATTCAGTGGTGAAGGAGGTGGTCTTGATTGGTGGATCTGTGAATATGAGCTAAGCAATAATCTCTCCCTTCTGCCAATTAACTGAGTGGTGAGTACAGCCAGCTTGTTCTTGTCCATTTTGACCCTACACTACAGGATTTCCTCACTGCCCGCTGCCTCATCTATAGTCTCTGGGTGAGTGGCAGTGATCCTCAACAACTTTTGAGCCCAGGCAAAAGGTTCAGTATCTGCGACAATGGAGAGTAGAGAGGTAGGAACCAAAGGCCCTATTCTCAGCTGACAAGACACATTCACTCATTCAAGCAAAGTGCTGGGGATACAGTTGAGTAAGAGACAAATTCTCCACTCAAGGAACTCAAACCGTACTGGGGATATAAATAGGGAAGATATCGGGGAATAACAGATGGCGTAATGGTCACGTTGCTGGACTCCCACGTAGTTGACCACAGTTCAAGTCCCAGACCCGGCAGCTTGACACTCCTGTTAGGCACATATGCATGAGTGCCCAAAATCCTGAGAGGAGAATGGAGCAGAAGAGATTACAGCATGGCCATTCTGGTGATTCTCACTTTTTGTCTCTCTCTGTCTCTCTCTCTGTCTCTTCAGTGAGTGCATGTGCCCTATAGCAAAACTCTCTCTCTCTCTAAAAAAAAGAAGAAGAAAAAGAAAAAGAAAAAGAAAAAGAAAAAGAAAAGAAAAGAAATGAGGAGGTATGGTTGTGTAAATAGACCATAATATAATGTGTTAAGGGAAATACTGAAATACGAGATTCTGTTAAAAAAAAAAAAATCTAGGAAGGGAACCAAACCCACAGTAGATGGAGTCGTGTCAAATAAATGTTTCAGGAGGCAATGCCTTTACTGAGGTCTGAAGAATCAATGGGAAAATAATATGGAAAGAGAAGGCCAGTTTAGGTAGAGAAGACTATAAGCAAAGAAACAAAGGTACGTGAAACTATAAAGCATTCATCATCACTGAGCAACTAAGCTTTAGTTAGTTAAAAAGTGTTATGGTTTGGATCACGGTTTGTCCTCCAAAGTTTCATGTTTGAAATTTGGTCTTGGTGGTGACAAGATGTTCCCCATAAGTCCAAGTGTTAAGACATATTGTATTGTAAAGATATTAGGTGAAGGGACCAGCACGTGATGTGGCGATTACGGTGCTGGACTCCCACATGACTGACTACAGTTTGAGTCCTGGGACTGGTGACTTGCTTTCTCACTTGCCCTCCCTCCCTGTCTATTTTTGGTAAGTGCACATATCCTATAGCACATTTTTAAAAATAAGTTATTATTATTATTATTATTATTATTATTGGAGAGGTTTTTGCTATAAGGTGCTCAAAGAAAAAAAGAAGAGGAATAGACCTGGTTTTTGGTTTGGCTTTCTTTTTTCAAAAATATTATGTTATCAGGCATTTTATGTTTCTATTTGGGTACACAGAAAGTAAACCTAATGTATGTGAGTCCTAATTCTTTCAGATGCTGATTTATTTCTTTTTCTGTCTATATTTCTTAGCAGATTATGGCCCATAAAGTTCCTGGTTTTGAGACCAGAAGATGGTTAGGGCCAGTAGTGGTTAGGATTCTGAACAACCAAGTGGTGGACCACAGTTCATGTCCCAGGTCTGGTGACTTGCTTTCTCACTTTCTCACTTTCCCTCTCTCTCCCTTTCTCTCTCTCATTGTCTCTCTCTGGTGAGCACATGTGCCCTGAAGCAAAATTTAAAAAAAATAATAATAAAATCAAATAAATAATTCTTTTTAAAAAAGATCTTAGGTAAAAACTCAATTCCCTCATGGTGTCCCGGGGTAAGGCCTTTGAGTATGATAATGTCATTAGGGCAGGGTCTCTGTGATTGAGTTACGACAGGTGTATAAGCAGAGGGAATGAGCCCAGAAGTAGAGAGAAAGTCACATGGATACAGACCATGCTCTGCTCTGCTAAAGAGACTACCTTCCACCATTTTGTGATCTCCTTGGACTTTCCAGCCACCAGAATTATGAATTATTAAACTTATTTTTTCTTTATTACACCTTTACAGTTTTTAAGGTATGGAATCTGAATTCTGTCAATATTACATCCATATCTAGGTCAATTTCTTCGGTCAAAATCATGGTTAGTTAAATTCACTTTTAATTGCAAGCTCTAAGTAGCTGGGCCAGTTGTCCATATCTTGAACAGCTTTTTCTCCTAATAAATTCCTATATCAAAAGCTTGCGTTAATTCCATCATAATAATTACCACATATTTTAATTTGAACTTTTCCAGTCTCCCACTAGACAACAAGCTCCTTGAGAACAAAAACTGCCTTCACTTTGCCTTGAAGAGTAAACACAGGCAACAAATTATTTGCTTCACGAACGGTATTTCTATTCGAATGGTGTGGATTTGTCCATAATCATCAAGTACTAATTGCTGGATATTCTAACTAGTCTGCTGGCTGATTTAAAATCCTCAGGTTTAATCGAAATTCTACCAAGACTGATTTAGCCAAGTCAGTTTGAAAATCTCTCTGAGGCACTTTATAATATTATTAAAGTTGGTACTCATATACATACACTGGTATGAACTCAAAATCATACATTGACTGCATTTCGTTGTCTAGGTTTTTTGTCATGGCTCTGTGTGCTCTCCAGATAGAGGCAGACCGAGAAAGGGTAAATGAGAAATCACCCCTCCAAGAGAATGGTCACGTTAAATCCTCTCTTCATTCTTCTCTTGAGATTTTTGGCACACACACAGGCACATAGCATGGTTTTCAGGCTGTTGAGTCAGGGCCTGGAATCACGATCAGCCACATGGGAGTTCAGCACCGTACCCACCACGCCACCTGCTGGCTCCCATTTACTTCATTTTCGTTTGTTTGTTTTAGCTTGACCTTCTAGTAAATCTTTAGCTTATTGATTGAGGCTGTCATATAAGGACATTAGGACATCCTCCACTGTCTGAGTGAAATAAGTATCTCATATTCTTTTCTTTAGTGACACTAGTGCTTACACCTAGTTTGAACGCTACTTCCCATTTTGTCATTTCTGGGGTTCAAATGGACCTCTGTAAGAGCCACTGCTGAAGGCAAATTCTGATAGACTTTGAAAAACTTACTGTACTTGAGGCTCCCTATGCTTCATGGCTTGCAAAACATAGCCTGTGAATCCTGCAGCATCAACAGTCAGTGCAAATGTTACCGCTGTATCAGCCGTGGCTCCGCTGAAACCATGGGTTCAGCTTCCCTGCCTCTACCAAGAATGTGGTTCATCCCAGCCCAGAAGATTCAGCCAACAGGCACTATAGCCTAATGATTAAGGAAGCCGGATCCCTCATGGCTGACCACAGTTCGAATCCTGACTCCAGTGGTGTGAAAAACACTCCAGGCACATATGCATGGTGTCCAAAATTCAGATGGGATGGAGAAATGGAGCATAAGGAATAGTGATGTGACCACACTCTATTAGGGGCTGTCTTTCTCTCTCTCTCTCTTTCTGTCTCTCTCTCTCTCTCTCTGGGGTGTGCCCATGTCCTCTGGCAATAAAAGAAAAGAAACATCTCAAGGTTAAAATAAGTAAGATAGGGGGCCAGTGAGTGGTATGGAAGTTAAGACATTGTATCCCACATAGCTGGCTGTGCAGTTTGAGTCCTGGACCCGGCAACCTGAGAATCACACCCGGCGACCTGAGAATCACACCAGGCATCAGTGCATGCATGCCCAAAAGCCCCAAGAAGAGACAGGAGGAGAGATTGCAGCATGTCCATCCCCTGAGGGGAGTTTCCTCACTTTCTCTCACTCTCTCTCACTCTCTGTCTGTGTCTCTGTGTCACCCATGCCTTATACTAAAAAGTAAAATAAAACAAGTAGGTCTTATATAACAAAATAGATACTGGGATGAGGAGAGAAAAGAAGCTAGGATAGGTTCTAGAATTTGAGCTTTAACATCTGGATAGTAGGAGGTACGATACTTTGAAACAGGAAATAAAGAAAGAAGGGCCAGTTAGCAGAGAAGGTGCTGAGTATTACTGGGGTGAGGTTATTGGCTAAGGTACAAAGAAGGGATGCTCCTATCAAGAAACCTGGGAAGCCGCTGAGTTCAGAGTGTCTGTGGAAGCTGAAAGTTGAGTGTGAAGCTAAATTACAAGAGGTAAAGAGTGGCCAAAAGCAAGTAATGAAAGATGAATATAGTTCTAGGAATCAGAAATCAGAGGTGAACAGAATAGACGGCACATAAACGGAGAGAAATATATAACATGGCACCCTGGGATGCACATGGCACCCAGCTAAATTGGCTGAGCTTAAAAAACCAGAAATTGAATTTATGGTGATATATGCTTGGAATATTTTATATTTTGTAAGTATGCTTTCAGCTGGATGTGAAAAAAAAAAAAAACACTCCAGGACCAGCAGTTAGCGTAATGGCTATGTCACTGGACTCCCATGTAGTTGACCTCAGTTCAAGTCCCAGACCTGGTGGTTTAAACTCATGCCAGACGCATATGCATGCGTGCCCAAGATCCCGAGAGGAGAATGGAGGAGAAGGGATTGCAGCGTGGCCATCCCCCCGGAGAAGTGATTTCTCGCTTTCTGTGTCTCTGTCTTTCTGGCAAGCACACGCACCCTATAGCAAAATCCTCTTCAAAAACCAAACCAAACCAAACAAAAACAAAACCCCACTCCAAATGAAGTAAACCATAAAGAAAATGTTAAATGCACATACAAGAAGTCTCCCTCTCAGCTGATTCCAGGGTTTTTGTTTTGTTTTGATTTTTGAGTGTCTCAAAGAAGAATCCAAGGACAGAATTCATTCCCTCTTTCCACTGTGCCATGCTCAAACTGTCAGTTTTGTCTGCAGATTAGGTCTGCTCACAATCCCAAGGTGATTGCTACAGTTCCAGTCATAACATCTAGACATAAGTATAAGCATAAGCACTGAAGCAAGAGACCGTATCATCCTGCAAATCTCTTTTAAAGATTGAATAAACTATTTCAAAAAGGTCCCCATGAAAGCATCTTCTTCTGGGGTGGGACAGTAGCAGAGCAGTAAAACACAACACTCTGCAAGGCAGACCCACATGGGAAGATGGCTGGTTTGCAGCCACAGATCTTTCTGAACATGCTAGCACATGTGTACCCACGATCTGGGTTGGCTGAGTCTGGGTGTGGATCATAGCATCAGATAGTGTTTGGGATGCTATGTCTCTGTATCAGCCTCTCTTTTTCTCTCATTCGGAATAAATCAAATAAGGTTTTTTTTTTATAAGTTTTTGCTATAGGGCGTGTGCGCTTGACAGAAAGACAGAGAGAGACAGAGAGACAGAAAGCGAGAAATCACCCCCCAGGGGGGATGGCCACACCGCAATCCCTTCTCCTCCATTCTCCTCTTGGGATCTTGGGCATGCACGCACACGCGCCCAGCATGAGTTTTAAGCCACCGGGTTCGGGACGTGAACTGCGGTCAACTACATGGGAGTCCAGCGACATAGCCATTACGCTAACTGCTGGTCCCAAAACACTTCATTTTTTGACAGAAGATTTTATTTTGTTAAATGGATAACTATAATCCTGCCTTAGTGGCACAGGAGATGGGGTGCCATTGACCAATACTAGACAATACTAGAGTCATATGGGAAGGCCTGGAGTTTGGATCCGCAGTTATCCGCATCATGCCAGGCACACCCACAGGAGCGCACATGCATCTTGGCTGGCTGGAAGGTGAGGAGGAAGATTGTGGTGTGACAATACCCTGTCAGCTCTCTCTCTCAGTAAATAAACAAACTTTAAAAAATAATCATTAAAAATTTAAATCAATTAGGCAAATAATTCTGAAGCTGGTACCTTATGAGTAAGTAGGGTAAATTCTCTAACTAGACAAAACATTTCTGTTGTAGGTCAGTTTCTTTCTCTTTCTTTTCTTTCTCTTTCTTCTTTCCTTCTTAGAGGTTTATGCCTTAGGGCATGTGGGCTCCTTGGAGAAAGAGACGACACATAGAGACAGTGAGAGGGAAAGTGAAAAATCACCCCCCAGGGGAGTGGCCACACTGGAATCCCTACTCCTCCATTCTCCTCCTGGGATCTTGGGCATGCACGCACTCGTGCCCAGCATGAATTTTTCTAGCCACCCAGTTCAGGACTCAAACCACGTTCAGCCACGGTGGCCTGGAACTACCACAGGCCAACTGCTATTGTTTTCATGTTTGTGTCCCCTCCAAAATTCACGTTGAAATTTAGTTCCCAAAAAACAGTATTAAGAGGTGAGGCCTTTAGGAGATGGTTAGGTTATAAGATTTCTGCTCTCCTGAATGAGGTTAATATCCTTAGAAAAGAGCTAGAGGGAAGATAGTATGGCATAAAACACAATTCTCTGTGAGGTTGACCCATATGGAAGGTTCTGGGTTTCTCTCTGAAGACCTCCCTGGGTACACTAGGCATGTATGTGTCCATGATCTGGGGCTGAGGCTAGGGGTGGATCATGGCATCAAGATCCTGGGGAAGGTGCTGTTTCTCTGTCCATATCTCTCTCTCTCACTCATGGAAGTAATAAATTAACTTTAAAGAGGAGGAGGTGGAAGGGAACTAGCTAGGCCCCTTGCCCTTCCATCCCTTCAGCCAAGTGTGGGCATCATGTTTCTCCACTCCAAAGGATACAGGGCTCAAGGTGCCTTCTTGGAAGCAGAGTCAGCCTTGTGGGACTTCAGTGCCTTAAACACCACACCACCTGCTGGCCACACCTGTGCTGCTTTAAATCACCAAATTAGCCGCGACTTGTTACAACATCCATAGGGAAAAAACACACTGCTTTGTTTCTTTATTTATATCTTTTTTTTTCAACTGCCAGAGAACACATGCGCTGAAAGAGAGAGAGGAAGAGAGAGAGAGAGAGGAAAAAAAAACTCTCAGTGGGGCACGGTCATGCTACAATCCTTTTACCTCCATTTCTCCATCCAGTCAGGATGCTGGCATGCACACACATGCCTTGTGTTTTTCAAGCCACCAAGGCTGGAACTCAAATCACAGGCTTGTGAGATCCAGTTCCTAATGTCCACTTTAACCACTGCATTATGGGGCTAGCCCTGCCTTTCTGTTTCCTATGAATTCATTCTTTATCTCAGTACGTCATAGCTTGTAGACCCTAAATATCCTGGAGCCAGTAGAATTATTGCAAGAAGCCCTCACATCCTTATAAGAAATAGGCCTAGTGTTAGACCATACACATTAATTTTATATCTAGTGTTATTTTTTAATTTAAAAAATTTTAAATTTAATTTATTATTATTATTTTAAATATGCTATAGGGCAGGTGTGCTCACCAGAGACAGACAGAGAGAGAGAAAGAGGGAAAAAGTGAAAAAGTAAGCCACTAGGTCCAGGACTTGAACCACGGTCAGCCATGTGGGAGTCCAGCACCTTAACCACCATGCCACTTGCTGGCCCCTAATATTATTTTTTTAAGCATGAGTATACACAGTATTTAATAAGATGTTGATTTGTAAAATATTACTAAATTCATAGTAGCCTTCTGCATTACGAATTTTTCTAATCATAGATATTGAAGGTAACGCTATTATGTAAACTTATAAAAATGCATTTTTATTTTTATTTCATTTTTATTGTGATAAACATATACAATTAAATTCTTTTTCAAAAATACAATTCCCAGGACCAACAGTTAGCATAATGGCTATGTTGACG
>NW_006203737.1:330037-339657 GCF_000334495.1 Tupaia belangeri chinensis | reverse complement strand
CCCCCAGCCACTTCCCAACCACTCACCCACTTTCTTTCTCTCTGGATTTGCTTATTCTGGGTATATCATATAAATGGAATTTTATAATATGTGTTCTTTTGTATTTGGCTTCTTTCCCTTAGCATAATGTTTGCGAGGTTACTCTATACTATAACATGTACATGTACTTCATCCCTTTTTATGACTAAATAATACTTCATTTTATGGATTTACTACATTTTGTTTATCTGTCCTAGTCCATTTTTTGTGTTGCAAAAAGGGATATCTAAGACTTGGGGCAAGCGGGTGGCATGGTGGTTGAGGCGCTGGACTCCCACATGGCCAACCACTGTTCAAGTGCTGGACCTGGCAGCTTGCTTTCTCACTCTCTCTCTCTCTGGTCAAATTTTAAAAAATAATAATAAATAAAATTAAATAACTATTTAAGAAAAAAGTGATATTGAAGAGAAGGTAAATTCTAAAGAAATAGGAATTTACTAACTCTTAATTCTAGTGGCCGGAAAGTCTGAAGGCATTGGGCTAGCATGAGGCTGGCCTACATCATGACCAATAGGAACAAAGAATAGCAAGCACATACAGAGAGAGAGCAGGAGCTGTGAGCAGCTCTCCTTTGCAACAATAACCAACTCTCACGAGAACCAACTCCCTTCTCACAAGAGCTAGAACTTGCTGAGTCTCACAAGACATCATTTATTCATGAGAGAGTTGCCGCCATGGTGCAATTACTATGATTCAGTTACCACCCACCAGTCTTCACTACCTCCCAACACTAAATTCCAAAACATGAACGTTTGGGGGACAAGCCACATCAAAATCATAACATCATCCATCCATTGATGAGTGGATTGTTTTTATGTTTTGGATATTGTGAACAGTGCTATGAATATGGATATATAACTAGGAGTAAAATCCTGGGTTGTATGTGAATTCTATGCTTAACTTTTTGAGGAACTGTCGAACTGTTTTCCACTATAGAAGCACCATTTTACATTCCTACAGCAATGCACCAAGGTGCTAATTTCTCCCATTTTTGCCAACACTTGTTATTTTCTGATTGCTTGATAATTGCCATTCTAATGGGATGAGGTGGTATCTCATTGTCGTTTTATGTGCATCTTTTAAATGTGTTTATTGGCCATTTGTATGTCTTCTTGGGAGAAATGTGTATTCATGTCCTTTGACTATTTTTTAGTTGGATTGATTTTTTGTTGTTGTCATTGAATTGTAGAAGGTCTTTATATATTCTGGATACAAGACCCTAACCAGATACATAATTTGCAAATATTTCACCCCCATTCTGTAGATTGTCTTTTTTTTTCCCCCCATGGGAGAGAGAAAGAGCGAAAAGGAGCAGGCACAGTAGGGGGGAGGGTGGCATTTTGACCACTGCAATCCTCTGTCGCAGCTTCCCAGTTAGGAATACAGGGGAATATTACCACACTCAGTCTATTCATGTTTGTCTGAGTTCCAAATCCAGGCCTCCCGGGGAACCAGCAGTTAGCATAATGGCTGTGTCGCTGGACTCCCACGTAGTCAACCACGGTTCGCATCCCGGACCCGGTGGCTTAAAACTCAAGCCGGGCGCGTGTGCGTGCATGCCCAAGATCCCAAGAGGAGAATGGAGGAGAAGGGATTGCGGCGTGACCATCCCCCCGGGGGGGTGATTTCTCACTTTCTGTCTCTCTGTCTCTCTCTGTCTGTCTGGCGAGCGCATGTGCCCTATAGCGAAAACTTTTCAAAAAAAAAACAAAAACAAAACAAAACAAATCCAGGCCTCCCATATGGCTCCATCCTTATGCAGCAGTGCTCTTCCTCTTGTGCCACCATGACTGGACCTTGGATTATCTTTTTACTCTCTTGATGACGCTTTTTCATGCACAAAGGTTATTTTTTTTATGAAGTCCAATTTATTTAATATTTTTCTTTAGTTGCTTGAGCTTCTTGTGTCATAGCAAAAAAAAAAAAGTTGCCAAATTCCAAGTAATGTAGCTTTATCTTTATGTTATCTTTATGTTTTCTTCTAGTTGTTTTATTATTCTAGTGCTTATATTTAGTTTTTTGATATTTTTAGAGCTTTTTAAAAAAGAATCTGGTGTGAAGAAAAGGTTAAATATCAGTCTTTTATATGTGTATATCCAATCGACCCATTTTAAAATATATTTGTTATGGAAAACTATCTGTTGATGGTGATGTGTATGGTAATATCCTTGAACTAATACACAGTGTATTCTTTTTTGAATTATTATTATTTAAAGAATTATTTATTTGATTTTCTTTATCATTTTTTTTTATTTGACCAGAGAGAGAAAGAGAGAGAGAGAAAGAAAATGTGAAAGCAAGTCACCAGATTCAGGACTCAAACCATGGTCTGCCATGTGGGAATCCAGCGCCTTAATAACCATGCCACCTGCCAGTCCCTAATTAATTGAGTTTTTTAAAAAGAGCCTTAAAGAACTAATGCGTTCAGTTATTTCCAGTACAGTATTTTTCATAGTAGTAAAAAACTAGAAACACATGTTTAACCATAGGAGATTAGTCAAATAAATTGTGATTATCCTTAAACTGTAACATTATGTAGAAATAAAAAATTGAAATATTCATGAAAATATTATTAAGTGAAAGTTCAAACCAATTAAAATACAAGTAGGTGCATACACATAACTGTATATGCATAGAAAAAGATCTTGTGGGATATACATCTAAGGAGTTTATTTTGGCCAGAGGTGGGTGTGTATGCTCTTCTTTTTGTTTAGCTCTGTCCTATACATTTTTGTAGAATAAATACTTATTGCTTTTGTAATGTTTCAGAAAGTTACTGCCTTACTTATAATGTGTGCTTCTCATTTTCTAAAAGGCCAGATTTCCTTGTGCTAGTCTGTGTAAGCCTTTGTACCAACCTGTTTTAGCCCGTGTTAGCTGACTTCCCTGTGCTTGGCATCTTGCCTATCTGATCTCTAACTTCTCTCTGATACTTCTCGTTAAAACTGGCTACACGTTCATGGCAAAGGCATTCTATCTCATAGCTTAGTCTATGGAATTGATCCACCAGAGGAGGTGTGAAGGTGGGAACATGACTGTCCAGGTAATCGTCCCCCAGCCTGGACTAGCCCTAATTTCTATTCCAAGTCTGTAGTTAAGTTGAGAGGAAGATTACTCCTTATTCTGCACACACTTTCAAAAGCTGTGTCATTGTGGGACCAGCAGTTGGTATAATGGCTATGTAGCTGGACTTCCATGGAGTCAACTGTGATTCCAGTCCCAGACCCGGTGGTTTAAACTCACACTGGACGCGTGTGTGTGTGTGTGCCCAAGATACTGAGAGGAGACTGGAGGAGAAGGGACTGCAGCCTCGCCATCTCCCCCAGGGGGTGATTTCTCGCTTTCTGTCTCTCTGTCTCTCTCTGTCTTTCTGGTGAGTGCACGCGCCCTATAGCAGAAACCTCTTCAAAAAAAAAAAAGGGTTGTGTAATTGTGACTAGCGAATAGTGGAGGAGTTGTAGAATCATGCATGTGCTGAAAAATGAGAATAAAAATGTGGTCTAAAAGGCCTACCAACATCTTGGTTTCTGGTTAAAACTGGTGTATGGAATCCAACATATGTAGCAGTAGCAGTTTCTCCCTAACCTAGCAAACTTCTGTTCTTGTTATTTTTATGAGCGCTCATTATGAAATTTTATTGCTGGATCCACTCACCCTTAAACAGTTCTCTTCCAGTCTTTGGAGATAGCATGCTGATTTGCAACCAACACTTAGCTCTTTTTCTCCTTCCTTGTATTTAATAGATTCCAGGAGGCCTGATCTATTGCCAGTGTTTTCTCTGTGATTTCATCCTGTGAGTATCAAGCAGACACAGAATCAATTGCTCAGAGTCCATTTTTCTCTCGCAACCTGTCGTTATTTCTCCTTTCCTCTCTCTTCTCACTCCTCTCTTCCTCTCTCCAAAAGTTTTTATGAAGAGGACGGGTTGAGAAATGGCACAGTATGTCATTTTTCTTTATTAAAAGAGATTCGTTTTTCTGCAATGAGATCTGTACTATTCGAACTCATTACTGGGATGAAATTCGGTCAAAGTAATCAGCAGTTTGTATCTATTAGGCCCTTCCTTCCCCACCCCCCTCTGGATTACCACAGAGTTCTTCCTGTTATTCGCATCTGTCAGACTCTGAGTCACAGCAATTCTAGTTCCTTTTTAGCTTAAGCTCTTTTTAGTTGGCATCCAGTTAAATCATTTGAAGTAAGTGAGATCATCTTTGATATCTGATCCTAACTGAACCCAAACTTTGTGTACAGGCTGTACACTTCATTCAAAAGGCCTCACATTCCCAGAAATCCTCAAACTTCAGGGAGCTGGAACTGAAAAACCATTTTTCAGTGTGTGCCATTCTTTAATCTTTTTCCTATACCTGCTTGACAATCATAGACATAATATCTGAATCTCTGTGGACATTTTCCCCTGAAATTGTATTTTTTTTCTCCCTTAGGAAAAAAAACCTAATTCTTTTTGTTGCATTTTCATGTGTTTTGCACACGTAGGTGCTAATAAATCTTAAATAGGAAGCTCGATTCTCCTAAGAAAGGAAGATAGTTTGCCAAATGCCTGTGGAAAAATACCCAGGGCATTTCTCCATAAGCTCTATTAGACTCAAGAGGAGAATCATTTTTTTTTTTTGAGAGGTTTTTGCTATGGGGCATGTGCGCTCACCAGACAGACAGAGAGAGACAGAGAGACAGAAAGCGAGAAATCACCCCCCAGGGGGGATGGCCATGCCATAATCCCTCTCCTCCATTCTCCTCTTGGGATCTTGGGCATGCACGCACACGCGCCCAGAGTGAGTTTAAGTCACTGGGTCTGGGACTCGAACTGCGGTCGACTACGTGGGAGTCCAGCAACATAGCCATTACGCTATCTGCTGGTCCCGAGGAGAATCATTTTTGTCCCTACACCCCAGTGCTGTGTATTTAGAGGTGCCACCTTGCTGGTGTAGTTACACCATTTAGTTCAGGTAAAAGTGGGAGGGAAGGATGGGACGATAGCAGCAGAGAATCTTTCCTATGTGCCTCTCTTTCAGTCTTCATCTTATAAGCTCACACCCTCATTCTTATTTTGTTTTAAAGAGTTACTTGTTTAATTATTATTATTATTATTTTATTTGACCAGAAATAGAAAAAGGGAAAGTGAGAAAGCAAGCTGCCAGATCTGGGATTCGAACCACAGTAATCCATGTGGGAGTCCAGTGCCCTAACCCCCATGCCACCAGCTGACCCCCACACCCTCTTCCTTGAAACAATATTCCCTTGGTTTTTAGGCTATTACCCTTTTCCAGGTTTCCTTCTCTTATCCAGTCACTCATTTGGTTCCATTGTTGATTTCTCCATCTTAGACCAAACTTTATGTGGGAAGTTCCACAGAGTATGGCCTTTTCCCCTTAGATGATTTTATTTCTTCTCAAGATTTCCATGATATAATCCTAGATTTTGATTTGGAACTCAAAACCTGTTTACTATAATTATCTCCTAGGTACCCACAATTCCACAAGACAAAAGTATATTCAAGATGGACACCATCTTCCCCATATTCTTGTTTCTCCTCCAGTGCTTTGCATTTCACTATCACCTACCGAATGACTCAAGTTCAAAAACCACGAGTTACCTTCAACATTACAGTCTGTCTTCTGACCTCAATGAATCACTACATACTGATTGTTCTTCTGTCATCTCCCTCAAATCTGACCACTTCTGGGGGCCAGCAGTAGGTGGCATAGTGGTTAAGGTGCTGAACTCCCACATGGCCAACCACAGTGTGAGACCCAGACCTAACAGCATGCTTTCTCCCTTTCTTTCTCTCTCTCTCCCCTTCTCTCTCGCTCACTCTCCCATCTCTCTGTGGTGAGCACATGGGCCCTAGAGCAAATGAAAAATAAATAAATAATAAATAAAATGAAATAAATAATTCTTCCTTTTTTTTTTATCTGTCCATTTCTCTTCATCTTCACTGTCAAGACTCTTGGGCAACCCAACAGTTATCACTGCCCCTCGCTCAAGCTCTCAGACACATAAATCAGATTGGGTCACTCTTGAACATGAAAACCGTTCAGTGACTTCCTCTTGCTGTTACGGTCAAGCCCAAATGGTCGCCCTTACTCATTATCTTTGTACTATTTTTTCCTTTTTTATTTTTTAAACATCCTCCAGCACATGGAGTTCCTTTTGATCTCAGGTCCTTTGCATATACTATTCTACCTAGGATAGACTTCAGAACACACTCCCTTCGCCAGCAGTTTAATTTTCGTATGAATGAATGCATGCACGCCACGAGACCTGACACTACATTAACTATGGATGATAGCAGTTAGGAAATTCTTTGATTCATCTAGCAGCAAAGACACTAAATAGAAAGCACATATGCAGAAATCCTCCTGTAGGGTTTCTTCTTCCTGTTGGGTCTGCCTCCCCTAGTGTCAATGAATATAATCGAACTTTATTTTGGTGCAACAGTCATCTGTTCTGCACAGAGAAATGCAATAAAAAGGATGTTTTTGTCCAGTGTCTATATGTTTCATGAAGATTGAACATTTACGTCTGTTATGGAGACATTGAGATTTTAGATGGAAAGTTCCTGTTTTATACATATATTTGTGGTTGTCTGCATACATTATCTGCTTTGAGACGCCATCCATTTGGTGTCAGGCATCTTTAAAATATGATGCTTCTATTATCAAGCTATATTCTTAAAAATCTAAGCCATCTTTGAGGCTAAAGATGAAAGAATCATTTTAAGAAAAACATCTGGGTGATAAGATTTCTCAAGCAAAAATTGTGTTTATTGGCAAGACAGAGCAGCAGAAACATTTAGCAGTAAGAGTGCATTTGAGTAGAATAGCTAGTGGCTCAATCATTTGCTTTTTTTCTATCTTATTTACAGGTTCGCATGTATTTACAAACAATAAATTGCCTTTGCTTTGCGTTTGACTATACATATTTCTTTGCCCGATCATACAGAAAGGATACGGCCCATAGGAAATGTTAGAACAATGCCCAATCTTAGTTCAATTTTATCCCCAGATTACTCAGAGTTTAAAATAAATAAGAGGCAAATTGTCCTAGGCATGTAACCGGATATTGTCCAAGGCCTGTCTCCTACTATGACAGGTGTGCTTTCAATGGCCTTTTATTGCTCTTTTTATCCTCCTCTTGTTCTGTTGTTCCCTTGAGTCAACAGCTGTGACTACTGTTTGGTCTCTATAGCACCCAGATTCCTTTCTCCTGGGGTTTTTCAGTAATCTCATTTTCCTAATGTCGTTGAGTTGCTGCTATTGATTATGCAGTGTATAGTGCGGTAGCTATTAGATTCTGAAGCTCTATTTAATTTTAGTACAAATTACTCCATGAATTTGGTAGGTTATAGTGAATTCAATACTTCCCAGATAGAGCCTAGATATCCTGGCTCCCTGTATCATGTGGCCTCTTAACTGGGAATAATGATCCAGGAGCCCAAAGTAAAGGATCTTGCCTTAGGCTAGATACACATCCTCCTCCCAAACATTCGTCCCTCACTCATTCAAAAGCTGCTTACAAACACAAGAGATGGGGGCTTAGTGCCAGCTGTGGTGTGTGTGGAGAAGCGGGACCTAAGGAAGGACATTTGGAGGAGGGATACGGAGGCAGAGCATTGACGGGATGGGGAGGTGTGGTGGTATTGGTTGAAGATATTTCGACCCACTGGGCTGGGGAGAAATGTTCACATATTGAAATGTTCCCTTTGTAAGCTAAATAATGTGATTGAATGTATATAAAAATTTAAAATAAAAAAAATAAAATAAAATAAAAAAGCTGCTTAGAGAACAATGACTTCATGCATTGTTCTAAAAAATGGAGATAGAGAGGGACCAGCAGTTAGCAATTATGTCGCTGGACTCCCATGTAGTCGACCACAGTTCACGTCTCGGACCCAGTGGCTTAAACTCACGCCGGGCGCATGTGCGTGCGTGCCCAAGATCCTGAGAGGAGAATGGAGGAGAAGGGATTGCGGCATGGTCATCCCCCTGGGGGCTGATTTCTCGCTTTCTGTCTCTCTGTCTCTCTCTGTCTTTCTGGCGAGCACACGTGCCCTATAACAAAAACCACTCCAAAAAGAAAAGAAAAGAAATGGAGATAGAGAGATTATTAAGATACAAACCATGCCCGTAAATGTATTATGGTAGAAACAAACAAAAAAGCAATTACTATGACATGGTAAATAAGAATTTTTAATGGAAGAGAACTGAAGGGGGGGGGGGGAAGGCTACTTTAGTGTCAAGAAAGCTTCCAGAGAAAGTGACATCTAAGGGAGGATCTAAAGGATATGTAGAAATTACCCTCACTGGGGCTGGGAGGCGGCATGGTAGTTAAAGTGCTGGACTCCCACATGGCCGACTGTGGTTCAAGTCCTGGACCTGGTGGCATCCTGGCATCCTTTCTCACTTTCTCTCTCTCTTTCTCTCTCTCTCTCTCTCGCTCTGTATGTGTGTGTGTGTCTGGTGCCCTACAGCAAATTTAAAATAATAATAATAAATAAAATTCAATAAATAATTTTTTTTTAAAAAAAGAAATTACCTGCACTAAATACTAGAAAATAGATACCTCAGGTAAGGGGCACAGTGTTTAGAAGGCACAAATCTTGAGATAACAAAGTTTCCTGGGTGAATTATCAATACTTCCTCATGGCTGGAACGTAGGCTTTGAGGATAGAGTGAGGGGCATAGTAAAAGAAATCCATGGAGGAAGGCAGTGATGGGTCAACTAGGCTATGAAGCATGGACTTTATTATTTCGGGTAGGGCTGTAATAGAACCAGAATAGTTGGGCCAGCCAGTGGTCTGGGAGTTAAGGAGCTAGAGGCCATCTGTCTGGCTATGTGATTTGAGCCCTCGACCTCATGGCTTGAAAAACACACCAGGCACATGTGTGTCCATGCCCAAAATCCAAAAAGGAGGAAGAAATGTAGGCAAATATTATTTGTGTTTGTTTATAACCATTTTCAGATTTTTTTGGGGGGAGAAATTTTTGTTATAGGGTGCATGTGCTCATCAGACAGACAGAGAGAGACATAGAGACAGAAAGCGAGAAATCACCCCCCGGGGGGATGGCCACACCGTAATCCCTTCTCCTCCATTCTCCTCTCGGGATCTTGGGCATGCACGCACACACACCCAGCATGAGTTTAAGCCACCGGGTCTGGGACTTGAACTGCAGTTGACTACATGAAGAGTCCAGCGACATAGCCATTATGCCAACTGCTGGTCTCCATTTTCAGATTTTTAACTTCCATATGTACTCTTCCCAAAATTGATCTGTGTGTAATCTCGTATCTGTATACCTGAGAGTTTACTTTCCTGTCTTCCCTTTCTCACTGTACAAAGGATAGGCACATGTCTAACTCAAGTCAAGGCTTACCTCAGAGCCTGGCCCCAAGGTGTGAAAACACTTAAGAGAGCAGGCTGGGTGGCACAGTGGTAATGTGTCGCTCAAGAGAAGCTGGATCTCTAATGGTGATTATGATTTGAATCTCCAATCTGAAATTTGTCAGGCATGCACCCAGTAGCCAATGGGCTGGAGGACTGGAGGAAGGGGATCACAGAATGA
>NW_006203737.1:329729-329982 GCF_000334495.1 Tupaia belangeri chinensis | reverse complement strand
ATGTGCATTCTCTCAAAAAAAAAAAAAAAAAAAAAAAAAAAAAAAAAAAAAAAAAAAACAGAAATCAAACCTCCTGGGCACCAAATAAAGGATCCTTTGGAAATATTGCTGTTGCTATTATGAAAGTATATTACTTTAAATGATGGGACAACAAATCCTTTTGTAAAGGTAAGGAGTTTGGGTTTTAATCATTTATTTTATTTTATTTTATTTTATTTTATTTTATTTTATTTTATTTTATTTATTATTATCT
>NW_006203737.1:323417-329436 GCF_000334495.1 Tupaia belangeri chinensis | reverse complement strand
AGAAAGCGAGAAATCACCCCCCAGGGGGGATGGCCATGCCACAATCCCTTCTCCTCTATTCTGGTCTCAGGATTTTGGGTACACACTCACACGTGCCTGACAAAGCTTTACATTGCCAAGTCTGGGACTCGAATCACTGTCAGTTATGTTGGAATCCAGTCACCTAACCTTTATGCCATCTGCTGATCCCCAAGGTAAGTAGTTTCTAATGCCTTGTGGGGTTTTGTTGTTGTTGTTGTTTTAATGAACTAATTAATTAATTATTACATTTTAATTTTGCTATAAGGCACATGTGCTCATGAAGGGAGTAGTGAGAAAGTAAGCTGTCAGGTCGGGGATGTTAACCTGGTCAGTCATATGGGGGTCAAATGCCTCAACCGCCATGCCACCTACTGGCCCCAGTTAATGCCCTGTTTTTAACAAAATCAGAGGAGGCTCTGACCAAGTTGTCATTTGTTAAATAATTACATATATTTTTTATGATAGATATTATGGAATTTTGGCATATAATTCAAAAAATGTTCAATTGAATGATACTAATTTTTTTTCTTTTTTGGAGAGGCTTTTGCTAGAGGTTGCGTGCGCTCGCCAGAAAGACAGAGAGACAGAAAGCGAGAAATCACCGCCCGGGGGTATGGCCACACTGCAATTCCTTCTTCTCTATTCTCCTCTTGGGATCTTGGGCATGCACTCACTCGTGCCTGGTGTGAGTTTAAGCCACCAGGTCCGGGACTCAAACCACAGTCGCCTAAATGGGAGTCCAGTGACATAGCCATTATGCTAACTGCTGGTCCTGAGTGCTATCTTAACTAAACATTTTTCATTCCTATTTACTTATGTATGTGAATAAAACTTCTCAACACGCAAGGCTACCTAAAATGCTTAACTTGGTCTCATTGTCACAATAAATATTATTCAATTCATCCCCATGGCCTGGGGCTAGCTGAGGGTGAGGGTGTAACACTGTGTGAAGATCCTGGTGGGAGGGAGGTCTCTACCTGTCTGTCTGTCTGTCTCTCTCTTTTTGTATTTTTAACTCATAGAAGAAAAAGATATTGGGTCATCGGAAAAGTCATAATGGATTTTACATTGAAAAACAGAAAAAAAATCTTGAATTTTCCAACAACCCAATAAATAAAATTTACCAAAAACAAAAAAGTTATGGGCCATATAGTTTTTATAAAATTTTTATAGAGGTTATGCAAGTAGGAATATTTGAAGACCACAGCAGAGAATATACAGTGACTGGTTTTTGTTTGTTTGTTTGTTTGTTTAAATTATTTTATTTAACTTTATTTTTTCATTCATTTATTTATTTCAGTTTCACCAGAGAGGGATAGAGTGAGAGAGAGAGAAAGCTGTCAGGTCCAGGACTTGAACCGCAGTCGGCCACATTGGAGTCCAGCACCCTTAACCACCAAGCCACCTGCTGGTCCCCTACAGGGACTGTTTTAACCTACCTTCAGCTTGGGAGTTCTTGTCTCCAAGAGCTGCCATAGACGGAATAAATCGGAGCCATTGTATCACTAGTTTATTCCCTTTGCAAGCCAGAAACAGGGACTCTGCCCAGGCCAGACCCAGGACCTTCTTTCCCGTTGACTTTTCCAGCATCTCAACTTTTAAATCCCCTTTCCGCTTGTACCTTCACTGCGGTTCAGTCGCCCTTTTCCCAGCTCTTCAGGCCTCCCCTCCCCTAACCCAACTTTCAACAATACGTCTTTTCTCCTTCTGCATGAATACAAATACTCTTATAATTAAGGATAAGATAAATACAAATGAACTGTAAACTGGTATTTCCAGAAGCTAAAGAAAGGCATAAGGTTGCAGACTCTGGAACCCTTTACAACCAGCCTGCGCCATGAATGTGGCTGCTGGAAGCTCACACTCACCTCCCACACCAAGAATTGTCCTGGCCTGAAGGGAGGTAACCCAGAAGCCCAGGAGGTTACACCCAGGCTGGAATTTGCTGCTAGCCAAGGACCGACTGATAAGAGCTTCAAAAGACTGGTCCTTTGACACAAGAAAGAGTGACTCTGCTGTGTGGTTTGTGTTCGGGAACTTCCTGCCATTGATTGAGTCAGCATAGGCTTGTCTTTCTTACATTTAATACCAAGCACACGCTTCTCTTCCTCGTGGACATGTTTTATCAGGCATCTTTTCCCAAAACAGAAGAGTTTGGAATATGGTAGGCCCTACATACCTGTAACTTATGCATCTGCAGATTCAACCAAAGTGAATCCAACCAAATTGAAAATATTCACAAAGGGAACAGCAGATGGCGTAACAGTTAAGTTGCTAGGACTCCCACGTAGTCAAACGCAGTTCAAGTCCCAGACCCGACAGCTTAAACTCACAGCAGATGTATGCACATGCATGCCCAAAATCCTGAGAGGAGAAGGGATTGCTGCATGGCCATGCCCCCTGGAGGGTGATTTCTTGCTTTTTTGTCTTTGTGTCTGTCTCTCTGGCGAGTACATGTGCCTTACAGAAGAGTCTCTCTTAAAAATAAGTAAATAATTAAATAAAATATTCAGAGAAAAAAATGGTTGTGTCTGTACTGAACATGCACAGATTTTTTTCTTGTTATTACATCCTAAACAATACAATGTAACAGATATTTACATAGCATTTGCATTGTGTTAGCTATAGTAGTCAAGAGATGATTGAAAGCCTATGAAGAATGTGCATATGTGCAAATACTATCCCATTTTATATAAGACTTGAGAATCCGGGGATTTGGGTATCCACAGGGGTTCCTGAAATGAACCCCCAGTAGATATCCAGGCACAACTGTACTTTAAAACTCTGATAAGGTAGATGTCTCCTCCAAGTGCCAGCCCCTGCGATCTCTGATAGTACTTAGTGTTCTTAGAAAATTCCAGAAAGACTATTTCCCTTCATCATCTGATTGCTCAATTTAAATGTAGATTTAGACAGCTTTAAACCCAGGAAACCTGGCGCCAAGGGGATATGCCATTGGTAGTGATGCATTCATTCATCCTTTCGTTCACTCAGAAATATGGACTGAATGTAGCATGTGTCAGACTGTTTGAGGCTCTTAGGACACCTCTGTTGATCCAAAAAGAATGTTGAGACATAATAAGAGAAATAAAAGGTTTTATTTTGTTTGTTTTCTGTTGTTTTTTTGTTTGTTTTTTGTTTTTAGCCAGCACTTAGGATGAATCACCCAGATAAGCACAATTCTCTCTTTTTTTTTTTTTTAAGAAAGGTTTCTATTATAGGGCACGTGTGCTCGCCAGAGAGACAGAGAGACAGAAAGTGAGAAATCAGCCCCCAGGGGGTATGGCCACGCCATAGTCCCTTCTCTCCTATTCTCCCCTTGGGATCTTGGACATGCACACACACTTACCCAGCATGAGTTTTAAGTCACAGGGTCCAGGACTCGAATCACGGTTAACTAATTGGGAGTCCAGCGACATAGCCATTATGCTATCTGCTGATCCCTGTGAGCACAATTCTATTTTCTCAGACACATGCTCATCAAAATGGCAACTGAGAAAGCTGGCTTATATAACTAAAAGGACAGAAGAGGGAGCATTACAAGTTACTGGTAAATAATTTACACTGGTTTGGGGTCAGTGGGTGGCATGGTGGTTGGGGTGCTGGACTCCCACATGGCCAACCACAGTTTGAGTCCCAGACCTGGCAGCTTGTTTTTGTTTGTTTGTTTGTTTGTTTGTTTTGTCTCAATAGTTTTGCCTTTTACAAAATGTCATATCCTTGCATGTAGCCTTCTCAGAATGGCTCCTTTTTATTATTACTGGTTTTTTTTTTTTTTACATTTAATCGTTGTATATCATTACAACACAACAAAATGAGCTTTCCCAGAGTGAATACGCTGTATAGTGGTCCAGTCAAAGTTATTACCATACACGTTATCATCAGCGGATAATTTTCCAGTTTTGTGTCCATAACTATTTTGCTTCTTTCTTTTACCCCTTGATTCCCTCTCACTATCCTGCATTGCCTATCCTCCTCCCATACTTCCCCTATTATCCACAGTTGCTCTCCCTGCTTTTGTACCTTCCAATCTTTCCGTTTCTGGGACAGAGGGCAGACATTCAGCGTATATTGCGTGGGACATAGCATGCCTCTCTCTCATAGTCTGGCTTGCTTTGCTTACCAGTAAATCTTCCATATTCGTCCACTTTGTATCAAATGTCAGGGTCTCCTTTTTTTTTTTTTTAATGGCTGAATAGTAATTCACCTTGTATATGTGCCACGTAGTAATGTATATTTAAGCTTCCTCTGTGTCTGTTCATGGCTTGACAGTTCACTTTTTTGGGGAGGAGGGGGAGCTGAATGATACTCTATTGTCTGGGTATAACACAGTTTACTTACCCACTCACCTGCTGAAGGCCATCTTGGTTGCTTCCAAGTTTGGGCAATTTATGAAAAAAGCTGCTATAAACATTCAGGTGCAGGATTGTGGGTGGACATAAGTTTTTAAATCATTTGGGCGAATACCAAGGAGCATGCTTGCTGGAACGTATGGTAAAAGTATCTTGAGTTTCGTAAGACACAGCCAAACTGTCTTTCAAAGTGGCTGTGCCATTTTGTAAAACCACCAGAAATGAAGGAGTGTTCCCGTTGTTCCGCATCCTCATCTCATCTGTTGTCCAAGTCTTGACTTTGGCCATTCTAATAGTGTATAGTGGTATCTCGGTGTTGTTCCGTGGGTACTTCCCCATAATATGTGGTGGGGAACATCTTTTCATATGCTTCTTTGCCTTCTGTATGTATCCTCTGATGAGGAATCTGTTAAGTTCTTTGGCCCATTTGTTGTGGTTGTTGTCAGGGGATTGTTTGGGTTTTTTAGCTGAATTTTAAGAGTTTTTTGTATATTTTGGATAACAGGCCTTCACCAGATATGCCTGTGTACATATTTTCTCCCAGAGTAAGACTTTACCTTTTCCTTTTCTTATTCTCTTCAACATCTTTAGCAAAGCAAAACATATTTATTTTAATGAAGCACAGCTTAGGAATGATCTCTTTCATAGATCATGCCATTGGTGTGTCCTAGCTGAACTTATCTCTCACACACATGCACACGCACACGCACACATAGTCACCTGTATTACCTCCCATGTTACTTTCTAGGAGTTCTGCAATTTGACACTCTCCATTGAGGTGTGTGATCCATTGGAGTTAATTTTTGCAAAGAACGTTTAGTCTGAGTCTAGATTTTTTAAAAAATGAGTTAAAAAGTATATTAACCATAGGGGGGAAAAACTGATTTGGGAGACCAGCAGGTGGTATGGTGGTTAAGGTACTGGATTCCCACATGACCAACTGCAGTTCAATCCCGAACCTAGCAGCTTGCTTTCTCACTCTCTCTTTCTCATGAGTGTATGTGCCCGATAGTAAATTAAAAAATAATGATAGCGAGACATTTAAGGGGCACAGAAACGGAGAATTAATCTGTAGATGATAACGCATATGGTATCTTTCACTGAACTGGTGTACAGACAAGAGAGGGGGAGCTTTGTTTCTTGGGCTCTTTGTCCTTGGATAGAGTCCTGATGATCTCTTTCCTCTTGGCCTGGAGGCGCTCCTCACAGCGCTTGCCGCTTTCTTGGCCTTAGCCCTGAAGGTCTCAGCATGGTCTGCCAGGAGCTTCTTGAGGGCCTTGTCTGCCGTCAGCCTGTGGATGTCCTCCATGAGAATCCGCTTGTTCTTGAACACATTGCCCTTCACCTTCAGGCACAGGCTGTGATACATGTGGCAGTCAATCTTCTTAGATTCATGGTATCTTCTGAGCAACCGGCACAGCATCCGCATCCTCCTCATCCAGGTCACCTTCTCTGGCACTCTAGCGCTGGCTGTGCCCTTTCGCTTACTTATGCCCATACGCCTGCCCTTCCGGCAGGCCAAGCTGTTTTTCCAGCATCAGCCACAGGAATGGACAATCACAGGCTTGTGGATGGTCAGCCCATCTGTGATCAGCTTTTGGATCTGCTGACGGGAGTTGGCATTGGCATTTTCATTGGTCTCATCG
>NW_006203737.1:323100-323384 GCF_000334495.1 Tupaia belangeri chinensis | reverse complement strand
AGGGTGGGAGGACAGTGGAGGGGAGCCTCTTTTGAAGCCTGAGTATACTCATGGCTGCGGCCACAGCAGCGAAAGGCGGAAGCATTCATTTTGAAAGCTGCGGTGATGTACACTGATTGAATGTACAAAATAAATTTAAAATAAATAAATAAATAAAAGCTAATAAATATAAATAAATAATTCTCTCTTTTTTTTTCAAAGAAAAGCTGATTCTTTAAAATCAATTCTTTTTTTTTTTTTTTTGAGAGGTTTTTGCTATAGGGCACATGCGCCCAACCCAGACC
>NW_006203737.1:319097-320015 GCF_000334495.1 Tupaia belangeri chinensis | reverse complement strand
GGTTTTTGCTATAGGGCACATGCGCTCACCAGAGACAGAGAGAGACAGAGAGACAGAAAGCGAGAAATCACCCCCCAGGGGGGATGGCCACACCTCAATCCCTTCTTTTCCATTCTCCTCTCGGGATCTTGGGCACGCACGCACGCACACGCACCCGGCGTGAGTTTTAAGCCACCAGGTCCAGGACGCAAACCACGGTTGACTAGGTGGGAGTCCAGCGACATAGCCATTACACTAACTGCTGGTTCCCTAAAATCAATTCTTAAGTTCCCTGTAAAACCGAAAGCTTACAGAACATTTCTTTCTCATGAACAGAAAATCACTATACTTTTGATCCAAGATAGATACGTTAGGGTTTTTCCTTCTTCTTCAGATGACAGATGAATGTAGCTGAATGTATGGACGAGTGTACCGGCCCCACATGTACAGCCTAAATTCAGAAGTGGTGAACAGGAGACTCATAACCAACACAGGAACGGGGCCAACTGTCAGCCCTGGTGAACCCGTGCGCAATGGCACATCCCCCAGTGCCTGCTGAGGTTGTGCAGCCAGCACTCCTTGCCTCACAGCTAATATTTTTCCTTGCCGCACAGTGGATCCTGTAGCCCAGGCAACCACTGCTTTGTTGGAAAAGCTTCCTGAGGATCCCACATCAGTGCCACTGGGGTTCGGACAAGGCATGCTGCAAACTGGCAGGGTGCTGAAGCAGACAGCCAGAAAGTCCTAGATCCCCCAAAAGACCAGAAACTGGATTATTTTTTTATATGTAAATATCCAGTGGATCTAGCACCAATTGTTGAAAAGGCCATATTTGCTTCATTGTAGTGACTTTGCCCTATGTCAAAGATGGGTCGACTGGGACCAGCAGTTAGCGTAATGGCTATGTCGCTGGACTCCCATGTAGTCGACCGCAGTTCA
>NW_006203737.1:310527-317900 GCF_000334495.1 Tupaia belangeri chinensis | reverse complement strand
GTGCGGCAAAGCCTCCTTTGGAAAAAAAAAAAAAAAAAAAAAAAAAAAAGAAAGAAAGAAAGAAAAACTCTAAAAAAAAAAAAAAGATGGGTCGACTATATTTATGAAGGTCTATTTCAAGGCTATTTTGTTCCTTTGATCTATTTTTCTTTCCTGTCACCAATACCATATTACCTTGATTACAGTACCCATTTTTGCTTAAGTTTCTTTATTTCTTCCATGAAAGAGAGAGAGACTTATCCTCAGCAAGGTCTTCATGCCATGATCCTACCCACAGCCTCAGCCAGGCGGAATCATGGCCAGTTGAATACATGACATGTACAGGGAGATCTTGGGATACAAACGGAGGACCATTCATGTGGCCTCGGCCTTGCAGTGTGGTGTTACCACTGCGCCTTTGTGGCTGGCTTACTGTAGCATTATATTATAGTAAATCTTGAAGTCAGACAGCGTCAGCTCTCTAACCTTCTTCTTCTTCTTTAGCATTATGTGGGCTATGTCGGTTCTTTTGCCTCTGCATGTAAACTCTAGAATTAGTTTGACAATACCCCCAAAAAATAACTAGTTGGAAATTTAATTGAGATTTTGCCAAATCTATAGATCAAGTTGAGAAGAACATACATCTTGACAAATACTGTGTCTTCCTACATATAAACATGGAATACCTCCTCTGTGGTTTCTTTGGTCAGAGTTTTGCAATTTTTTTCATATCAATGTTATGCATATTTTGTAAGATGTCTACCTAAGGATTTAATTGAGGGTGGGTGATCATGAAAATGCTACTGACTTTTTATTTATTTAAATTGTCAAAAGGTACATTCACTCAACAGAGAGAAACAGAGACGGGGAGATAGCATACCTCAGTGGCACAGGGTCACACCACACTCCCTTCTCCATTTCTCCATCCTGTTAGAGTTCTGGGCATGTACACATGCGCAATGTGTTTTTTAAGCCACTGGTACCTGGACTGAGACCACAGCCAGCCATATATACCATTCTTCTTTTCTAACATATTCATCTAATACTATAAATTTCCCTCTTGAGCACTGTTCTTATTGAATCTCACAAATGTCAATAAGTTCTATTTTCCTTTTTTATTTATCCCAGAAGCTGAGATTTCTGCCATGAGCCATGTATTATTTAGAAATATTTTTGTTTTGTTTTGTTTTGTTTTGTTTGGATTTTTGCCATAGAGCAAATGCACTCACCACAGAGAGATAGAGAGAGAGGAAAAAGTGAGAAATCACTGCCTGGTTCCCTGGTGTGTGTGTGGGGGGGGGGGAGGCCGCACCTCAATCACTTCTCCTCCATTTTTCTCTAGGGATTTTGGGCGAGCATGCACATGTGCCCAGCATGTTCTTCAAGTTCTGACTTGAACCATAGGGTTGGCCAAGTGGAATTCATCTGTCTGAACCAGCATGCTACCTGCTAGCCTCTAGAAGTATGCTGTTTAATCTCTAAGTATTTTGAGGTTTACCAGCCATCTTTCTGTTATTGCTTTCTAGTTTAATTGCATTGCCACCCAAGAGAAGATACTGTATGATTTCTATTCTTTCAAATGTATTAGGTTGTCGGGAAAGTCATGACGTGTTTTCTATGCAAAAATGCGTCATGGGGACCAGCAGTTGGTGTAATGGCTATGTCACTGGACTCCCACGTAGTCGACTGTGGTTCGAGACCTGGACCCGGTGGCTTAAACTCACACCGGGCACGTGTGCGTATGTGCCCAAGATCCTGAGAGGAGAATGGAGGAGAAGGGATTGTGGCGTGGTCATCCCCCCTGGGGGGTGATTTCTCGCTTTCTGTCTCTCTGTCTCTCTCTTTCCTTTTGGCGAGCACACACACCCTCTAGCAAAAACCTCTCAAAAAATATTTAATTAAAAAAAATACTCATGACTTTCCCAACAACCCAATGGTAAAGTATGTTTTAAGGTCAAGAAGGTGGTCTATCATGGTGGATGCTCCATGTGAACTTGAGAAAAATGAGTGTTTTTGCCATTACATGAAGCAGTCCAGAGATGTCAATTCTACCCCGGTGAATGCTAGTGCTCTTGACTTCAACTACACACTGATTTTCTGCCTATTGGGCCTGTCCATTTTTGAAGTCACCAACTATAATAGTGGATACATCCATGTCTCTGCAGTTCTATTGGTTTTGTTTTGTCTATTGCAGGTGCATCGACATGAAGAATTATTATGTCTTCAAGGAGAACTGACCCCTTTATCTTTATATAATGACTCCCTTTATTCCTCATAAATTTCCTTGTTCTGAATTCAGCTTTGTCTGAACTTAATGTTGCTATTCCCACTTTCTTCTGACTGATGTTAGTGTAGAATATCTTCCTCCATCTATTGACATTTTTTTTGTTTTCATAGAGAGATTTTTGCTATAGGGTACATGTGCTTGCAGAGAGATACACAGAGATGGAGACAGAAAAGCAAGAAATCAGACCCTCGGGGATGGCCTTGCCTCAATCCTTTCTCCTCCATTCTCCTTTCGGGATTTTGGGGCATGCATGCACACGCAGGCACATGCAACTAGCATGAGCTTCAAGCCGCTGAGTCTGGGACTAAAACTATGGTTGGCCATGTCGGAGTCCAGTGCTTCAACCACTTTGCCACCTGATGGTCCCATCTATTTACTTTTAACCATATATTTCTTTGTATTTTAAGTGGGTTTCCTATAAACAACATATTGAGTCTTGTTTTTGACTCACTCTACAATCCATTTTAATTAGTGTACTTACATCATTGACATTCGAAGTGATTGTTGATATAGTTGGGTTAATATCTACCAAAACTTTTTTTTTTTTGGAGAGATTTTTGCTATAGGGCATGCGTTCGCCAGACAGACAGAGAGAGACATAGAGACAGAAAGCGAGAAATCACCCCCCCCGGGGGGATGGCCACGCCGCAATCCCTTCTCCTGTGTTCTCCTCTCAGAATCTTGGGCATGCATCCACAAGCACCTGGCGTGAGTTCAAGCCACTGGGTCTGGGACTCGAACCATGGTCAACTACATGGGAGTTCAGCGACATAGCCATTATAACAACTGCTGATCCTAATATCTACCATATTTTTTACTGTTTTCTATTTGTTGCTCTTGTTATTTGTTATTTTTTTGTCATTTACTCTTTTTCTCCCTTTTGTGGTTTTAGTTTTTGTTATTATCTGTGTGTGTGTTTTTAATTGCCAGATGACTCATACACTCACCAGAGAGAGCCAGAGAGGGAAGGAGGGAGAGAAACCACCACCACCCCCAGTGTGTCATAGTCATGCCACAATCCCTTCTTCTCCACTTCTCCATTCTGACAGGATCTGGGGGATGCGCACACATGCACCCAGCAAGTTTGCCAAGCTGCTGTGACTAGGATTCAAACTGCCATCAGTTATTTGGGATACAGATCCGTTAACCACTAGGCTATCAAGTCTGATCTCGTGTGTGTGTGTGTGTGTGTGTGTGTGTGTGTGTTTAATTTTTGCCAGAGAGTGTGCAATCACTGGTGAGAGACAGAGAGAAAGAGAGGGAAAGTGAGAAAGCATACCCCATGGGAAAGGATCATACTACAATCCTTTCTCCTCCATGTCTCCCTCCTTTCAGCATTTGGGGCATGCATGCACACATACTCAACATGGTTCTCAAGTGGCTAAGTCTCTGACACTTGAAAAACACAGTCAGCCATGAGGGATCCACCTGTCTTAACCACGACACGACCAGCTGGCCCATCTTTTGTGGTTTTAAATGAACATTTATGATTCCATTTTTCTCTTCTCTCTTAGCATGTCAGTTATACTTTTAAGGAATGTTTTATTGCTTTCCCTAGAAATTGCAATATACATTTGCAAATATTCCAAGTTCACTTTTGAATCACATTATATCATTTCATAGGTAATGCAAATGTCTTCTTATAATAAAATTCCTAAGCCCTCCCCCCGTCTTGTCCCAGTAGCTTTGCTGTCATCTATTCCACTTATACATAAACATATGAAAGAATGCACATATGCATAAGTACACGTAATCAAACACATTATTGCTATTACTATTTTAAACAAACTTACCTATTAGGTCAACTAAGAATAAGAAAAATCACTTTCTTTTTACCTTCACTCATTCATTCTCCAGTGTTCTTTCTCTCATTATGGAGATCTAAGTTTCTGGCCTATATCAGTTTTCTTCATTCTAAGGAAGTCCTTTTAATTTCTTGCATATTGGTCTATTGACAATGAATTCTGTAATTTTTGCCTGTCTAGAAAATTAATTTACCTCACTTTTGAAGAATAATTTCCTTTTTTTTTTTTTTGGAGAGGTTTTTGCTATAGGGTGCGTGCTCTCACCAGAAAGACATAGAGAGACAGAGAGATAGAAAGTGAGAAATCACCCCCGGGGGCGATGGCCATGCCACAATCCCTTCTCCTCCATTCTCCTTCGGGATCCTGGGTACGCACGTACACACGCCCAGTGTGAGTTTAAGCCATCAGTTCTGGGACTCGAACCGCAGTCAACTACATGGGAGTGCAGTGACATAGCTATTATGCTAACTGCTAGTCCCGAAGAATAATTTTTTATGTACGTAATTCTAGGTTGTTGACTTTTTTCTCTTAACAGCTTAAATATTTCACTCCATTTTTATTTATTTATTTATTTATTTATTTTGCTTGCATGGTTTCTGAGAAGTTGGGTGCAATTCTTCTCTTAATTCTTTTTCTTTTTTGGAGAGATTTTTGCTATAGGGTGCATGCACTCACCAGAAACACAGAGACAGGAAGCAAGAAATCACCCCCCAGAGGGGATGACCATGCCACAATCCCTTCTCCTCCATTCTCCTCTTGGGATCTTGGGCACGCATGCACACGCGCCCAGCGTGAATTTAAGCTACCAGGTCCAGGACTCGAACCATGGTCGACTACATGGGAGTTCAGCAACATAACCATTATGCTATCTGCTGGTCCTTTTCTCTTAATTCTTATCTTTGCTGTTCTATAGGTATGTAAGTTTTTCCTTCCATCTTCTTTCAAGATTTTTTTCTTCTTTGCATATCTTATATGCCCAGATATAGTTTTTTGTTTGCTTCATTTTTGCTTGTTGTTTTATTGTGTCTTTTCTTTCTCCTCCTTCTGATATCTTCGTTAGTTATGTGTTCTAGCCTTTGTACTTATCCCACAGTTGATGGATATTCTATTCTGTTTTGGTTTTCAATCTTTTTGTCTTTGCTTTTACTTTAAGAAACTTCTATTGTTATATCTTCAAGCAGAGAGATTCTTTCCTCAGCTGTGTTCAGTCTAATAAAGGCATCCTGCATTTCTGTTATAGTTTTTTTTTTTTTATCTCTAGAATTGTTTTATTCTTTCTTACAATGTCCATGTCTATGATTATATTACCCATCTATTCTTGCATGCTGTTGACTTTTCCTATTTAAATCCTTAGCACTGGGCCAACCAGGTAGCGTGGTGGTTAAGACAGCTATATCCCAAATGGCCAACTGCAAAGTTCAAATCTCAGAACCACTGACTTGAAAAACATGCTGGGCATGTGGGTGAGTGTGCCCCAAATCCTACAAACAGAATGGAGGAGAGGGGAGTGTGGCATGGTCATTCCCCTGGAGAGTGTTTTCTCACTTTTTGGAGAGGTTTTTCCTATAGGGCACGTGCGCTTGCCAGACAGACAGAGAGAGACAGAGAGACAGAAAGCGAGAAATTACCCCCCCGGGGGCGATGGCCATGCCACAATCCCTTCTCCTCCATTCTCCTTCGGGATCCTGGGTACGCACGTACACACGCCCAGTGTGAGTTTAAGCCATCAGTTCTGGGACTCGAACCGCAGTCCACTACATGGGACTACATGGGAGTGCAGTGACATAGCTATTATGCTAACTGCTAGTCCCGAAGAATAATTTTTTATGTACGTAATTCTAGGTTGTTGACTTTTTTCTCTTAACAGCTTAAATATTTCACTCCATTTTTATTTATTTATTTATTTATTTATTTTGCTTGCATGGTTTCTGAGAAGTTGGGTGCAATTCTTCTCTTAATTCTTTTTCTTTTTTGGAGAGATTTTTGCTATAGGGTGCATGCACTCACCAGAAACACAGAGACAGAAAGCAAGAAATCACCCCCCAGAGGGGATGACCATGCCACAATCCCTTCTCCTCCATTCTCCTCTTGGGATCTTGGGCACGCATGCACACGCGCCCAGCGTGAATTTAAGCTACCAGGTCCAGGACTCGAACCATGGTCGACTACATGGGAGTTCAGCAACATAACCATTATGCTATCTGCTGGTCCTTTTCTCTTAATTCTTATCTTTGCTGTTCTATAGGTATGTAAGTTTTTCCTTCCATCTTCTTTCAAGATTTTTTTCTTCTTTGCATATCTTATATGCCCAGATATAGTTTTTTGTTTGCTTCATTTTTGCTTGTTGTTTTATTGTGTCTTTTCTTTCTCCTCCTTCTGATATCTTCGTTAGTTATGTGTTCTAGCCTTTGTACTTATCCCACAGTTGATGGATATTCTATTCTGTTTTGGTTTTCAATCTTTTTGTCTTTGCTTTTACTTTAAGAAACTTCTATTGTTATATCTTCAAGCAGAGAGATTCTTTCCTCAGCTGTGTTCAGTCTAATAAAGGCATCCTGCATTTCTGTTATAGTTTTTTTTTTTTTATCTCTAGAATTGTTTTATTCTTTCTTACAATGTCCATGTCTATGATTATATTACCCATCTATTCTTGCATGCTGTTGACTTTTCCTATTTAAATCCTTAGCACTGGGCCAACCAGGTAGCGTGGTGGTTAAGACAGCTATATCCCAAATGGCCAACTGCAAAGTTCAAATCTCAGAACCACTGACTTGAAAAACATGCTGGGCATGTGGGTGAGTGTGCCCCAAATCCTACAAACAGAATGGAGGAGAGGGGAGTGTGGCATGGTCATTCCCCTGGAGAGTGTTTTCTCACTCCCCCCCCCCACACACACACACTAGGGCACACACTCTAAAGCAAAAACAAACAAACAAAAACAACCAAACAAAAAACAAATTTTAACACATTAATTCTAGGATTTTTGTTGGTTTTTTTCTTTTTAATTTAAAATATATTTTCTTTTACTATGCTGGAGGGCACAGATATGTGCATGAGAAAGAGTGGGAGAGAGAGAAAGGAAGCAAGCATCCTGAATAGGGCCTGGTCATGTCACAATCCTTCTTCCTCCAATTCTCCATCTGATCAGGAACTTGGGCATGCACCCTCCCAATATGCAAGTCACTGGGGCCAGAGCTCAAACATGGTTGGCCATGTAGGAGCTAGCTGCTCTGCTACAGTGCTTAACCAATGCACTATAGGGCTGGCCCTAATCACAGTTTTTAAAAATTCCTGGTCTGATC
>NW_006203737.1:300589-310504 GCF_000334495.1 Tupaia belangeri chinensis | reverse complement strand
GTTTCTCGTTCTGATGTTTATTCAGCCTCTTCAACCTATATTTCTTTGCCTTATAAATTTTTCTTGATAGTGGGTATGATGTACTGGGTAAAAGGAACTGCTGTGAATAGACCTGTAGTAATATGATGGTGAGATGTGGGGAGAGAAGTGTTCCGTACTCCCATGGTTAGGTTTCACTCTTTTAGTGAGCCTGTGCTTGCGAACTGTGAACTTCACAAGGATTTTACACACACACACACACACACACACACGCACTCCTTTGGTGAGACAGGATGGCTAGAGTAGTCTTTCCCCGAGTGGGTTAGGTAAAGATAAAAGCCCAGTGGGTTAGGCTCTGGTTAAACATTGTCGCCAGCAGGCAAACTTTTTTTCTTCTTTTTTTTTTTTTGGAGAGGTTTTTTTTTGTTTGTTTGGTTTGGTTTTTTTGGTTTTTTTTTTTTTTTTTTTTGCTATAGGGCGCGTGCGCTCACCAGACAGACAGAGAGAGACAGTATTTTTACCAGGCTTAGCTTTTGAACACATTTCTAGACCAGCATCCTAGATAAATATTAATATTACACCACTACTCATATGACACTGACGCTGGGCCCTCAGTGCCCAAGATCCCAAGAGGAGAATGGAGGAGAAGGGATTGCGGCGTGGCCATCCCCCCTGGGGGTTGGTTTCTCATATTCTGTCTCTGTCTCTCTCTGTCTGTCTGGCGAGCACACGTGCCCTATAGCAAAAAAGAAAAAAACTCAATAAAAAAGAAAAGAAAAGCTGACTCTTTGCCAGAAGGAGAGACACAGCTGCAATATTTGTGCTCCAGGGCCCTAACTCCATGGATCAGACCAAGGCTAAGCTTTATCTGAGACCACATCTTTTCCTGGTTCTTTTCCTTAGCCTACTTCTCTCACTCACTTACAGGTTAATCTTTCTTTTAGGTTAATATATTTATTACATGAGAGAGAGAGAGGCAGGCACTCTGTACAGGGTCTTCATGATGTGATCCTCCCCCTTGCCCTGCAGCCAGCCATGATCACAGGGGTGCCTTTGGGCAGGCCTAAGATTTTGAGTCAGGTCCTAGACATAAACCCAGAGCCTTCCCATGTGGTCTCCAGCATCGTGCAGCAGTGACTCCACTGCCTAGGTCACCACAGCTGGGCCTACACCTGTTTCTTAAAGAGTATTTCCTCAATACATCACATAAAACCAAATTTCTGTCTAAGGCTCTGTTTCTGCATAATCTCACATGGAATGCACAGAATTCTCATTGCTCATGATTTCTTGCTTTCTGTCTCTCTGTCTCTCTGGTGAGTGCACACGCCCTATAGGAAAAAAAAATACTCTCAAATAGAGAGAACAGAGAGAGAGAGAGAAACAGAAAGCTAGGGAAACAATGAGTTTGTTTATATTTATTTATTCATTTTGAGAGAGATTTTTGCTATAAGACACATGGGCTCACAGGAGAGATAGATAGAAAGTGAGAAATCACCCTGGGGGTGGGAGGGGAGAAGGGAGGCCACACGCCAGTCCCTTCTCCTCCATTCTCTTCTGGAGATTTCGGGCACACACACAGACATACCTTGTTAGTTTCAAGCAGCTGCTTCCATAACTAGAACCCTGGTTATTTACATGTGAGTCCAGCGCCTTAACCACTATGTCACTTGCTGTCCCCAGTGAGTTTATTTTTAAATAAAGTATTTGAGGTAACTCAAATTTGAGAAACTCAGATGAAGATATATATAAACAAACAGTGGCGTGGCAAAAAGAAAAAAAAGGGAAAGATGATATTGGAGAGTGGTTTTCTCCGATTACCATGCCATTTGTATAAGCTTAGTCTTCTTAATTTGGCATGAGGCCTAGCCATCTGATCACAAGTTTTAAAATCTAAAAAGAGAACTACTAAACACAAATGTCTAGCTGCTCTTTCTTCTGAATGATCTTTTAGAAATTTTATTTAAAGGAGACTTCCCACTTAGTCTTCTTAATTTGGCATGAGGCCTAGCCATCTGATCACAAGTTTTAAAATCTAAAAAGAGAACTACTAAACACAAATGTCTAGCTGCTCTTTCTTCTGAATGATCTTTTAGAAATTTTATTTAAAGGAGACTTCCCAGTAAAGGATTTTTAATTTAACAAAGATGCTTCTGTGTAGCAAGCGATTATAAAAGAATCTTACCAGGCAGCAACTCTGAGGCTACTGGAATCACCAAGGTAGGAAGCCATTTGTATTTCATTTTTTAAAAAGAATTATTTGATTTAACTTTATTTATATTTTAATTTGACCAGAGAGGGACAGAACTAGAGCAAGAGAGAGAAAGCAAGAAAACCAGCTCCCAGGTCCAGAGCTCAAACCGCAGTCAGCCATGTGGGAGTCCAACACCCTTAACTACCACGCCACCTGTTAACCCCTTTGTATTTCATTTTTTCATTGAGAAAACTTTGTGTTTCAATTAGCTTATGAATTTTCACATAGTTTTTGACAATTTAGGTTTCCCAAGAGATTTGAACTGATAGTTTATGAATCAGCCACACTTGAATCGTTGCACTGAAGAATAAGATTTTCTCTCTTTTTTGTTTTTTGGGGTTTTTTTGGTTTGTTTGTTTGGTTGGTTTTGGTTTTTTGTTTGTTTTTTTGAGAGATTTTTGCTATAGGGTGCATGCAATTGCCAGAGAGACAGAAAGACAGAAAGAGGGGATGGCCATGTTACAATCTCTTCTCCATTCTCCTTTCTGGATCTTGGGCACACACACATGCACCTGGCATGAGTTTTAAGCCGCCTGGTCTGGGACTTGAACCACATTCAGCCATGTGGGAATCCAGTGACGCAACTGTTACACCATCTGCTGGTCCCAATAATAAGATTTTCAACTCATTGCTTGAGATAGTTGGTTTTTTTGTTTGCTTGCGTATTTTGTTTTTTGCTACAGGGCACATGCACTCACCAGAAAGACAGAGAGAGACAGAGAGACAGAAAACGAGAAATCACCCCCCAGGGGGGATGGCCACGCCGCAATCCCAACGAGAAATCCCCCCCCAGGGGGGATTGCCACGCCGCAATCCCTTCTCCTCCATTCTCCTCTTGGGATCTGGGGCACGCACGTACACGCGCCCGGCGTGAGTTTTAAGCCACCGGGTTCAGGACGCGAACCACGGTCGACTGTGTGGGAGTCCAGCAACATAGCCATTACGCTAACTGCTGGTCCCCACTAAGTGTTGTTTTTAAGGGTAAGTTAAAAAACAGACATTCCTGGGCTGACAGGTGGTGTGGTAGTTAGGACTGCGGTTTGAGTCCCGGACCTGATAGTTTGCTTTCTTACTTTCTCTCTCTGTTTCTATCTCTGGTCAAATTAAAAATAATGATAATAAATAACATAAAATAAAATAAATAATTATTTTTTAATGACATGAAGAAAAAGGCCTGAGGGGACAAGAATAGATCTGAGAATAAAGTAGGATGAAGAAACAGAAATCTACACTCAGAAGGAACTCATGTAACCTAACCTAAGTCAAGTGCCCAAGCTAAGGTGTTATTCAGGGGACTTGAAGAATACAACTGGGATGTCAGGGCAATTTTGATTGGTTTAGAATCTTAGGCTGGTGCCTGGAGCCCAGTCATAGAGATTTAGCTTCTCATAGTTTCTAGGGGCCTACCAGTGGCCCTGTCAGGCTTGAGAGTGCAGGAAGTTCAAACTAAAAACAAACAAACAAACATGTAAGTAGCTCCATAAGGCTTGGCTCCAGACTTAGCTGGGCGATTACCATTTGTTTCCCGGGGTATGGTTTGGAACCTGAGATTTTTCACAGCTTGGCTATCTGTGCATCCTTCGAGGTCAATGGGATTAAAGGGTCTGTAGGTCAGTTCTGCAGAGGAATGCTGAGAGCTAAAAGGAGAAAAATCTCCATCCTCTGAGGAATAGCAATGAGAAAATTATAACAAAGTGGAGAATGTTCTGTTCCTTGAGTCGTCCTGGCATTTGGGCCCAAGAAAGTGTGTTAAAGAAAAGAAAAAAAGTCTTAGACACCCTTTCAAGTTAGCATCTCCTGCACTCTGCTCTTTAAAACTGTGAAGATCTCAAGTTTTGCAAAGGAAATTGGGGGAAAAAATGATTAAAATAAACAAAGAAGTTTCCTAAAGTAAACAAATGTACATCCTTAAGAAAATAATTCTCTTTCCTTGCTTATATTAGCTAATAGCAAAAAAAATCCCACTTGCTATCAACCGATGCTTTTAAATGAACCTCAGAGACAGAAGGAAGTTCAGCTAATTACTGTAAATAAGCCTGAGGGGACACAGGGCCTGGGTTACCCTGGTGTACAAAGGAACATTAATGGGCTACTCGGCCAGATAGACGTATTCATCAGCTTATTTTGTGTGGCTCAAATCCATATTCTAGAAGTTTTATTTAATACTGTCAAATTGTCATATGCTCTTGTTTCCAATTATCAAAATTATTAATAAGGGGAGACAGTAGTTAAGATCATAAGCTTTGAACACCACTTTCTGATTTTGTGACTCTGGGCAAGCTTCCGAGCTTTTGGATCCTCTACCTGCACCTGATATGTGTTCATAGGGTTATAGCGAGAGTTGAATGAGGTCCCACATGGAAAGGTTATTAGTAGAGTGCTCGGTCCATAATAAGTGTCCCTACATGGCAGGTACTGTGATACTGCTATGGTTTCATTCTTCTCATAATTAAGTGATGGAATCGAATAAAAATAACTTTTTTTTTTTTTGGTAATTTGCTACAGGGTGCATGTGCTCAGAGACAGAGAAAGAATGAGAAAGCACCCCTATACAAAATGGCCACACTGTATTCCCTTCTCTATTTCTCTCTCCTTTGGGAATTTTGGGTATGCACACACACATGCCAAGTGTGTTTCTCAAACCACTGGGTCTGGGACTTGAACTGCACAGTTGGCTATGTGGGATCCAGCCACCTTAACCAACACACCACTGGCCAGCTCAAAGTCCCCCAGAGAGCACCATGACATCCAAGTACCAGAGAGTTGAGTAAGTTCAAGAACAATTAACTTAATATAACAAACTCTGCCTGAGTCTAAGGTATTATACCTTAAAAGAAAGTTGAACTGGGACCAGCAGTTGGTGTGTCTATGTCAGTGGACTCCCAGGTAGCCGACCGCAGTTCTAGTCCTGGACCCGGTGGCTTAAACTCACGCCGGGCACGTGTGCGTGTGTGCCCAAGATCCCAAGAGGAGAATGGAGGAGAAGGGATTGTGGTGTGGCCATCAGCCCTGGGGGGTGATTTCTCGCTTTCTGTGTCTCTGACACTCTCTGTCTTTCTGTCCTATAGCAAAAATAAATTATTTTTTGAACTAAAAGTGAACCTTTGGATAAGTGAAAAACATGAAAGTGAGCCTTCAGAGAGGAAAATCATGTGAGGAAAGATACTGCTGCCGGAGGAGGAATCCACACCAAATGATCAGAGGGTTACACAGTACAGGATCTTCAAGGACAATAAACTTGACTGCCTTACACCTGAGTTTCCATACCTTGTGAGGAAGAGAAAATCATCAGCCAGTGTTTTCCAGGCTCGATCATCTTGTACTCTGTAGGAGCTTCATTCCCTATTCCCTACCCACATGTTTCCCAATATCCTACCCACCACATCCCCCAAAAATCTGGAAAACAATAAGTCAGAAGTTCTCTGGGGTCTAGTGCTGTCTCCTATTTCTTGGTTTTCCTTCTAGAGCTTGCGCCTGGTATATATGTTGTCATGGCCTATGGTCGTCAAAAGTAAGATCTCTACTGGGGCCTGTCAAAGGTAAAACTGGTGACCAGCAGTGTCCATACCTAGGTTGTCAGTACCCAATAAAGAAGGTGCTATCTTCCAAATCTGGAGTAGCCAGTGGCCCAATCTCCCAGAGTGCTGCCAAAGTTGTTGCCATTGTAGCTACTGACGTGTTGGAATGTTCTATCTTATCAAATGCTTTTTCTGTATCTGTAGCTATGATCATATGGTTTTAATCTTTCATGTTCATGTGATGTACTACATTTATTTTTTTGTCACATTCAATCATTATATCATTACAGCATACCAAATGGATTTTCTCATCATGAATACACTGTATATTGGTTCAGTCAAAGATATTATCATACACATTATCATCAACAGATAATTTTCTGGTTTTGTCTCCCTTAAATATTTTACTTCTTTCTTTTCCCCTCTCACCTTCCACCATTGCCCACCCTCCTCCCACACTGTCTGCAGTATCACCATTGCTCTCCATGCTTTTATATCTTCCAATATTTCAGTTTCTGCCATAGAGTGCAGACATTCAGTATATATTGAGTAGGGGCATACAATGCCTCTCTTTCATAGTCTGACTTTGCAGTAAATCTTCCATACTTGTCCATACCTCTATTGTTTTCCATATATTGAACTATCCTTGCATCCCTGGGATTAAAGCCTACCTGGTAGTGGTCTATAATCTTCTTAATATGCTGTTGGGTAGAATAAAGTTCTTGTCCTTTTCACCTGTTCTTGTATTAGAGATATTTCGCCGTCAGATTTAGGCATGGCTTCTAGGGAGCTGGGCCAGGTGTTGTCTGTGACAGACACTGTGGTGGACTCCTAATCTAGCCAAGATCCTTACACAGGCACAACTGCCCTCGGGTGAAGTTATTTGACACTCTTTTCACTTTGGGTGATTTATTAACCAAGGGACTTCTCGATTATTTATCCTTTGTTAAATATCCTTATGTGCTCAGCCAGAGTACCTGACTTTTAGAGTAAACACCACTTATATTAATGATGGAGCTCTCTATTACTGTGGGATGGTCAGAAGAATGGAATAGGCACAGGAAACTGAAGTTTATTCAATAGTTCAGTTCATCAGGCATTTACTGAGTACCCACTGTGTACTTCACAGGAAAATTGCAAAGTCACTATTATTATACCTTTTTTACTGGGGAGGAAATTCTTGCTCAGTTGGTTACAGTGACAGGATTACGATTTCTCAAAGGTTTAGATAGTAACACAAAGGTAACACAACATTCTGTGAGACTGACCCACATGGGAAGGTTCTGGGTTCACATCTGGAGACCTCCCTGTACAAGCCATGTGTGGGTACCCATTATCCTGGCCTGACTGAGGCCCGGGGTGAATTGTGGTAGGAGGACCCAGTTGTATTGCCTGATTATCTATCTGTCTCTCTGTCACAGAAGAGAGAAGGAAGATCAAACAGACAACAAATAACAGTTAAAATTTGAAACCAGCTGTTTTACTTCAATTGTCTCCGCCTGTAATAATACACTTCTATCACATGAAATAATTATATTTGACTCTGTATAAGAAGACACAAGCATATACACTAGATTCTATTATATCTTTTGGCCACTCTCTAATCCAGGGGTCAGAAAAGTATGGCCTGAAGGCCCACAACCTATTTTTGTCAATCTATTTGTTTTATTTTATTGCCAGAGTGTGTATGCACTTGCCAGAAACAGAGAGAGAGAGAGAGAGAAGCCCCCAACAGGACATTGTCATGCCACAATCCTTTTACCTTCATTTCTTCATCCGGTAAGGATTTGGGTACACATATACACACACCTGGAATGTTTTTCAAGCTGCTGGGGCTAGAACTTGAAATGCGGTAGGCCATGTGAGATCTGGCTCCTGAAGCACTTGGTTCACCACTGTCCTATGGGCTGGCGCCACGACCTGGTTTTGTAAAATGAAGTTTTATTGGAACACAGTTATGACCATTCATTCATTGCCTATGGCTGCTTTTGTGCTACCACTGCAGACATGGAGAGCTCTCACAGAGACCACGTAGCTGTCCATCTTCAATGTACTCTAACCCTTTAAGAAAAAGTTTGGCAGGGTGGACCTATGGCCTCCTTAGGGGAGTTGGATCCTACATGACCAATGGCTTGTGATTCAAGTCCCAGCCCCAGAAACTAAGGAAACACATTGAGAGCATGTGTGTGTGTGCTCCAAATCCCAAAGGAAGGGAAAGGGAGGAGAAGGGATTGCAGTGTGACCATGCTACATTGGGGGATACTTTCTTGCTGCCTTCCCAATTGCTCCCCCCACCACCACCACGAGTGCACACACTCGCAAGCAAATTTTTTTTGGGGGGAGAGGTTTGGTTTTTTTTGGGTTTTTTTTTTTTGTTTGTTTGTTTGTTTGTTTTTATCCACTGTAGGGCACATGCGCTCGCCAGACAGACAGAGAGAGACATAGAGACAGAAAGAGAGAAATCACCCCCCAGGGGGGATGGCCATGCCTCAATCCCTTCTCCTCCATTCTCCTCTTGGGATCTTGGGCACGCACGCACACGCGCCCCTGGCGTGAGTTTTAAGCCACCAGGTCCGGGACACGAACCGCGGTCCACTACGTGGGAGTCCAGAGACATAGCCATTACGCTAACTGATGGTTCCCTCGCAAGAAAATTTTTTATACAACAGTTTGACAATCCCTGATAAACCATCAAAATGTCCACTGGGTTCAGGAAATGCCTTTATTAGCAAAGAATACACAATCACCACATTTAGAATCATGTGTCTGCAGAAAATCTAGCCTACGTTTAGAGAAAAACCATCAGAGCCTTAGCTTACACTGGAGAATCCGAGGAGGTCTTCTAAAAATTCACGGAAGACTCGCGTCACTTAATAACTGAGTTTGAGTCCTCCAACCAGGCCTTTAAGTAAATTGGTTGATAAACAAGGAGTTTATTTTTTAGTTATTTATTTAATTTTATTTATTCATTCATTCATTTTTAGTTTGACTAGAGAGATACACAGAAAGAGAAAGAGAAGGTGAGAGAGCAAGCCACCAGGTCCAGGACTTGAGCCGTGGTCAGCCATGTGGGAGCACCCAGCGCCTTAACCACCATGCCACCTGCTGGTCCCAACAAGGAGCTTTATAGGAGGATGTGTTGTGCTATGTTGTGGCACCACAGGGTATGTATTTTTCAACAGATATCATGAAGCACCACATTAGAATAATAGTATTCTATCCCATACAAAAAGCATACATCAGAATAAGCAACAGAACTTGACAAGATGCACCAAAGCACAATAATATAAACCAAGCAGAATCGTTTTTTATTTATATTGAATACTACTATGGGTGCACAATAAAGTTCAAATTTATAAACAAAATAAATAGTCTTGAGTGACTGCAAACACTTGTAATGAATACTAACCAACTGCAGGAACTAGACAAAGACTGAGAAAGAGGATTCCCGAGACTCACAGGCTGAGAAAGGAGATTGACTGCCTGCTTTGGAGAACCGGTCATAAATCCAAGTCATCGTTTTAAACAAGTAGGTCATTAAGTGAGGAACAACTGTGTTATGAAAAAAAGTACGTGAAGATTGTTTTAAAATTTATTTATTATGAGACCAGCAGTTAGCGTAATGGCTATGTTGCTGGACTCCCACGTAGTCAACCGCGGTTCGCGTCCCAGACCTGGTGGCTTAAATTCACGCCCAGGCATGTGTACGTGTGTGCCCAAGATCCCGAGAGGAGAATGGAGGAGAAGGGATTGCAGCGTGGCCATTCCCCCAGGGGGTGATTTCTCGTTTTCTATCTCTCTGTCTCTCTCTGTCTGGCGAGTGCACGCGCCCTTTAGCAAAAACCTCTAAAAAAAGTATTTATTATCATCATAATCTTGTTTATATTACATTGAATCGCATATAACTTTACAGTGTACTACACTGCTTTTTCAAAAGGGAATGCCATGCTTGTCAGTCAATATGGAGACATTAAAATCTCCACTTCATCATTCAGTATCTTTTCATTGTTTTTCTGATCATTATTATTATTATTCCAATTATTTTTTAAACACTCAATCACTATTTATCATTTTGCTTGTCAAAAGACTTTACCTAATATGAACTACTTCTCAGACCAGTCCAGTTGAGAATACTATACACGTCATCATCAACAGGTAATAAACCAT
>NW_006203737.1:297563-300521 GCF_000334495.1 Tupaia belangeri chinensis | reverse complement strand
CCCCCCCATTCCACACTGTCTTATCCTTGTTAAGTATTTTCACTGCTTTGATGTCCTCCAATATTTGCTCTCTACCATAGAGTGCTGATAGTAGGCATATATTAAGTGGAAACATACATCCCTTGACAGTACAAACTCCTTGCTATTTTTGTTACTGAGAGGTTTCTCCTAACTTGTGTTCTCCCCCTGTTCCTTTAAACTGAATGTGCCCATTTTTTGCATTTGGGCCTGGAGCATCTCGTCAGCAGGTAAAACAAATATCCATACAATGAAATATTACTCAGCAATAGAAGGGAAGTATGTATCTATGCAACATTATGGATAGAACCAGGGGCCTTATGCTGAGTGGGGAAAAAGGGGGGAAAAAAAGCCAGATTCAAAAAGCTACATCCAGCAGATGGTATAACACTTACATCATTGGACTCCCACATGGCCGACCACGGTTCAAGTCCCGGACCTGATGGCTTGAAATTCATGCCAGGGGTGTGTATGTGCCTGCGTGCCCAAGATCCCAGGAGGAGAATGGAGGAGAAGGGATTGCAGTGTGGCCATCCTCCCTGGGGAATGATTTCTCACTTTCACTCTCACTGTCTCTGTCTCTCTCTCGAGAGAGAGCACATATTCTAAGGCAAAGAGACCTCAAAAAAATACCCCAAAAAATCAAAGCTAAATACTATATGATTATAATTCTCCATAATGTATAGCATTCTGGAAAAAATAAAACAGAACTAGAGGGACATAGATAAGATTGCCAGAAGCTAGAATAGAGAGATTGAGACAAAAGGTGTGGGAAGCAGAATTTCTTTACCTCCTGCCCATCACCCCTGTGTAATTCCCACAAACACATTATGTTACATGGAGAAATGGACTTGGCAGATGAAATTAAGGTTAAGATTATCCTGGGTTATCTGGGGGACTCCATGTAATCTATATGGCCTCTTAAAAGCCAAAGAGGTTTAAAGCACAAGAAGGCATTTAATTCTCTGTCACTGACTTCAAGATGGAGAGGGCTAACTGTCCAGGAAATGGTGACCTCAGTCCAAGAACTGCATGGAAATGAATCGTGCCAATCTGAGTGAGTTTAGAAGCAGATTTTTTACTCTGAGTCTCTAGAAAAGAACTCAGCCTGTTAACACTGATTTCAGCTTTGTGAGACCCTCAGCAGAAAGCACTGCCATACTGTCTTGGACTCTGATGTGCAAAAGTGTGAGATAATAAAGTGAGTCTTGATATTTTTCTCTTTTTTTCCCCAAGAATTATTAATTTCATGTATTATTATTATTTTTAATTTGGCCAGGGAGAAACAGAGAGGGAGAGGGAAAGTGAGAAAGCAAGTCGCCAGGTCCTGGATTCAAACTGTGGGCAGACATGTGGGAGTTAAGCAACCCAAACACCATGCCACCTGCCAACCCAAAATGGGTGTTGTTTTATTTTACGTTTTTATTTTATTAGTATTATTTTATTTTTAAAGGTTTTTTTAAAAAAAAAAAAAAAGAATCATTTTATCAGGACCAGCAGTTAGCGTGATGGCTATGTCACTGAACTCCCATGTAGTTGACCATGGTTTGAGTCCTGGACCTGGTGGCTTAAACTCACGCCGGGCACGTGTGCATGCGTGCCCAAGATTCTGAGAAGAGAATGGAGGAGAAGGGATTGTGGCATGGCCATCCCCCCTGGGGGGTGATTTTTCACTTTCTGTCTCTCTCTGTGTCTCTGGCGAGAGCACACGCTCTATAGCAAAAACCTCTCCAAAAAAAAATAATCATTTTATCTAACTTTATTTTTATTTATTTATTTATTCTAATTTGACCAGAGAAGGACAGAGTGTGAGAGAGTGAGAGAGAGAGACAGAAAGTGAAAAAGCAAGCTGCCAGGTCTTGGACTCAAACCATAGTCATCCATGTGGTTCAGTGTCCTTAACCACCACATGACCTGCTGGCCTCCTTTAATATTATTATTTTTAGAGAGATTTTTGCTATAGTGAGTTTGCACTTGCCAGACAGACAGAAAGGATGAAATCACCCCCCAGGGAGTGATGACTATGCTGCAATTCCTTCTCCTCCACTCTCCTCTTGGGAATTTGGGTATGCACACACACACTCCTGACATGAGTTTTAAGCCGCCAGGTCTGGCACTCAAACTGTGGTGGATTATGCAGGAGTGTAGCAATGTAACCATTATGCTATCTGCTGGTCTCCAAGAGAGTATTGTTTTAAATTACTAAATTCGAGGTAATTTGTTATGGCAGTGGTAGGAAACCAATGTAGAAGGCCAAGGGCAGATGGTGGTACAGCTGTAAAACAGAAGGCTCTGGGAGGGTGACCCACATGGGGAGGTTCTGAGTTCATGTCCAGAGACCTGTCTGAGTATGCTGGGCACATGAATGGCCTTGATCTGGAACTGGCTGAGGTTGGGGGTATGGGTCATGGTGTGAAGATTTTGTTGGGGATATTTTTTCTCTCTCTCAAGAAATAGATCAATAAACTTTGAAAACTACAAAAAAGGCATGAGAAATAATTTTACATAGTGCAAATACTCTAATCTTGATTGTGCTGATGGTTACACAACTAAGTAAGTGTATCAAAATTCATAGAACTGGGGGACCAACAGGTGGTGCATGGTGGTTAAGGGTGTTGGACTCCCACATGGATGAATATAGTTCAAGTCCTGGACCTGGCAGCTTGCTTGCTCTCTCTCTTTCTCTCTCTCTCTCTCTCTGTATCTCTCTGGTCAAGTTAAAATAAATAAATAAATAAATAAATAAATAAATAAATAAATAAATATTCATAGAACTGTATAATCAGCTTGAGTTTAAATGGATAAATGAGTATATTTAATTGTATGAAAACTGTACCGCAGATAAAATGGATTTAAAAAGAAACAACGGAAGAACCAGGAGATGACAGCAGAGGTTGGGGCAGCTGGATCCTACATGGCTGGCTGCTATTCCAGTCGACC
>NW_006203737.1:282213-297354 GCF_000334495.1 Tupaia belangeri chinensis | reverse complement strand
AGCACACACACCAAATAAGGAAACTAAGAAAAAAGAAGGAGAAGAAGAAAAAGAACAGACTCTAATTCAAGGATGAGAGAAGTTTTCTCTTATTCCCATTTTTCCCCAGTAGAGATAATCCACCATACACTTTTCCTATAATAACTATACTTAATTATTTACTTCTATATTTCTCCGAATACTGTACTGTCATTTTGAATTTAATCTGTTTTTAGTAGACTCTCTGAGCACAGAGATTATGTCTTCATCTCTGGATCATGAGTGTCTAAAACATAGTTGGGGGTCCATCGTTTTTATTTCATTTATATAATTATACGTGAATATATCCACAACCTCTTAAACGTCTCTAAATTTCTAGCTGGATCTCTTTCTAGAGGTAATAAATTCTATATATTTATTACTGAGTAAAATATTTCTATTATTTAAGATTCAAAACCACTTCCTTAAACCTCAGGGGAAGAGTCCTCTAGTTTTAGAATTCTCGAATATGCTGCAGTAGTGCGTGTGTGCTTTATCACTTACACTTCATTTATACGCTTTGAATCTCTTACACTTCATTTGTAGAGTTTGATAACATACCCTTCCTAGATAGTTTTTTCTAGAAAATAATACACTTGTCCTCTCAACAAAGAATATGTCCATTGTACACCATAAATATATATGATTTTTATTTGCCAATTATACCTTGATGAAGTTAGGGTGAAGTATATACAAATACAACCACATAAACACACACACACACACACAAACACACACACACACATGCATCATAGGTAGGATTGCCAGGTAAAATATATTATATTCCACTGAATTTGAATTTCAGTGAAAAAAAATTATTTTTACTATAAGCCTATGGCATGCAATGCTTAATTGAGCATCCTTAATTAGGGCAGGAGGAAAATAAATCTGACAACCTAATCTTTGGGTTTGCCCGTCTGATAATGCAATAATAAAAGACTAATATTTATTAATGTGTTTCAAATATGCTTAGGCTTTGCTAAGTAACAACCAACTGCACTATGGGTCTGAGTGGGGGGCAGATGTATAAAGCACCTTGAGGACAGGGATGAGGAGAAAAGAAACTTTTCAATAAATTGGGTCTGAAAAGCAAATGACTTCATGCTATTGGAAGGGTCACCAGAAAATTGTACAATATCAAAAGTAAGAAATTGCTTCTTAGAGGGGCTGTCAAGCAGCGTGGTGGTTAAGGGTACTGGACTCCCACATGGCCAGACCTAGTACCTTGCTGTCTCACTTTCTCTCTCTTGCTGTCTCTCTCTCTCTGTACCTCCCTGGTCAAAATTAAAATAAATAAGTAAATAAAGTTAACTAAAATAATTCTTTTTTAAAAAAGAGTTTTAAAAAAAAGAAAGAAATTGCATCTTAGGGAAACTCATTCTGGCAGGGGCCTATAGGACTTGAGGAAGAAATCTTTCCTAAGAAAGTGCCAGAAAGATTCTGCGAGCACAAGGCAGTGATGCAGTGGTAATACAACTAGACTCACATGGGAAGCTTCTGGGTTCACACGGCAGGACCTCCCTGTGCATGTGGGGCATAAGCAAGTGCCATGATCTGGGCGGGCTGAGGCTGGCTGTGGACAGTGTGAAGACCCTGTGGGGAGGATGTCTGTCTCTGTCTCTATCTCTTTCTCACTGAAGAAATAAGTAAATTTGTTCTTAAAAAAAAAAAAGAAGAAAGGAAGGGAGGAAGGAAGAAAAAAAGAAAGAGAAAGAAAAACAAAAAGAGAGAGAAAGAAAGAAAAAAGGAAGAAAGAAAGAAAAGGAATTCCATGAAATGATTTGAGATTTAAGCAAGTAGCTATGGAGAAAGCAGTGTTAATCCCTTCCTTCAAAAATAATCATTATTGAGGGGCTGGGCCCATAGTGCAGCAGTTAAGTGCTATGTATAGAAAGCCAGACCCTACATGGCCAACTTCGGTTTGAATCTGGCCCCAGTGGCTTGAGAAACACACTGGGCACATGTGTGTGCATGCCCCAAATCCTGACAGGATGGAGAAATGGAAGGGAAAAGATCGCAGCATACCACACCCCACTGGGGAGTGCGCTTGCTCTCTCTCTCTTTCTCTCTCAAGCACATACGCCTTCTGGCAATTCAAAGGAAATGATTGAGCACTTACTATGCGCCATGCAGTTCAAGTACAGAGAAAAGCCCCTGTCCTCAGAAAATTTCCATTGCGTGAGAAAGGAGAGACACCTGGTATACAAATAAATAAGTAAAGGCAATAGTGTGTTGCTTGTTGGTTCGTGCCATAAAGAAAAAAAAAAGCAGGCAAGGGAGAGAGGAAATGAGGACAGCAGGACTTGAAAATAGCGCGCTCAGGGGATGTCTCACTGAGAAGGGGCATTGGAGTAGAAACCTGGAATGGGTGAGGAACGAAGTCCTGCTTATATCTGGTATGAGCACGCGCCAGGGGATAGCATCTATGCAAACGCCTGGCTTTGTCTAGGAAAGGCAAGGAAACCAGTGAGGCTGAAGGTCAGTGGCCAAGAGGACGGAAGTCAAAGGGAATGGGCAGGGAGCCGCACATCCTCCTCTGGAGGCTCTTGGGATACCAGGAGGACTTGTCTTTTACTTCTCCGCTGTCGCTTACTGAGTGTTAGTCGTTGGAAAATTCTGAACGTTTTAAAATGGCTACTCCGGCTGCCACGGAGAGGATAGAATATAAGGGGACAAAGACAGAAACATATGAGCGGTTTTCAGACCACATCAGGAAGAGACAGAAGCATCCTTCTTTGGATTATGACTAAGAATGGCAAAAATACGTTTTGTTCAACAATAAAATGGCACTAACGTGTTATTCTTTTCTTGTTTTGTTTTTTGTTTTGTTTTGTTTTGTTTTGTTTGTTTGTTTCTTTCTTTTTATAGAAAGAGATTTTTGCCATAGGGTGCATGCACTCACCAGAGAGACAGAGAGATCACTCCCCCTGGGCGTGGGGTTGATGACCATGTTACAATCCCTTCTCCTCCATTCTCCTCTCAGGATCTTGGGCACGCACGTACACGCGCCCGGCATGAGTTCTAAGCCACCGGGTCCGGGACGCGAACCACAGTCGACTACGTGGGAGTCCAGTGACATAACGATTACACCATCTGCTGGTCCCATGTGTTATTCTTTTATTTAAGAAATACTTTTGTGGGAATCAGCAGATAGCGTAATGGCTATGTTGCTGGACTCCCACGTAGTCGACTGTGGTTCGCGTCCCGGACCCGGTGGCTTAGAACTCATGCCGGGCGCGTGTACGTGCGTGCCCAAGATCCTGAGAGGAGAATGGAGGAGAAGGGATTGTGGCATGGCCATCCCCCCTGCGGGGTGATTTCTCGCTTTCTGTCTCTGTGTCTCTGTCTGTCTATCTGTCTGGCATGCGCACGTGCCCTATAGTGAAAACCATTCCAAAAAAAAGAAGGAAAAAATAGTTTTGTGTAGCAGAGTCCTCACAAAAACCCTCTAGCTTAGCTTGATGCTCTGTTAGGGACCTGAAGGAGGCCTGTTGCCTCGACTTACAAGGGTATCTGCACATTAGTGTTCTATTAGGTCATCGGGAAAGTCATGGCATATTTTTCAGTGTTTTTTTCTATGTAAAAACGTGCCATGACTTTCCCGGTGACCCAATATAAATTATCCAAGTGATCTGTGCCCACATTCTACCCCAACCTCCGTCTGCCACCGCTTCAGGCCAGGCTAGCAGCTTCTAGTTCTTAGAGAGCAAATTCCTGTCACATCTGGGACCATTCTCTCAACCCAGGCAAATCCTCACTGCTCATAGTACACTTCATCGGCTGAGCCAGAAACCAGCCTGAGGATCCTTCTCAGACCGTGTTTACTTAGACAGCCATTATTGACTCACTAGAATTGACACCAAAAATTCAACTCATTTGGCATCGCTGTCCTCACAGCTGCCACATTGTTCACTGCACACGGGCACCTGTAGGCGAGAATGAAATGGAGCTGACATCCAGCCCATGCTCTGCTCATCACGGTCCGGGGCTGCATTCAACGCTGCCTTTTGCTAAATTGAACAAAAGCACTGTACGGATTAGCAGCAGCTCTGTCTGTTCTAGGGAACTAGTCGGGGGGATTACTTGATATAGCTCATGAAAGCAACAAGGGAGAGAATATTTGAATATTTAGACCAGAGAATGAGAGAGAGAGTGAGAACAAGAGAAACAGAGGTGAATGGAAGCATCCATCCTTGAAGAATGGCTTAGAATTTTTTTTTTCTATTCGAAATAGGCAATAATGCATATGATGCCATTAGCATGAACATCATTTAAGTGGGCTAAATGTGGGAATTACAAAGCTGCAGGAACAAGATTTAAAGAATGGAGGCTGAGGGACCAGCAGTTAGCGTAATGGCTATGTCGCTGGATTCTCATGTAGTCGACCGTGGTTCGAGTTCCGGACCCGGTGGCTTAAACTCACACCGGGCGCGTGTGCCTGCATGCCCAAGATCCCGAGAAGAGAGTAGAGGAGAAGGGATTGCAGCATGGCCATCCCCCCTGGGGGGTGAATTCTCGCTTTCTGTCTCTCTGTCCCTCTCTGTCTTTCTGGGAGTTCACACGCCCTATAGCAAAAAACCCTCCAAAAAAAAAGAAAAAACAAAAGAATGGAGGTTGGCAGGGGGCCAGCAAACAGCCTGGTGGTTAAGGTGCTGGACTCCTACACGGCCAACCACAGTTTGAGTTCCAGTCCCAGTGGCCTGAAAATCATGCTGGGTGCGTGCACGTGCGTGCCTAAAATCCTGAGAGGAGAAGAGTAGAGAAGAGATTACAGAATAGCCATCCTTCCAGGGAGTGCTTCCTTTTCTCACTTTCCCTCCCTCTGTCTCTCTCAGGGGAACACACACCCGCTGGTGATTAGCCTGTGCCTAAGGGCAACCACAGCCCACCTGGACCTCTGACTGTGTTGGTCACTGGATGCCTTTCTGTTAGACAAACTCAAACACATCAAACCAGAGAGAGTTTTCTGCTAACGTGTTTTCATCCTTTGTTTCATTATGTTCTGTATTAAATACATACATGACATTCTGATTTTACACAATAGAATTAAAAAGTGCTGAGTGATTCATAGTGCCACAGTTCTCCACGTGATTCTGATGAGCTCAACTTACTAGGGACCCATGGAGTCCGAAGAGGGCTTGAAATGCACACCAGCCACGTGTGCATGAGTGCCCAAGATCCTGAGAGGAGAAGAGACTGCTGAGTGGTCATTCTCTCTCCCCCTCCCTCCTGTGGAGTGTGATTTCTCACTTTCTCTCTCTTATCCCTCTCTCTCTGTCTCTCTGGTGAGTACACATGCCCTATAGTGAAAATCAACGACAACAAAAAAAGTATGTCGATTGACCTTGAGGGAAGATCAAAGGGTAACCATTATAAACCAGCTTTCAAGCGTATTAAATAAGTCTGCCTGGGCCAGCAGAAGGCGTGATGGAATAGTATAGTCTGTCTCCTGGTCCTGCAGAAGGTGCTGGACTCCCACATGGCCAACTGTGGTTTGAGATCCAGACCTGGCGGTTTGCTTTCTCACTTTCTGTCTCTCTCTGTCTCTCTGGTGAGTGCATGTGCCTCATAGCAAATTAAAATAATAATAATAATAGTAATTCTTAATTTTTTTTTTTAAAAATAAGCCTGCTTACCTGCCCCTTATTGGTCCATAAGGGCATCCTGGCATGCCTGGTATTAGAATAATACCAGGTTCCTGGTATTATTTAGGTTCCTCCTAAAGGAGAACCTCCTGCTAAACGAGGCTGTGTGGGACTGAGGAAATCTCAGCAGAACAAACGTAGAAAAAGAAAGAGCGAGCCAAACTTCGACTGAAGGCTGAGGCCGTTGGAAGAGAAGCTTCGTATCGCATATGTTCTGACAATAGGCCAGTAACAAAGTCTGGCAGCCACCCAGCTCTCAGATGAGGCTTACCTTTAGCCAGTTTCGTTATGACGAATCGTCACTTTAGGATAGTCTATCCCCTGCCTTGCTTGCTGTCCCCTTCATCATTCGAGTTGCTTTTCTCAGGATCTCCTCCAACTCTATTCTATTCCGTCTTGTACACAGGCCAGAACTAGGAAAAAAGAGCCCAGGTGCAGACACATCAAGGACTTAAACAAGAAAAAGAGAAAAGAAACCAAACCAACAAACAAAAATGAGATGACTACTTACTGATTTTTGTCACATTTTTCTGAATGATGTTCAATATTTTCCTAATGATTTTGGCCAAAGCAGCATTTAGGCAGCTGTCTTTGGGGAATACTCTATAAGGACTCTTGGCTCCCTTTCCAGGAATGTAACAGTTCAGAACTCATCATTTAAAAGATGCTTGAAGAACTGAGGATATTTTCAGACATGGGAATATAGATGTAATTTGAAAAACCAATATGAATTGAGATAAATTGTTGGGATGGGCTTGTAAGACAGAAGAAAAGACTAGGGGTTAAAGATTTGCAACTCTTTGGGGAGTAATTGACTAACCAGAATGGAATATGAGTAAAGTCATGATAGAAGACAGGGTTACAAATGTGAGTTGGGATCAATTTTTTTCTTTTTAAAGAGATTTTTACTATAAGGCGCATGCACTCGCCAGAAAGGCAGAGAGAGACAGAGAGATAAAAAGTGAGAAATCACTCTCCAAGGGAGATGGTCGAGCCACAATCCCTTCTCCTCCATTCTCCTCTTGGGATCTTGGGCACGCATGCACACGCGCCTGGCATGAGCTTTAAGCCACTGGGTCTGGGACCCGAACTATGGTCAACTACATGGGAGTCCAGTGACATAACCATTATGCCATCTGCTAGTCCTGGGATCAATTTAATCTTTGTGACTTTATGTCGCTAATCTGAAAGAACATTGTGGCAACTCTAAAATGTGTACATATACTTCCTCTTCAAACATAATTTATGAAAATGATAATTTAGGCCAATCCCAGGGCAAATCCTTGGAGGATTCTGCCATTAACAGTTAAAGCAGGGCTGGCCCACAGACTAGTGGTTAAGGGAGCTAGATACCACGTGGCTAACCACGGTTGTAATCTCAATTCCAGCTGCTTGAAAGACATTCCAGGCATGTGTGCATGCATGCCCACAATTCCAACAGGGTGGAAACATGGAGAAGGGATTGCACATGACCATGTCCCATTGGGTGGCCCCCCCCCCCCCCCTCTTTTTCTCCATCACTCCCTGGTGAGTGAATGTGTCCTCTGACAGTTAAAAAATATTTTAAAATATTTCTAAAATGTAGGACCAGCAGATGGAATAATGGCTATGTTGCTGGATTCCCACTTAGTCAACGAGTCCTGAACCCGGTGGCTTAAACTTAGTGCATGTGCAGCGTGTGCCCAAGATCCCAAGAAAAGAATGGAGGAGAAGGGATTGCAGCATGGCCATCCCCCCTGGGGGGTGATTTCTTGCTTTCTGTCTCTCTGTCTCTGTCTTTCTGGCAAGCACATGAGCCCTATGGCAAAAACGTCTCAAAAAAAAAAATTCTAAAATGACATAAAACTTGTTTCCTTTTCCTTACAATAGTACTACAATAACCACATGGCACAGAAATGTGGAAGACATTGAGTAATTAACAAATTGTATAAAACTGCACAGTGGTGATATTGCCTAGAAAATTCCCCATCAGCTTCTACTCATTCTACACTTTTATATTCCACTTCCTACACCTCTATATTGACTGTAATAAAAAAAATCCTTGTCTTGGAAACTTTCAAAGACTTTTCTTTTTTAAATTTAAAGTGTTTCTAACTATGGACTCACATTTATTTATTTATTTATTTATTTATTTATTTATTTTGCCATTGGGCACATGCACGTGCTGGAGAGACAAAAAGAGACACAGAGAGAGAAAGTAAGACATCGCCTTCAGGGGGATGGCAACTCTGCAATCCCTTCTCCTCCATTCTCCTCTTGGGATTTTGAGCATGCATGCACTTGCACCTGGTTATTATTTTTAAGCTGCTGGGTCTGGGATTTGAACCACAGTTGATCATGTGGGATTTCAGCACCTTAACCACCAGGCCACCTGTTGGCACCTAGACTCGTACTTTTATATCCACCTTCTACTATCTCAGGCTCTAACATATTATTAATACAGCATGATTTCAAGTTATGGAAATCCAGCAAGTTTTTCTCCATTCATTTCTATACCTCTGTGTTTCCATGATGCTAACATTTACTCTCCATTTAGCCAGATTACTCAGGGATCTGTGAGACTCTCTGCTGCCTATAGTTTCCAGAAGCCTCTATGGAATATTTCTCTTGCATTTGTTCTGCACTAAATTAAAAATTGATAGACAGCAGATCTTCAAGAGTAGGGAAGGCATGCAAGTATAATGCCTAAGAGAGGGGTCAGATTGCCTCCATCTGTAATCCTGTTTCCTCTCTATCATATGACAATGGTGACAATACCCACCTCATAAGGTTGTTTTGCCAGCTGCGTTAGATAATAAATGGACACTATTTAGCACAAGGCACGATATGTAAGTACTTAATTAGTGTCATCTATTATCATCATCGTATAAACTATAAAACTGACTGCTTTGATTGCTAAGCATTTCATATTAAAATACATTTAATATAATTTCAACCTAATAAACCACAAAGCTAGCTTCCACTACTTATGTGTGGTCCCATCACATAGGTTTATGGCTCACACGAAAGAAAACTAGAAAACCACAATGTCCATTTTAGTAACTGTTTGGGGGAAAAAAATTCGTATTTGCATAATGTTCTGTGGTTTGAAAGGATCTTTCATGTCTATTTGCACTCAACCCTCATAATAACCCTGATTAGAAAGGTGAAGGGGCCCATCCACAGGGAAACAGGCAACAGGACACAGTGCACAATACCGGAGCTACATGGGAGGCCTAGGTTCAGATCCCAGGTTGACCTGAACATGCTAGGCAAACCCGTGTGTGCCCTGGATCCTGACTGGCTGTGAGGCTGGAGGGAGGATTGCACTGTTGTGAGACTCTGTCAGGAGTACTCTCCTCTACTCTCATGAAAGACAGAAATACATTAAAATACAAAAGAATAAACTGTTTTTTTTTAAAAAAGGTGACATGGTGGTTAAGACACTGGATCACACATGGCTAACTCTGTGGTTCATGGTCAATACCCAGCAGCTTGAAAATCAAGCCAGGTGTGTGTGCGTGCTTGCCCAAAATCCCAAGAAGAGAATAGAGAAAGGATTGTGGCATGGCCATCCGCCCAGGAGAAAATTTCTCATTCTCTCTCTCTCTCTCTCTCTCATGAGTGCATGCACTTATGGCAAAAAATAAAATCTAAAAACATTTACAAAATAAAAATAAAAAGATGAAAGGACTTTTTCAATACTACACAGTAATTATACAATAAAGCTGGTATTAGAACCAAAGTCTAGATTCTTATTTTATACTCATCTGCTTTATTTTTTGTTAGGATCCCCCAGAGCTATATTGACATCATAAAAAAGTATATTTTAGAAAAGATTTTATTTTAAAGAAAACTATCTAAACTTTGTATGGTTAAATTTATACGGAAATTTATGAGATTCAGGCCAGCTACATAGCCTAGTGATGAAGGGAACCAGATCCCACATGATCAATTGCACAGTTTGAATCCTGGCCCTGACAGTTTAGAAATCACTCTTGAAACATGTGTGTACCCCAAATCCCAACACGGTGGAAGAATGGAAGAGAAAGGATTGAGGCATGACCCTGGCCTCTCTGCCTCTCTGTCTCACTCTGACGAACACTCTGGCAACTAAAAAACAAAAAATAGGAATATATACCGGGTGTTCACACTCTATGACTGAAACTGATGGGCTAAAGGATGTACAAACACAAGAGATGGGCGTGAATGCCAGATGTGGTGTGTGTGGAGGAATGGGGCCTGGGGAAGAACATCTGGAGGAGGGATACGAAGACAGAGCGTTGTCGGGACAGGGAGGTAGTGTTGTTATATTTTGATCAACTGGACCAGGGAGAAATGTCCACATATTGAAATGATCACCTTGTAAGGTAAATAATATGATTGAATGTATTTTTTTAATGTAAATAAATAGATAAAATTTAAAAATAATAATACGAAAATTAAAAACAATACATGCTGATGAGGCTGTGATTAAATAAATAAATAAATAAATAAAAGTTTAAAAAAGTGAAAGAAAGAAAGAAAGAAAGAAAGAAAGAAAGAAAGAAAGAAAGAAAGAAAGAAAGAAAGAAAGAAGAAAGAAAGAAAAAGTGATAAGTTTGGGGCTGGCAGATGGTGTGATGGCTAAAGGCGCTGGACTCCCACATGGCTGACCACAGTACAAGTCCCAGACTTGGTGGCTTGCTTTCTCACTTTCCCTTTTTCTCTCTGTCTCTCTCTATGATGAGTGAATGTGCCCTATAGCAAATTGAATAATAATGATTAATCAATAAAATGAAATAAATACTTCTTAAAGAAAAATTTGCAAGGCTTGAAGTAACCCAGAGAGTAAGCATAATCTTGGGTCGTGGGAAATGTCACAACATATTTTGCATAAAAAAATACATCAATGACTTTTCCGATAACCCAGTAGAATGCCCATTCCGTTCAAAGCCTGAAGAACATGTGGAGTTCTCTCTGCTCAGATTAAAACTAAAGTACATTTCAGGCTCTAAAACCTCAGTGGTCATAGGTACTGCAAAGGCCTCAAGGGGATTTTTTTTTTTTAAGTTAAGATCATCAACTATAAAAAGCAGCTACAGATAAATGGAGGACGTCTATAATTCTACTTCATCCTTGGTGAAAGATGTTTTCATTTCATGCTGAGAGCTGTTCTTTTTCTATCACTAAGATTACTTTATGAGCCATTTGCTTTGCCAGTAAGTATTTTTTTTTTCTCTTTTAATGGAATGAAATGACACAAGGTTAAGGCTCATTCTCAAACCAGAATGGAGGAGCAATATTGGTCGGTCATACTTTAAATTTGCTACTGTAGAAACTGTAAATATATGCACATATGTATGTATATATACACACATATATATATATATACACACGTATACCCATATATATACACACACCAAATTTTTTTATATACATAAAAATCAAATTTGTTACCCACTGAAAAACTCTGAAAAAACCTCAACACAGTCAAGGACACTGCCTTTAGTAAAATATTCAAACTCACCAAAAACATACAATTAAAGAAAGATATTTCATATTTCTTATCATTTTAATTGCAAAAAGGGTTTTGAACTCTCAGAATGTACATAGAACAATTTTCCTACCTATATATATGAATATGAAACCATGTAATAGTCATTGCAAACTAATTATAAATAAAACTTTATTGCCAGAGAGAATTAGGTGAATAGATCGAATGAACGGATATGAGCAAAAGGAAAAACAAGAAAAGGGAGAATAATTTTATGGCATATCACCTATCCAAAGGTCATACTCTATACAGAATGGTGAATATTCTATCATTTTCTGTGCTTTTGAAAGCAACGAAAGGTCCTCAGGGTGGAAGGGAGGGAATCAAGGGGGGAGGGGGAAGCAAAACATTTAATGGACATAAAAATAGAAAACTATCTGCTGATGATAAAGTGTATGTGTGTGATAATATCTTTGTTTGAACTAATATGTAATGTATTCATTGTGGGAAAACTCACTGTGTATGCTGTAAATGGCCACATGGGAATCCAGCACCTTAACCACCAACCACCATGCACAGTGATTAAATGAAAAAAAAAAAAGAGAGAGAGAGAGAGAGAGAGAAAAGAAAAGAAAGAAAGGACAAAAAAGCTAAACTTACTAGAAGGAGTTAAAGATGAATGATTTTTAGGCCCAGTTCCAGTGACCAAGAGATTAACAGAACTGGAGCCCACATAGCCAACTGCATGGTTCAAATCCCAGCCCCAGGAATTTGAAAACATGTCTGATGCATATGTGTGCATGCCCCAAATTTCAACAGGATGCAGAAATGGAGGAGAAGGGGCTGTAGGGTGATCACACACCACTGGTAGGTGCTTTCTTTTTCTCTCTCTCTCTGACTCTATCTCTTTATATCTCTCTGCCCAGTTCACACATTCTCCAGCTCATTACAAAAAAAAAAAAAGAATCGGGACTAGTAGATGGCATAGTGGTTACATTGCTGGACTGCCACATGGCCATCTGCAATTCGAGTTCCAGACCCAGTATCTTAAAATTCATGCCTAGCATATGTGTATATGTGCCCAAGAGCCCGGGAGGAGAACGGAAGAGAAGGGATTGTGGGGTGGTCATCTCCCCTGATGGGGTGATTTCTCACTTTGCCTCTCATTGTCTGTCTTTCTCTCTCCAGCCAGCACATGTACCTTAAAGCAAAAACATCTAAAACTAAATAAAAATTAAAGAATGATTTTAGACTACAGAAGCTCAATGTGCTAAAAATACAATTAAATGGAAATAAAAATAGCACTTTCAGACATGTACACTGACAACTTTGCTATTTACTAGATTGAATATAAAGTTGTGTCTTTAAAACTAGGCCCATGTCTTTAGCATAAGAACAAAATTGCAGGTACTTTAAAATAAATGCTCTTTTTTTAATTTTTTTTAAATTTTTTTTGCCATAAGGCACACACACTTACCTAAGAGTGACAAAGCAGGAAAGTGAGAAATCACCCTCAAGGAGGATTTCCATGCCAGAATCCTTTCTCCTCTATTGTCCTCCTGGGATTTGGGGCATGCATGCACGTGCACGTTCACGACATGATTTTCAAGACATCGGGTCCAGGACTTGAGCAGTGGTTGGCCACTGAGAATCCAGCACCTTAACCACCATGCCACCTGCTGGCCTCAGAATTAGTACTTTAAATGCCTTGATGTTTATCATTTTGGTGTTGCTCTGTCAATGCCTTAAATGTCTAAATCGGAAAGACCACAAAAACTATTTTTTTCTTTACTCTTTTTTTTTTTTTTTTTTTTTTTTTAGAAGTCATGTTTTCTTTTACTAGAGGGTTTCCTTTGTACAGTCTCCTCTTGGCTGCTACTTGGGTAACAATTAGGGCCCCACCTGGTAAAACCACTGTAACTCACCAGGCTGAGACCCAGTGTGGACACAGGCCCCAACTCAGGGTTTTGTGAATAATGAGAAACAGCAAAAGCAGCCTCTCCTTTCACTTAGAAAGGGACTGCAAACCAGGGGTTCACACACCCCCACTTTCACATTTAGAAAGTCACAATTATGAAAACCAAAATGTGTCAGGCAAGAAATATAGAATCCCTCACATACTCAAGGTTCAGATGGGTTCTATGAGTTAAGGATCGGACCATCTGACTGCTTCTGTTAGGAATGGCCCCACGACAGCATGTTTAAAGAAAAACACTTTTGTTTCTCTTCATTTCCCACAGGGGTAGGGAATGTACTAAAAGGAATATAGCGAATCTGAATAGATCGACTCCCTACAAGAAAACACTCCTGGATAATGATTTTGGTTGCTGAGAATATTTAGCACATCATTTCAAAGTGGCAAAATCAGGGTTATCTGAGGAAAGAGAATTCCAAATGTGGCTACATTTGCTAACAGGTTCATATGGAACACACACAGAGTTCCCGTATTTTTCTTTCTTCTTCTTTTTTTTTTTTTTTTTTTTTAGCTTGAGAGGTTTTTGCTATAAGGTGCATGCGCTCGCCAGAAAGACAGAGAGAGACTGAGTAAAAAGGGAGAAATCACCCCACAGGGGAATGGCCACGCCACAATCCCTTCTCCTCCATTCTCCTCTCGGGATCTTGGGCACGCACGCACACGTGCCCAGCATGAGTTTAAGCCGCTCGGTCTGGGACTCACACTGTGGTGGGCTACATGGTACTCCAGCGACATAGCCATTACACCAACTGCTGGTCCCTTTACTCTTTATCAGCTGATTTGGGACAGTAGAAATTTCTGAGGATTTTACTTTATTATTATCCTCTTTGTATTACTAATAAATCATAGATCTATAATTCTAATTAAGGCAATTATCTGAGTAATTTAGGCAAAAATCACTATTGCTTGCATTTAAGGAACATTTTGCTATGATCTTCAATGCTTATGTTGCAGCAATGGGACACTTAAGGGATAATTATTCATTTGACTTTAAACTCTTTTCCTTTTTTTTTTGGAGAGGTTTTTGCTATAGGGCACATGCACACGCCAGAAAAAGAGAGATAGAAAGACAGAAAGTGAGAAATCACCCCCCCACACACCCAGGGGAGATGGTCACTCCATAATCCCTTCTCCATTCTCCCCTTGGGTGTGATCTTGGACACACATGCACTCATGTCCAGCATGAGTTTAAGCCACCGGGTCTGGGACTCGAAATGCAGTCGACTACATGGGAGTCCAGCAACATAGCCATTACACCATCTGGGCGTCCCACCCTTTTTGAGAGAGGTTTTTGCTATAGGCCACGTGTTCTCACTGGAGAGAAAGAGAAAAACAGAGAGACAGCAAGTGAGAAATCACTCCCCAGCAGTGATGGCCATGATGCAATCCCTTCTCCTCTGTTCTCCTCTCAGGACTTCAGGCACACACGCCCGGCGAGAGTTTTTAGCTGGCGGGTTCAGGACTCGAACCGCAATCTACTATGTGGGAGTCCAGCGACGTAACCATTACACTATCTGGTGACCCTAATGTTAAACTCTTTCTGTGTCTTAAATTGTAAGTATTAGAAGTGGAACTTGGGACCAGTAGTTAGCGTAATGGCTATGTTGCTGAACTCCCATGTAGCCAACTGCGGTTCGAGTCCCGGACTCAGTGGCTTAAACGTACGCTGGGCGCGTGTGCATGCGCACCCAAGATCCCAAGAGGAGAATGGAGGAGAAGGGATTGCGGCGTGACCATCCCCCCTGGGGGCAATTTCTCGCTTTCTATCTCTCTGTCTCTCTCTCTCTGTCTTTCTGGCAAGCACACGCGCCCTATAGCAAAAATCAAAGAAGTGGAACTAGAGTGATCATCCATTAACCACCTGATTTCATACTTGAGGAAACTCAAGTCCAGAGAGATGAAGTGACTGACCTGTGTCATAAAACTTAATGACAGTGGGAACCAGCAGTTAGCGTAATGGCTATGTCGCTGGATTCCCACGTAGTCGACCGCGGTTCGTGTCCCGGACCCGGTGGCTTAAAACTCACGCCGGCCGCGTGTGCGTGCGT
>NW_006203737.1:278999-282171 GCF_000334495.1 Tupaia belangeri chinensis | reverse complement strand
GACCATCCCCCCTGGGGGGCGATTTCTCGCTTTCTGTCTCTATGTCTCTCTCTGTCTGTCTGGCAAGCGCAGGCGCCCTACAGTGAAAATCTCTAAAAAAAAAAAAAAAAAAACTTAATGACAGTTGTCATAGTTCTAGGACTCCAGTTTTGCAGTTTAGTGTACTGCTGACTTCAAGAGACTGCCTCAAGTTTTAATTGGTTATTGCCAAAGTAGATAATGCTTTTTGTCTCATAGAACTTTCTGGTTTTAAAATGATCATAAAAGTAACAATTTACTGAGTGCCGAGTAGATGCCCTTTTCTGTGCTAAGTATGTTATATTAGGGAGAATTGACATCAGAGCATCCAAATCTTCCCATCAACGAACACGTGTAACTCACTATTGTTTTATGCAATATTTGGCCTCCTTTGCCAGCCAAGTAAAATCAGTTCTCTGATAACACCATTTGCTTGGCTTCAAACCATTCCAGTTTTTCAGAACAGTTGTTAGGCCATTCTACTCTCATTTTTTAATGTGTTTTTAAAATATATATATTTATTTAATTTTATTTGTTATTATTATTCATTTTGACCAGAGAGACACAAAGAGAAAGAGAGAGTGAGAAAGCAAGCTACCAGGTCTGAAACTTGAACCATGGTCAGCCATGTGGGAGTCCAATGCCTTAACCACCACACCACCTGCCAGCCCCTATACTCTCATTTTTTAAATGAAATGACAATCAGTAACATTTGGAGGAACTACATGTATTCATTCTGTAGAGGCCTGCCATTGGTGCCAAAATAACTGAGAATTACCAGCAAAGTGGTTATATAGCATGTAGTATGACAGCATTTCAGGAAAAATAAATAAATATAAGCTGATATTTAATTTTAATAGCCATTTTAAAGGTATAATTTTATATCCAATGAACCACGTACATTTATATTATACAATTTGATAAGCTTTGACATATGTATATACATATGAAATCATCATTACAGTCCACACAGTGAATAAATTTACCACATCTAAAATGTCCCCCTGTGTCTCTTTGAAATCTTTTTCTCTCTCTTTATTCCCACCTCCCCACCCGCCGGCAACCACTGATTTGCTTTTGGTCATTACAGATCAGTTTTCATTTTCTAGTATTTCGTACATGTGGAATTCTACGGTCTAAACTTTTCTTCTTTTTCTTTTTCTTCTTCTTTTTCTTTTCCTTTTCCTTTTCCTTTTTCTTTTCTTGACAGGCTCAATTTATTCAGTATAATTATTTTGAGATTCATCTAAGGTGCTGGACCTACCACAATTTCATTTCCTTTCAGTACTGTCTAGTATTCCATCACATAGATATATTACAATTTGTTTCTCTTTTCTCCTATTGACAGATATTTGGGATGTTTCCACATTGGGGCTATTTTATAAATAAAGATACTATGAACATTTGTGTGCAAGTCTTCATATGGTCATATGCTTTAAATTTTTTTGTATAACTATTTAGGAGTTGAATAGTTGTATCTTGAGGTATGTGTGTGCTTAATATTTTAGGAAGCTACTGAACTGTTTTCCAAAATGATTGTACTATTTTTTATTTCCACGAGCAGTAGATGAACATTGCATTTCCTCCATAGCCTTGGCGACACTTGGAATGGTCGATTACTTTCATTTTAGTCATTCTAATAGGTGTGCATTGGTATCTTGTTGTGCTTTTAATGTTCATTTCTTTGTTTACTAATGATGGGTGGCTGTTCATATGTTTATTTCACATTCATGTATTTTCGTTAGTGAAATGTCTATTCACATCATTCCCATGTTTAAATTGAGTTGGTTGCTTTGTTATTATTCCATTTTCAGTTCTTTACATATTCAGCACGCAAATCTTTATCATCTGTGTGCAAATATTTTTGTCCAGTCTGTGGTTTGTCTTTTATTTATTTATTTTTTAGTTTCCCAGGGGTTGCCTGTTTTCACTTGAGGAAGGGAGAAATAGGGAGAGTCAGAGCCCCATGGGGGAAGTCACCCCACAATCCATTCTCCTCCACCTCTCCTTTTGAAATTTTGGGTATGCACACATATGCACCTGGCATGTTTCTCCAGCTGGATCTGGACTCAAGTCACATAGTCAGCCATGTAGGATTCAGCTGCCTTACTTATCATGCCACCCACTGGCCCCTTTGCATACTTTTTTCTTTCTTTTTTAACATTTATTTATCTATATTTTTCCGTTAAATGTTTTATTTATTTATTTATTTTCTGATGCCTTCCCTCCCAACTATTATTACTCACTTTTTATTACCCACCACATCCTATACAGTCTTTAATATCTACAATTGCCCTCCCTGTTATACTTTTCGATCTTTTCATTTCTGCTGTAGAGCAAAGATATTATATTAAGCAGAAACATACAATGCCTTTCTTTCATAGTGGTTTGCTTTGCTTAGCATTAAAATTTATTTTTATATTTTCATTTAATTTTCTTCCATACATTCAATCACATTATTATTTATCTTACAAAATGTATATTTCAGCAGGTGAACATCTCTCCCCAGCACCGTCGATAAAACCATGAAACATCTTCAACAGATAATACCACTCCTCTTTGTGCCATTAATGCTTTTCCTCCCTGTCTCTCCCCCAAATGTCCTTCCTCAGACCCTCCACTTTCACACACACTATATCTGGAATTTACATCTATATACTGTGTTTCTATATCCTTTAGACAATTAGTTTCAGTCATAAAATGCAGACACACGGTATATATTAAGTGGGGACATACAATGCCTCTCTTTCATAGCATGGCTTGCTTCACTCAGCAGTAAGTCTTCCATATTCATCCACTTCCTGTCAAAAGCCAGGGTTTTGTTGTTTTTTATGGATGAATAGTATTCCATTGAATATATGTGCCACAGTTTTTCTAACCATTCATCAGTTCATGGGCATTTGGGTTGCTTCCATAACTTGGCAATCATGAATTGGCAATTGTGAATAATGCTACAATAAACATCGATGTGCAAGCACTTTTCCAATAAAGTATTCTTCTGTCCTTTGGGTAGATACCAAGGAGTAGGATTGCTGGATCATATGGTAGTTCTATTTGTAGATTTTTGAGTGATCTCTAAATTGTTCTCCACAGTGGTTAGACCAATTTACAATCCCACCAGCAGTGTAAGAGAGTTCCCTTTTCACCACACCCT
>NW_006203737.1:254238-275627 GCF_000334495.1 Tupaia belangeri chinensis | reverse complement strand
CCTGACGTTTAAGTTGGCCATTGTCTTAGTTGCCTTTTACTCTTTTGTTTCTGGCTGTTACTTCCTTAGTTTTCCTGGAACAGTACTTTTTTTCAGGGTTTCGTGGAGAGCTGGCCTGGTGCTGGCAAATTCTTTCAGGTTTTGTTTGTCTGAGAAGATTTTAATCTTTTTTTCCCATATGAAGGATAATCTTGCAGGATACAATAATCTTGGTTGAAATTGTTTCTCTCTTAACACTTTCAATACATCTTCCCATTCTTTCTTTGCTTGCATTGTTTCTGTTGATAAGTCCGGTGTTAGCCTGATGGGGTGACCTTTGTGTGTCACTTGTCGTTTCTCTCTTGCCAGTTTTAGTATCTTGTCTTTATCTGTGGTCTTAGCCAGTCCGGCTATGATATGCCTTGGGGAAGATCTTCTTGGGTTGATTCTATTTGGTGTCCTTTGTATTTCTTGGATCTGGATGCTTGAGTGCCTCTCTAGACTTGGGAAATTTTCTTCCAAGATTTCATGGAATAGGTTTTCCATGCCCTTATTAGTTTCTTCATCTTCTAGGATACCAATTATTCGGATGTTAGGACGTCTACTGGAATCTAGTATTTCTCGTATGTTTTCTTCTTTTTTTTGTTATTTTCTCTATCTTTTTGGTGCTTTTCTCTAGGTCAGAAGTTTTATCTTCTACATCAAAGATTAGATTTTCAGCATGGTCTAATCGACTTTTAATACTTACGAGAGAGTTTTTGATTTCTTGTATTACAGACTTCACCTCTAATAGTTCCATCTTATACTTTCTTAGCGTGTCCATTTCTTCCTTCATATCGTGGAAGGACTTTCTCATCTCCTGTAGTTCATTATCTCTTTTCTGTTCCAGCTCATAGTATTTGTTCAACATGAATGTTCTAAATTCTATCTCGGACATTTTTGTAATATTTTCTATTTTTTCAAGAAAATGAAGGGAGTTACTGTGTTCTTTTGTCGGAGACATATTTCCTGCTTTATTCAGATCTGAGGTTCTTCTTCTACTTCTAACCATTGGGATATGTGTTCCTTTTGAAATACCTTTTAAGAGAACGTTTCCTCGAATAGGAGCAAGAGTGTTTCCTTTTGGCCTCCGAATGAAGACTGCCAAAGTCTTTCTTCTATTTGTTTTTGGCAATGTGATCAAAGGAAAAATATACCCTTCAGCTGTAGAAAAAAAAGTATCTCCTTCTTCACAGGTGGTTCAGTGAAAGGGATGATCCCAGAGAGTCTTAAAATACTAGAATATTTCAGAACTGTAATTCTAGACCTATCAAAACTACCAAGGATGGTGTAGGTAAAGGGAGTAAGGACCAATTAAGTGGGAGGAAAATAAGAAAAGGGGTCGAAAGATGGGAGTGGGATGTCTGTAGGTCTAATGACCTTCCTATGTGGTGGTGAGAAGAGAGAAATTTACAAATGGAAGAAGAGGAAAAGGAGAAAATAAAAAGTGTACCTGGCTGACAGAGGGGTTTCTGGCTTGGGGGTCCTGGGACTGCAGTTTCAGGGGGCAGTTCTCCCTCGCAGTTCCTGGCCCAGGGGTCAAAAGATGGGAGTGGGCTATCTATTTATTTTTCGTGGTTTATTTCAAGTTGCCAGGTCTGAGACTTGAACCACAGTCAGCTATGTGGGAAGCCAGCGCCTTAACCACCACACCACCTGCTGACCCTGCTTTTGTATTCTTTTAATAGTGCCTTTCAAAGAGCAGAATTTTTAAATTTTGACAAATTCCATTTTATGAAGTTTTTGCTTTTATAGATCACATTTTTTATGTTACATGTGAGAAATCTTTTCATAACCAAAGGATGAAAAACTTTTATTGTAGAAATTTTCTATATTTAGTTTTATCTTTACATCTATGAAACCTATTGTTAATTTTCATATATATGTGTTTATATATAATACATATATAAAATGTGAGGATCCACATTCTTTTTTTTTTTTTTAGATTTTGTGATAGGGTGCATGTGCTAGGCAGAGAGAGACAGAAAGAGAGAAGAAGGAAAAAGGAAAGTGAGAAATCTCTCTCCAAGGGAGAGGGCTATGACACAGTCCCTTCTCCTCCATTTTCTTCTTGGGATTCTGGGCACACATGCACACGCACCTAGTGTATTTTCCAAGCCACCAGTTCTAGGACTCAAACCACACAGTCAGCCATGAAGGATACAGTTGCCTTAACCACCATGCTACCTGCTGATCCCCACATTCATATTTTTGCATAGTTATCTAATTGTTCTAGCACAATTTTGAAGAAAACACTATTCTTTCTCTGTTGAATTGCATTTGATTTATTGTTAAAAATCAGTTGTCTATATATGTAATTTATTCATCTACGGGTTTATCTTTACACTAGTGATTATTATAGATTACTACAGATTTATGTTGAGCTTTGAAAACAGAAACTTACTCCTTCAACTTTAAACTTCCTTTTTTTTTTTTTCTTTTTTGGAGAGGTTTTCAGTATAGGGCACATGTGCTCGCCAGAAAGACAGAGAGAGAGAGAAACAGAAAGCAAGAAATTACCCCCCAGGGGGATGGCCACACCACAATGCCTTCTCCTCCATTCTCCTCTCAGGATCTTGGGCACGCACGCACATATGCCTGGCGTGAGTTTAAGACACTAGGTCCAGGACTCAAACAGTGGTCGGCTACATGGAAATCCAGCAACATAGCCATTATGCCAACTGCTAGTCCCTCAGCTTTAAACTTTTTATTCAAAGGTGTTTTGGGGCCAGCAGGTGGCAAGGTAGTGAAGGCGTTGGACTCCCACATGGCTGACATGATTCGAGTCCCAGACCTGGAGTCTTGCTTTCTCTCTCTTTCTGATCAAATTGAATAAAAATAATAATAAATTAAATTAATAATTCTCTTGAAAAGTTGTTTTAACTATTCTAGGTCCCTTAAGAAATCATCCCAAATTCATATGAATTTGAATATATATGAATCTATTCATCAATTCACATAAAATTGGCAAAATTAAGTTTTCTTATCTATGAATACCATTATCTCTCCATTTACATGTTCAGAATTTATTTAATTTCTCTCAGTATTGTTTTGTAGCTCTCAGTGTACTGATCTTGAACATCTTCAATCAGATTTATCACTATTTATTTTATAATCTTTTATACTTTATAAATGGTACTATTTTATTTTATTATTTTATTACAATTTCTAATTGTTAGTTACTAGTATATAAAAAATGAATATTTTATTTTTACCTTGTGTCTATGACCTTCTATAATAAATAATAATTTCTGTATGAATAAAGACATAAAGACAATCTAACTTCTTTTTTAAGAATCAAAATGCCTTTTATTTCTTGCCACATTACACTGACTTCCAATACAGTATTGAACAGAAGTGAAGAGAGTAAACTTTCCCATCTTCTTCTTTATTATAAATCATTCATTTTGCTTTTTTATCATTAATGTGATATTAGCTAGAGTTTTCATAGATGTCAAATCAAGAAAGTCTCTGTCGATCTCCTAGACTCCCAAAATATTCAGACAAGATGCCATTTTAAAGCTAAGATGTGTCCAGGCGTGTTCAGAGAAGCTATGCTCTAAACTCCATCTCCTAGACTCCCGAAATATTCAGACAAGGTAGGGTGACCTCTGTCTTCTCACTATCTCTGGCCACCTGTCTCTCTGTCTGTCTTGTACTCTCTCTCTTTAAATTTTTATTTTTATTTTTTAAAATTTTTCAACCACTTCTCACCTTGGGCCTTTGCCTTTCACTTGCTAATTTCAGACACCATTTCAAAGCTGAGTTATGTCCAGGCGTGTTCTAGTAGTGTTTTGTTGATTCATTTTTTTCATTTTTTACATTAAAAAAAAATTTTCCCCTCTGTTTTGGCAGCATTTTTCTAATTTTTGTGTTTTTTTGTTTTTGTTTTTATTTTTGCTTTTTGTTTTTATTTTTTAAATTGTACTTTCCCACTTTAAGCTTCACTCTCCACACACTGTCTATACAGGCCTTTGTGCACAGTACCCTAACATCTCAATACTTTTAGAGTCATTGAAATCCTCAATGCTTATTGAACCTCCTGCTTTAAGGAAGAAACTTCTTTTTATAAATCTGAACTACTAATCTCTTTTTGTGGATGCCACATTGCGAAGCACAGTGAAGGAGAGATTTTTGTCACAGAATGACAAGAAACCATTGCAGAGGCAAAAAAAATATATATATATGAGAAACCAAGAAATTATCTCTCCCCTAAGGAAAAAGAATAATTCTTCATCATCCATAGACAGTACAGTTGAACTCTTAGAAATGTCTGAGAATTCAGAATATTCATAGTGTCAAAACTAAACTAGATGCAAGAGTTGAGAGATAATGAACACCAGAAGATGCAGGAGAAAAGAGACAACGAGTTCCAGGAGACATTGAAGTTCTTCCATGACCTGAAAGAGGAAACACACACCATAAAAAAAGAATCAAATGGAACTATTAGCGAATCAAATGGAACTATTAGCGATGAAGGCTGCCATTCAGGAAATAGAAATCTCCCTCAAAAATATTAAAAGCAGATTAGTCCATGCAGAAAATCGAATCCCAGATGTTGGAGGCAAAACCTCTGATCTACAAATAAATAAATAAATAAAACTGAGAAAATAACCCAACAAAATGAGAATACTATACGAGAAATACAAGACATCATTAAGCGCCCAAACATCCAGATAATTGGTATCCCAGAAGGTGAAGAAACTAATAAGGGCATTGATAATCTATTCCATGAAATCTTGAAAGAAACCTTCAAAAATCTAGAGAGGTGTTCAAATATCCAGACTCAAGAAATGCAAAGGACCCCTAATAGAATCAACCCAAGAAGATCTCCAAGGCACATCATAGCCAGACTGGCCAAATCTACAGACAAAGACAAGATCCTAAAATTGGCAAGAAAGAAATGTCAGGTTACTTATAAGCTTATTCAATCAGGCTAACCTCAGACCTCTCATCAGAAACAATGGGAGCAAGGAAAGAATGAAAAAATATATTCAAAGTATTTAGTGAAAAACAATTTCAACCAAGAATACTATACGTGGTAAGATTATCTTTCATATGAAAAGAAAGGATTAAAAACATCCTCAGATAAACAAGTCAGGAAAGAATTTGCCAATAGCAGACCCACTCTTCAAGAAGTTCTGAAAGGAGTGCTCAACCAGGAAAACGAAAGACACATACAGAAATAAGAGAACAAAAGGCAACCAAGAAAATGACCACTTTAATGCTAGGGACAAGAAATATCAAAAATAACATTGAATGTTAACTTCCAGGATTTAAATGGAAAGATTGGGCCACAGGAACACTGCATATTCAGCAGAAGAGGGTTTGAACATAAGACTGAACTGGCGAAATAGAATTTTATGACTTGAGTGAAAAGTTATTGATTTTTTATTTATTATGCTTTGTTTTCCCAATTTAAGCATTTTACTTTCTTTTGAGCTATTGATAGACTCAGCAATTTGTTCAAATATTTTTCTTCTTTGTTTCTTTAAATGAAAACATATACTTTTCTTCCTTCCTGACCCCTCTGGAATTGGAAATATTTGTGCATATTCTTATTTTGTGGCAGAAGGGTGATTTGCATAAGTTCAATAATGCTTGTTGCATTGAATCAGAAATAGAAAATACTCATTATTGGACAGGGCTTTGACTGGAATATCTTATCTGAAGATTAATCTGAAAACTATGGAACTAAGGTGGATCTCAAGTAAGCCAACAGAAGCTCTTAGAAAGATGGCCTGGCACCATAAATAGTTCTGCCTGGCAGAGAGGATTAGAGAAGATATATGAAAGAATTTATAACATAAAATAACTTGGACTTTTCCAGCTCAGTATTGTATTCAGTCAAGATTGCAAAAGAGCAATCACACCAGAGGATTATCTTGAGAAAGACTTTGAAGGAAGAAAAAGAGACTGATCGTTGTTAGCAGATGGTATATCACAGATTACTTGGTAGGCAGGGCTGAATTAAGAGGTTTATGTGTGACTAGTGTGCTGGGCATTTGCTTTTCAACAATTTGAGTAGTTGACATGTAAATATTTTCTTTAAAATATTTAAAACTATACTGTCTCTGTTGCTATAAAGTCACAAACAAAATTATACAAAATTATATGAAATATTTTAAACATTATCTTTAAAATTCAGAATTTTGAAAATTTGAAAGTTGTTATTAACTGCCAAGAACTATGGAGTATGATCTAAAACTTTTTTATGTAAAGTAATAAATGTTTGTAGAAAAATGTAAAAACAAATAAATAAAAATAAATAAATTTAATTTAATTTAAAAAAGAAAGTTTCTGTCAGTTTCTACAATCTTGAGATAATAGATGATGACATCTTTTGGTGCGTTTTTGCATTTTGGAGGAGGGCGTGGGTAAACAAAAGATTTAATAATTATCATGAACAGAAGCACTACCCATGTTTTTCTGTTAAAAATTTTTCCTGAGAAGACAAATTGTATGTTGAAGTGCCTAAGTAGAGTTTCTCCTCATTTCTAGAGGCAGCTTGGGCACTTGTTGCTGTATGTCCTTCTGCAAATCACCCTGAATATCAGTATTTTTCATCATTAAAATAAAGTGAAAAAGAAAAGCAGTTCAAGCAGTCTGTGAAATACAAGGTCTATTTGTATTGTAAAGGTTTACGGCTGGCCTTGTAGTGCAGTGGCTAAACCCTGTGCAAAGGAAACCAGATCCCACATGGCAAACTGTGGTTTAAATCCCGGCTCCAGCAGTTTGAATAAATATGCCAGATGTGTGCATGTCTAGGATCCCGACAGGATGGAGAAATGGAGGGAAAAAATTAAAATAAAACAATGTTTGCAGTTTGACTAGGTCTCGTTAGGGGAAAGAGGGGGCTTTCTCTCTCCCTTTTTCTCTTTTCCTCTCATATACACATGCACAATCTGGAATTCAATTTTTTTCCCTTTTTTTCTTAAATGTCTTAGTAAAGCATGAACCTAATACTTTGGTTATATCCCACACCAATCAGGTTTATTTCCCAAAAGGCATGTTTTAGTTTGTTAAAAATAACTGTGATGCGGGGCCGGCAGTTAGTATAGTGGTTAAGGGTGCTGGACTTCAACATGGCCAACCATGGTTGGTCCCGGACCTGGTGGCTTGCTTTCTCGCTTTCCCTCTCTCTCTCTCACTCTGTCCCTCTCTGGTCAAATTTAAATAAATAAATAAATAAAGTTAAATAAAAATAATTCTTTAACAACAACAACAAAAAAAAAATCCTGTGATGCTACAAAGGATTATACATTTGCAATGTGACCCCACTCTTTCTTCATCCCAGTGTTGTTAAGTTTACAATGTAAATAATAAGGTAGAGGAGCCAGCTGGTGGCATAGTGGTTAAGGTGCTAGATTTCCACATGGCCAACCATGGTTTGAGTCCCAGGCCCAGTGACTTGTAAATTGTGCCCAGCGTATATTCATTTCGGCCCAAAATCCTGAGGGGAGAATGGAGGAGAAGGGACTGTGGCATGACCATTCCTCTTGGGGAGTGATTTATCAGTTTCCCTCTCTCTGTATCTCTTTTTCTCTCCTCTCTGGTGAGTGCACACTTGAACTTAAGAAAAAGGCCTAAAAAAAAAAAAAAAAAAGAAAGAAATATGGTACAGCAAATTGGTTGCCCTCATTATTTACTTTTTTATTATTACTATTTTTTCACATTCAATTGCTATATATTATTACAACATACAAAATGAATTTTCCCACCATGAATACACTATGTATTAGTCCAGTCAAAGATATTAGCATACACAAATTACTAGAGTGAGGTGGGGAGAAAGACCCTCCCTTTGAGGTGGTCATCCACTATCCCTTCTTCTTCATTTCTCAATTCTGTCAGGATTCTGAGCACGCGTGCATGAGTGCCCAACATATTTTTCAAGTCACCAAGGCCAGCCTATAGTCATATGCGATCCTGCTCCCTTAACCACAAGACTACAGGACTGGCCCAACTTCGTGTATTTTAATACGGCATATAAACACTAGTGATTTACCTCCAAAAATATAGCATATATAAATAATATTTTTTGATGAAAAGGTTGAGGAATTTATAGGAAGTGTTTGAAAAGCAATCATTTTTAAAATAGAAGAGAATTTTTAAGGTTATTTCAACCTCAGGGATGTTTGTTATAACAGAGCTAAAACCTTAATTATAAGAGGTCTCAGCATTTTATAAAAAGGTTTTCTTATAATAAAACAGCTACTGAAAATCTGTAATATTTCTTACAAGATTTTTGTTTGCAGAATTTAATTCCCCTTTCTAAATGTTTTTCTGTTTAGAGAACATCCTGTGCTATTTACATGAACTTCTACTATTTGTCATATTTAGAATCAGCCTTCAGGGGTTACCTAGGATGGCAGGAACTAATTTCCTTTTGGGATAAGGAGTAATTAAGTGATCAGGTAAGTAGACATTAAGATACTCAAATGTTCAAATGTGAGGATATATTTCTCCTTTTAAAAATGGTACAAACTAAATGCAGAATCATCAACTTTTTATATACTTTTTTTTTCCTTTTTTGGGGGGGGGAGAGGGGAGATTTTTGCTATAGGGCGCGTGTGCTCGCCAGACAGAGAGAGAGATACATAGAGACAGAAAGCGAGAAATCACCCCCCAGGGGAGATGATCATGCCTCAATCCCCTCTCCTCCATTCCCCTCTCGGGATCCCGGGCACGCACGCACATGCGCCCGGCGTGTGTTTTAAGCCACCAGGTCCGGGACACAAACTGCAGTCAACCACGTGAGAGTCCAGCGACATAGCCATTACGCTAACTGCTGGTTCCCAATCTACTTTTGAATCCTCTGACTGACTTATGAACTGAATGTCCATGAAATGATCAGAACAGGTAAAGCATCTGAGTTTCATTTGGAGAGCGAGATTCTTTAATTCCCAGAAAAAGTTCATTGTGACGTCTACATGTTCATTTTGGGTGTTCTCCAAATTCTCCTTTAAGATTTTTTTTTGTAGATGGATACTTACTGACATAAAAAAAATTTATTATGCATTATGGATTAAGAAAAATAGATTATAAAACAGTTTTTAAATGAAAGGAATGGAGCTTTGGACAGCCCAACTTTCAGGGATCGGAGGCTGGTGGGTTCAGTCAGGTAGCCTATGATTTAATCAGCGTTGCCTGTATGACACCATGGCTCAGAGGAATATCCTGACTGATGAACATAGGTATGCACTACGGGTATACCCTAACTACACAGGGACAAAAGCTCCTGTACTTGGGAGCCTTCTAGATCTTGTTTTATGTATCTGATTATCTGACTGTACAGTTGTATCCCTTGTAATAAAATTATTATTTTGGGACCAGCAGATGGCATAGCAGTTATGTCATTGGACTCCCACATAGTCAACCGCGGTTCAAGTCGTGGACCTGGCAACTTAAAACTCATGCCAGGCGTGTATGCGTGCGTGCCCAAAGTCCCAAGAGGAGAATGGAGGAGAAGGGATTGCAGTGTGACCATCCCCCCTAGGGGGGATGCTTTCTATCTCTCTGTTTCTGTCTGTCTCTCTGGCGAGTACATATGCCCTATAGCAAAAAGAATAAAAAACAAACAAAAATTCTCCAAAAAAAAAATAAATAAAACAAATTGGTTATTTTAAGTTTTAAAAAAACTTTTTAAAAAATTTTTGACTTAGTTCCCTTTCACTTCCCAAGCCCTACCCTATTGTGACTAAGCATTAATACTAAAAACAGCAAACAGTTGAGACACTTTTCTGAAATATTTAACTCAGATTAACAAGTGAAGAGCAATTTGGATCTCACAAAAAAGGGTCCAAAAAGGGGTTTTGTGTTTTTGTTTGTTTGTTTCTTTGCTTTGCAGAGGGACGCAAGGCTTTAAAATAATTCATTTATGAAATGAATGATCTTCTTCACAGAAGATCTCTCCATTCATTCAAAGAAATCTTGTATACTGAGGAGACATGCAAGGGTGGGAAAAGATGAAAACCTGGGCACTAAAAGCAAACCTGACTCCTAAGAAATTAACCAACCCACTGGAATATTACAGAACCAAGCAATGTTTTCTAAGGTTCAGTCTCTGGGGAGGGCACACTTGACCTTAAGAAAAAGGCCTAAAAAAAAAAAAAAAAAAGAAAGAAATATGGTACAGCAAATTGGTTGCCCTCATTATTTACTTTTTTATTATTACTATTTTTTCACATTCAATTGCTATATATTATTACAACATACAAAATGAATTTTCCCACCATGAATACACTATGTATTAGTCCAGTCAAAGATATTAGCATACACAAATTACTAGAGTGAGGTGGGGAGAAAGACCCTCCCTTTGAGGTGGTCATCCACTATCCCTTCTTCTTCATTTCTCAATTCTGTCAGGATTCTGAGCACGCGTGCATGAGTGCCCAACATATTTTTCAAGTCACCAAGGCCAGCCTATAGTCATATGCGATCCTGCTCCCTTAACCACAAGACTACAGGACTGGCCCAACTTCGTGTATTTTAATACGGCATATAAACACTAGTGATTTACTACCAAAAATATAGCATATATAAATAATATTTTTTGATGAAAAGGTTGAGGAATTTATAGGAAGTGTTTGAAAAGCAATCATTTTTAAAATAGAAGAGAATTTTTAAGGTTATTTCAACCTCAGGGATGTTTGTTATAACAGAGCTAAAACCTTAATGATAAGAGGTCTCAGGATTTTATAAAAAGGTTTTCTTATAATAAAACAGCTACTGAAAATCTGTAATATTTCTTACAAGATTTTTGTTTGCAGAATTTAATTCCCCTTTCTAAATGTTTTTTTGTTTAGAGAACATCCTGTGCTATTTACATGAACTTCTACTATTTGTCATATTTAGAATCAGCCTTCAGGGGTTACCTAGGATGGCAGGAACTAATTTCCTTTTGGGATAAGGAGTAATTAAGTGATCAGGTAAGTAGACATTAAGATACTCAAATGTTCAAATGTGAGGATATATTTCTCCTTTTAAAAATGGTACAAACTAAATGCAGAATCATCAACTTTTTATATACTTTTTTTTTCCTTTTTTGGGGGGGGGAGAGGGGAGATTTTTGCTATAGGGCGCGTGTGCTCGCCAGACAGAGAGAGAGATACATAGAGACAGAAAGCGAGAAATCACCCCCCAGGGGAGATGATCATGCCTCAATCCCCTCTCCTCCATTCCCCTCTCGGGATCCCGGGCACGCACGCACATGCGCCCGGCGTGTGTTTTAAGCCACCAGGTCCGGGACACAAACTGCAGTCAACCACGTGAGAGTCCAGCGACATAGCCATTACGCTAACTGCTGGTTCCCAATCTACTTTTGAATCCTCTGACTGACTTATGAACTGAATGTCCATGAAATGATCAGAACAGGTAAAGCATCTGAGTTTCATTTGGAGAGCGAGATTCTTTAATTCCCAGAAAAAGTTCATTGTGACGTCTACATGTTCATTTTGGGTGTTCTCCAAATTCTCCTTTAAGATTTTTTTTTGTAGATGGATACTTACTGACATAAAAAAAATTTATTATGCATTATGGATTAAGAAAAATAGATTATAAAACAGTTTTTAAATGAAAGGAATGGAGCTTTGGACAGCCCAACTTTCAGGGATCGGAGGCTGGTGGGTTCAGTCAGGTAGCCTATGATTTAATCAGCGTTGCCTGTATGACACCATGGCTCAGAGGAATATCCTGACTGATGAACATAGGTATGCACTACGGGTATACCCTAACTACACAGGGACAAAAGCTCCTGTACTTGGGAGCCTTCTAGATCTTGTTTTATGTATCTGATTATCTGACTGTACATTTGTATCCCTTGTAATAAAATTATTATTTTGGGACCAGCAGATGGCATAGCAGTTATGTCATTGGACTCCCACATAGTCAACCGCGGTTCAAGTCGTGGACCTGGCAACTTAAAACTCATGCCAGGCGTGTATGCGTGCGTGCCCAAAGTCCCAAGAGGAGAATGGAGGAGAAGGGATTGCAGTGTGACCATCCCCCCTAGGGGGGATGCTTTCTATCTCTCTGTTTCTGTCTGTCTCTCTGGCGAGTACATATGCCCTATAGCAAAAAGAATAAAAAACAAACAAAAATTCTCCAAAAAAAAAATAAATAAAACAAATTGGTTATTTTAAGTTTTAAAAAAACTTTTTAAAAAATTTTTGACTTAGTTCCCTTTCACTTCCCAAGCCCTACCCTATTGTGACTAAGCATTAATACTAAAAACAGCAAACAGTTGAGACACTTTTCTGAAATATTTAACTCAGATTAACAAGTGAAGAGCAATTTGGATCTCACAAAAAAGGGTCCAAAAAGGGGTTTTGTGTTTTTGTTTGTTTGTTTCTTTGCTTTGCAGAGGGACGCAAGGCTTTAAAATAATTCATTTATGAAATGAATGATCTTCTTCACAGAAGATCTCTCCATTCATTCAAAGAAATCTTGTATACTGAGGAGACATGCAAGGGTGGGAAAAGATGAAAACCTGGGCACTAAAAGCAAACCTGACTCCTAAGAAATTAACCAACCCACTGGAATATTACAGAACCAAGCAATGTTTTCTAAGGTTCAGAATGCTGGATATTACATGGACATACTTACTCTAAAAAATTTATTTCTTATTTATCTGAAATTCAAATTTAACTGTATATCTTGTAATTTTGCTTGCTAAATTGAGCACCCTTAATATGATGTTGCATCATCACATCTGTGGCATTTAAAATTCAGAGTCAGGTTTTATAATTTAACATTCTTTTAAGAATGAAGTGTTTTGCACTGCTATGTGGAGAAAAAAAAATATTTTTTTCCATGACTGTATTAAAAAAAAAAAACTTGAAAGCTAACCATGCTGTTACTTTTCTACAGTTTTTATTCACAGATTTTTTTTCACAGATTTTAGATTCTAAGTTCCTGTGTGGTATCAATATCAACATAAGAATAAGATCTAAGGGGGCCAACAGGTGGTGTAGTGGTTAGAGCACTGGACTCCCACATAGTCAACCATGGTTCCAGTCCTGGTGGTTTGAGACTCACACCGGGCATGTGTGTGTGTGTCTGTGTGCCCCAAATCCTGAGGAAAATGGAGGAGAAGGTATTCCAACATGGCCATCCCACCTGGGGTGTGATTTCTCACTTTCTCTCTGTCTCTATCTCTTCAGTGAGCACACTTGCCCTATAGCAAAATCTCTCTCTCAGAAAAAAAGAGGGACCAGCAGATGGCGTAATGGTTACACCACTGGACTCCCATGTAGTCGACCACAGTTCCAGTCCTGGACCCTGCAGCCTAAAACTCAGGCTGGGGGTGTGCACATGTGTGCCCTAAATCCCAAGAGGAGAATAGAGAAGGGATTGTGGTGTGGCCATCTCCCCTGAGGGGTGATTTTTCACTTTCTCTGTCTCTCTCTGTCTCTCACAAGCACCCTACAGCAAAAATCGTTCTCAGGGGGAAAAAAATGGAAGAAGTTTTAGGTGTGTATGTTTTCTAGCTATCCATACATTCTCTACCTTCTTTACCAAGGCCCTGTGTTTATTAATACCAGACTTTCTTTTTCAGTGAGCTTGGGGGAAGGGAGAAAATCCAGAAACACCACTTTGCTGTTCATCCTGGCCCACTGAACACAAAGTGGGCCCTGTATCTCCTTCACACTTGCTATACAGCAGAGGGTTAACATCTTTTCCAATATCGCCACTCAAATTGCTGTTTACCATCTAAAGTACAGGGTACAGAGTGAGGAGAAAGGCCACAGGGGTCATTATGCTTTGGTGGCAAAAGACCTATCATTATTTTCGTCCTATTCATGTGCCAACAAACCGTTTATTAAAGGCCAAAATTGGAAATTCTCCACTTTACTCTTTTGGAGGGCTGTTTTATTTCAGTTCCACAACCTGAGGAAAAGAAAGAAGGCTTTACAGATGGAGCACTGCAATTGTCAGGGCCTTTTGGTGCCCACAGGCTGCCTTCCAATGACACTGTGCTCATTGTTGAGACAATCAAATCTCATTTCTTCCTTACGTTGAGTCGAAATATTTTCAAGTCTCGTCGTTGAGTCTGGCTTCATGAAACTGACATGTCAGTCAATTTGGTCAGTCACTGAAGGAAACTAATTACATGAGCTTTTGCGCCTGGAGCAATCTCTCCTTTCTCTGAAGATGCCTTCTATTCATTTGTACCACGGGCAGGCCACATACCCCCTCACGTTGTGTAGTGTAGTTGTTTGTGTGTGTGCCTTAGCTCCTCCATTCAACCATCAATTCTGCGAGAGCGGTGTCTTTAGCTTACTCATCATCATCTGCTCATGCAGAACTTTACATTGAACCTCATCCATTTGTGATAAATATTTGTTGAATGAATGAATGAATGAATGGTTTTGCTAACCATAGCACGATTAGAGGAATACTCAAATACATGGAGCTTCCAAGCAACTATCTCAAAAGAAACTACCATCCCCCCTAGGGGGGATGCTTTCTATCTCTCTGTTTCTGTCTGTCTCTCTGGCGAGTACATATGCCCTATAGCAAAAAGAATAAAAAACAAACAAAAATTCTCCAAAAAAAAAATAAATAAAACAAATTGGTTATTTTAAGTTTTAAAAAAACTTTTTAAAAAATTTTTGACTTAGTTCCCTTTCACTTCCCAAGCCCTACCCTATTGTGACTAAGCATTAATACTAAAAACAGCAAACAGTTGAGACACTTTTCTGAAATATTTAACTCAGATTAACAAGTGAAGAGCAATTTGGATCTCACAAAAAAGGGTCCAAAAAGGGGTTTTGTGTTTTTGTTTGTTTGTTTCTTTGCTTTGCAGAGGGACGCAAGGCTTTAAAATAATTCATTTATGAAATGAATGATCTTCTTCACAGAAGATCTCTCCATTCATTCAAAGAAATCTTGTATACTGAGGAGACATGCAAGGGTGGGAAAAGATGAAAACCTGGGCACTAAAAGCAAACCTGACTCCTAAGAAATTAACCAACCCACTGGAATATTACAGAACCAAGCAATGTTTTCTAAGGTTCAGAATGCTGGATATAACATGGACATACTTACTCTAAAAAATTTATTTCTTATTTATCTGAAATTCAAATTTAACTGTATATCTTGTAATTTTGCTTGCTAAATTGAGCACCCTTAATATGATGTTGCATCATCACATCTGTGGCATTTAAAATTCAGAGTCAGGTTTTATAATTTAACATTCTTTTAAGAATGAAGTGTTTTGCACTGCTATGTGGAGAAAAAAAAATATTTTTTTCCATGACTGTATTAAAAAAAAAAAACTTGAAAGCTAACCATGCTGTTACTTTTCTACAGTTTTTATTCACAGATTTTTTTTCACAGATTTTAGATTCTAAGTTCCTGTGTGGTATCAATATCAACATAAGAATAAGATCTAAGGGGGCCAACAGGTGGTGTAGTGGTTAGAGCACTGGACTCCCACATAGTCAACCATGGTTCCAGTCCTGGTGGTTTGAGACTCACACCGGGCATGTGTGTGTGTGTCTGTGTGCCCCAAATCCTGAGGAAAATGGAGGAGAAGGTATTCCAACATGGCCATCCCACCTGGGGTGTGATTTCTCACTTTCTCTCTGTCTCTATCTCTTCAGTGAGCACACTTGCCCTATAGCAAAATCTCTCTCTCAGAAAAAAAGAGGGACCAGCAGATGGCGTAATGGTTACACCACTGGACTCCCATGTAGTCGACCACAGTTCCAGTCCTGGACCCTGCAGCCTAAAACTCAGGCTGGGGGTGTGCACATGTGTGCCCTAAATCCCAAGAGGAGAATAGAGAAGGGATTGTGGTGTGGCCATCTCCCCTGAGGGGTGATTTTTCACTTTCTCTGTCTCTCTCTGTCTCTCACAAGCACCCTACAGCAAAAATCGTTCTCAGGGGGAAAAAAATGGAAGAAGTTTTAGGTGTGTATGTTTTCTAGCTATCCATACATTCTCTACCTTCTTTACCAAGGCCCTGTGTTTATTAATACCAGACTTTCTTTTTCAGTGAGCTTGGGGGAAGGGAGAAAATCCAGAAACACCACTTTGCTGTTCATCCTGGCCCACTGAACACAAAGTGGGCCCTGTATCTCCTTCACACTTGCTATACAGCAGAGGGTTAACATCTTTTCCAATATCGCCACTCAAATTGCTGTTTACCATCTAAAGTACAGGGTACAGAGTGAGGAGAAAGGCCACAGGGGTCATTATGCTTTGGTGGCAAAAGACCTATCATTATTTTCGTCCTATTCATGTGCCAACAAACCGTTTATTAAAGGCCAAAATTGGAAATTCTCCACTTTACTCTTTTGGAGGGCTGTTTTATTTCAGTTCCACAACCTGAGGAAAAGAAAGAAGGCTTTACAGATGGAGCACTGCAATTGTCAGGGCCTTTTGGTGCCCACAGGCTGCCTTCCAATGACACTGTGCTCATTGTTGAGACAATCAAATCTCATTTCTTCCTTACGTTGAGTCGAAATATTTTCAAGTCTCGTCGTTGAGTCTGGCTTCATGAAACTGACATGTCAGTCAATTTGGTCAGTCACTGAAGGAAACTAATTACATGAGCTTTTGCGCCTGGAGCAATCTCTCCTTTCTCTGAAGATGCCTTCTATTCATTTGTACCACGGGCAGGCCACATACCCCCTCACGTTGTGTAGTGTAGTTGTTTGTGTGTGTGCCTTAGCTCCTCCATTCAACCATCAATTCTGCGAGAGCGGTGTCTTTAGCTTACTCATCATCATCTGCTCATGCAGAACTTTACATTGAACCTCATCCATTTGTGATAAATATTTGTTGAATGAATGAATGAATGAATGGTTTTGCTAACCATAGCACGATTAGAGGAATACTCAAATACATGGAGCTTCCAAGCAACTATCTCAAAAGAAACTTCTTCCTTTACATTAACTCAAAATAAAAGGATTTGGAGTTCTGTTATCCAGGACTACATGGATGCAGAGAGAAAGAGGAGAAAGGTTTTGGCATTTTCCCCACTGCCAAACTGTAAAAAGAAAGTAAAGCTCAGCAACTATTGAGAGAAAAACATCTTGGGCCCCCATGGGTACATAAGAGGTTTAATTAAAGAAAGTTAAATAATATTATAGAATTAAGAAGGGAGTATTGACTGAAAGTGATATGTCTTCCAGAGTCTTAAAATGGGGCTTTTATCACACTCTCAAGGCCAAGTGGTGAAAGCCCCAGCCTGGTTGGGACATCATCCATCAGTAATTGCATTTTAGGTCAGTGCATTTTTGCATGTCTGTAGGATGACTGGAATGTAGCCAGAGAGGATGACAGACACAAGAGGGCTAGAAATGTTACTTTAGAGTGAGGGGAGGGGAGATGTGAAAAAATTTGGATACGACAGCACAAAGAATGAAGGTTAATAAGAAAGATTAGGAAAGGGTCACCAAAGGGGGGGGTGGGAAGCTAGTTTTGAAAGATTGCTTTGAATAGAAGATCAGGGAAATATATTTAGTGTACAGGAGGCTAAGGACAGAATTTTTAATCTAGAAGGAAGTGGTTCTACATTGCCAATCAAAGAAATCTTGCTTCCTTAGAAAAAAAGGTATGGGGGCCAGCAGGTGGCATGATGGTTAGGGCACAGAACTCCTACATGGCCAGACGTGGTTCAAGTCCTGGACCAGATAGCTTGCTTTCTCATCTGGGCGCTCTCTCTCTCTCTCTCTCTCTCTCTCTCTCTCTCTCATGAGCACACATGCCCCATAGCAAGTTAAAAAAATAATAATGAAATTTAAAATTAAATAAATAATTCTTTTTTAAAAAAAGGAATAAAAATGTGAAGGAGAGAGAGAACATGAAGGTGAAAGACAACAAATTGGTGAGTGGTAAGATGCATATAGCAAAAAAAGGCTAAAACTAATAAGGAAGAATCAAGACTCCCATAGGATCATTGCTCAAATAATGACTTTAGGCGTTACATTGGAAAATCAAATAAGCACTACTGAAATCTGATGAATTAATTAAAAAAGGACACCAGACACTCACTATGTTATCAGTCAATATATTGAGTTCTTTTTCTATTATATCTTATTTACTCTCTAATTAACTATTTGAGTAAAATTTTTTAAAAAATTATCAGAGGATGTATATGCTTAGCAGAGAGAGACAGAAAGGAGAGCAAAGGCACTCCTTATGGAAATGTAGTCATGCCATAACCCCTTTTCCTGCATTTCTACATCCTGTTGGGATCTGGACCATGTACATCCATCCAGCATGGCTTTTAAACTTCAAGGGCTAGGATTCAAACTGTGTGGTTGCTTGTGTGGGATCCAGCTCCCTCAATCACTAGGCTACATGACTGACCCACAAGCAAAACTTGCTCTCCTAATTTTGAAGATTCACAATAGTGGCTCACATACATTATATTCAAAGTCACAGAACCAGCAGATGGCTTAATAGCTATGTCGCTGGACTCCCATGCAGTCGACCATGGTTCAAGTCCCAGACCTGGTGCCTTAAACTCACGCCAGGCACATGTACATGCATGCCTAAGATCCCGAGAGGAGAATGGAGGAGAAGGGATTGTCGTGTGGCCATCCCCCCAGGGGGTGATTTCTTGCTTTCTGTCTCTGTCTCTCTCTGTCTTTCTGGAGAGCACATGCGCCCTATAGCAAAAACCTCTCCAAAATAATGATAATAATAATAAATAAAATATAAATCTACGCAGTTCATTTTTCTCAAAATTTCATTCCCCTGTGGGACCAGCAATTAGCGTAATGGCTATGTCGCTGAACTCCCATGTAGCCAACCATGGTTCGAGTTCCGGACTTGGTGGCTTGGACTCATGCTGGGTGCATGTGCATGCATGCCCAAGATCCCGAGAGGAGGATGGAGGAGAAGGGATTGCAGTCTGTCCATCCCCCCAGGGTGTGATTTCTCTCTTTTCTGTCTCTCTGTCTCTTTCTGTCTTTCTGGTGAGCACACGCTCCCTATAGGAAAAAAGCCTCTCCAAAAAAATTAAAATTGAAAAAAAATTAAAATAATAAAATCTGGGCCAGCAAGTGGTATGGTGGTTAAGGCACTGGGTCCCACATGGCTTGCTGCATGGTTTGAGTCCTGAACCTGTTGGCTTGAAAAATCACACCAAGTGCATGTGTGGCCAAAATCCCAAGAAGGGACTGGAGGAGAAGGGATTACAATGTGGCCAATCCCTCTGGAGGATGGTTTCTCACTTTTCCTCTCTCTGTCTCTCTCTCTCTCTCTGGTGAGTGAGTGCATACACTCTGTGGCAAAAACCCTTTAAAAAAAAACCATATACACAAAACAAAAAACTAAAATAAAATGAAGGCTGCGCTTTAGGGAGTCTTCCTTAGCAACTCAGTGTGTTGAGTTCCATGGCTTGTTTATTCCAAAAGATTCTTTCCTCAAAAGAAAGAAATTCTATATGGCTCCTTGGCATAGAGTCAGACTTACAAAAATAATCTTGTGGCCCATGTATTTTTTTTTTTTTTGGAGAGGTTTTTGCTATAAGGAACCGGTACAAATAATCTTGTGGCCCATGTATTTTTTTTTTTTTTGGAGAGGTTTTTGCTATAAGGCACGTGCACTTGCCAGAAAGACAGAGAGAGACAGAGAGACAGAGAGACAGAGACAGCTAGAAATCACCCCCGGGGGGATGACCAAGCCTCATTCCCTTCTCCTCCATGCTCCTCTCGGAATCTTTGGCACGCACGCACATGTGCCTGGCGTGAGTTTAAGCCACTGGAATTGGGACTCGAACAACGGTCGACAACATGGGAGTCCAGCGACATAGTCATTACGCCAACTGCTGGTCCCTGCCCATGTATTTCTAATCCTCATTGTAAAGATAAGAAACACAAAGGGCTGTGACTTGTTCAAGGACACAAGAATATTAAGTTACTGAAGTTCCTTTTTCTGATTAGTGGACAAGTGCTCTTTCTTTTAATTAAAAAAAAAAGTGTGTTTTTTTTCAATTTCCAGAGGTATGTGTGATCACCAGAGACAGAGAGAAAGAGAGAGAGGCAGAAAGCACCCTAAATGTAGCATGGCCATCATGTAATCCCCTCTCCACTTCTTAGTCCTTTTGGGATTTTGAGCTTACATATGTACCTAGCATGTTTCTCAAGTGTCTAGGGCCAAGACTGGAACCTCGGCAGGCCATGTGGGATCTGTCTTAACTACTAGGCCACAGGGCTGCCTCCAAGTGCTCATTTATGCCCTATTGCATTCTGATGGTTCCTCTGCCTGTTGACTGATATACTGGTTTCATATCTTCGACCTCAAGTCTTCACATGCTTCTGCTTCTGTCTTGTTCTTTGCCTCCATGGGTCCACCTTTTTTTTTTTTTTTTAATTTTCAGAGCATATGTGTGCTCAATAGAGAGACATGGAGAGGGAGAGAGAGACAGAAAAAGTAACCCCCAAAGGGGAATGGTTACACCGCAATACGCTCTCCTTCCGTCGGTATTTGGGGCACTCACATGTGCCCAGCATGTCTTTCAAGCGATCAGGGCAAGGGTTCAAATCAGAGTCGGACAATGTGGGATCCAGGTCTCTTAACTACTAGGCAAAGAGGCCAGCCCAATGGATCCACTTCTTGAACTACTGTTTCTCCCCAGCCCAGAGATTCTCAAACTTTAGGGTACATAAGAACTATTTGAGATGCTCCTTTAAATATATATTCTGGGCCCTCGGCCCCCCAAAATCCTATTCAGTATACTTGGAGAAAGGATTCAAGAATCTGCATTTTGTTAAGTAATCCAGGTGATTATGATGCAGAAAGTCCAAAGACCACCCTTTGTAAAATGCTGTTTTAGGCATTCTGAAATAAGGCCGCAATTGGATGAGTCTCAAAGTGAAAATGCTGGGGAATTCTTAGGTTTTGAGTGTTGTGTTGCCTCAAGTTACAGGGCTCTCACACAATGTGAAATGAATAATGTGGAACATTCGACCAACACAGTTGTTCGCTGCAAGAAAATGTCAACATTTCAAGTCTTTAAAAAAATTTTTTTTCAAAAGACTTCTTAAGAATCGCTCTTTCCACACACGGTCCTGTTTAAAAGGAATTACAGCTGCTTCTACTTTTATAACTCACACTTCCAAATCTGTCTATAAAATATTTAAGATGAACAAAGTGCAACTATAGCTACATTTGCAGTTGTGTAGAACAAATCCATTGCCTTGAAAAGTATAAGCCTGACTAATTCAACAATAAAACTCTACTGAATAAGAATGGAATTTTTAAGCATATAAGCAATGGAAAAAATCACACATGGAAAAATCAATAGGTTTGAACTACATAAAAATATAAAAAATCGAGGGACCAGCAATTAGCGTAATGGCTATGTCGCTGGACTCCCATGTAGGCGACCGCAGTTTGAGGCCCAGACT
>NW_006203737.1:229225-254192 GCF_000334495.1 Tupaia belangeri chinensis | reverse complement strand
TTTTTTTTTTTTTTGGAGAGGTTTTTGCTATAAGGCACGTGCACTTGCCAGAAAGACAGAGAGAGACAGAGAGACAGAGAGACAGAGACAGCTAGAAATCACCCCCGGGGGGATGACCAAGCCTCATTCCCTTCTCCTCCATGCTCCTCTCGGAATCTTTGGCACGCACGCACATGTGCCTGGCGTGAGTTTAAGCCACTGGAATTGGGACTCGAACAACGGTCGACAACATGGGAGTCCAGCGACATAGTCATTACGCCAACTGCTGGTCCCTGCCCATGTATTTCTAATCCTCATTGTAAAGATAAGAAACACAAAGGGCTGTGACTTGTTCAAGGACACAAGAATATTAAGTTACTGAAGTTCCTTTTTCTGATTAGTGGACAAGTGCTCTTTCTTTTAATTAAAAAAAAAAGTGTGTTTTTTTTCAATTTCCAGAGGTATGTGTGATCACCAGAGACAGAGAGAAAGAGAGAGAGGCAGAAAGCACCCTAAATGTAGCATGGCCATCATGTAATCCCCTCTCCACTTCTTAGTCCTTTTGGGATTTTGAGCTTACATATGTACCTAGCATGTTTCTCAAGTGTCTAGGGCCAAGACTGGAACCTCGGCAGGCCATGTGGGATCTGTCTTAACTACTAGGCCACAGGGCTGCCTCCAAGTGCTCATTTATGCCCTATTGCATTCTGATGGTTCCTCTGCCTGTTGACTGATATACTGGTTTCATATCTTCGACCTCAAGTCTTCACATGCTTCTGCTTCTGTCTTGTTCTTTGCCTCCATGGGTCCACCTTTTTTTTTTTTTTTTAATTTTCAGAGCATATGTGTGCTCAATAGAGAGACATGGAGAGGGAGAGAGAGACAGAAAAAGTAACCCCCAAAGGGGAATGGTTACACCGCAATACGCTCTCCTTCCGTCGGTATTTGGGGCACTCACATGTGCCCAGCATGTCTTTCAAGCGATCAGGGCAAGGGTTCAAATCAGAGTCGGACAATGTGGGATCCAGGTCTCTTAACTACTAGGCAAAGAGGCCAGCCCAATGGATCCACTTCTTGAACTACTGTTTCTCCCCAGCCCAGAGATTCTCAAACTTTAGGGTACATAAGAACTATTTGAGATGCTCCTTTAAATATATATTCTGGGCCCTCGGCCCCCCAAAATCCTATTCAGTATACTTGGAGAAAGGATTCAAGAATCTGCATTTTGTTAAGTAATCCAGGTGATTATGATGCAGAAAGTCCAAAGACCACCCTTTGTAAAATGCTGTTTTAGGCATTCTGAAATAAGCCCGCAATTGGATGAGTCTCAAAGTGAAAATGCTGGGGAATTCTTAGGTTTTGAGTGTTGTGTTGCCTCAAGTTACAGGGCTCTCACACAATGTGAAATGAATAATGTGGAACATTCGACCAACACAGTTGTTCGCTGCAAGAAAATGTCAACATTTCAAGTCTTTAAAAAAATTTTTTTTCAAAAGACTTCTTAAGAATCGCTCTTTCCACACACGGTCCTGTTTAAAAGGAATTACAGCTGCTTCTACTTTTATAACTCACACTTCCAAATCTGTCTATAAAATATTTAAGATGAACAAAGTGCAACTATAGCTACATTTGCAGTTGTGTAGAACAAATCCATTGCCTTGAAAAGTATAAGCCTGACTAATTCAACAATAAAACTCTACTGAATAAGAATGGATGCCTGGAAAAGTATAAGCCTGACTAATTCAACAATAAAACTCTACTGAATAAGAATGGAATTTTTAAGCATATAAGCAATGGAAAAAATCACACATGGAAAAATCAATAGGTTTGAACTACATAAAAATATAAAAAATCGAGGGACCAGCAATTAGCGTAATGGCTATGTCGCTGGACTCCCATGTAGGCGACCGCAGTTTATATATATGTATATATATATGTATGTGTATATATATATATATACATATATATACACACACACACACACACATATATACACACACACACACACACACACACACACATATATAAAATAAATTGAAACTCAAAAGCCATTATTAAACATGGAAATGTCAAAGAAAAGCCAGGAATTGGGAAAATATTGATAAAGAACATTACAATCGGTTGATAAATTTGAAATACACAAAAGTTCATAAAAGTCAAAAAGAAAAAGGGGTAAAAAACAAGAACAGAAATAAATACATATGACACAAATTCAAGTACCTAATACGTATATTTTAAATATTTTTCATTTTATTTTACTTATTTTTTTTTTTTTTAGTTTGACCAGAGAGAGAGACAAAAAGAAAAAGTGAGAAAGCAAGAGCTGCCAGGGTCAGGACTCGAACCATAGTTGACCATGTGGGAGCCCAGCACCTTAATCACCATGCCACTCCCAGCTCCTAATACATATATTTTTAAAATGTTCAGCATTTTTTTGAGAGTTTTTTTTTTTTTGCTATTGGGCGCGGATGGCGAACACCAGACAGAGACAGAGAGAGACAGAAAGCGAGAAATCACCCCCCAGGGGGGATGGTCACGCCACAATCCCTTCTCCTCCATTCTCCTCTCGGGATCTTGGGCACGCACGCACACGCACCCTGCATGAGTTTCAAGCCACCAGATCCGGGACGCGAACTGCAGTCGCCTATATGGGAGTCCAGCCACATAGCCATTATGCTAACTGCTGGTCCCAAACATTCAGCATTTTAAAATGCCAATTCTATATATCATTCTTGCCAATCAAATGATTAATTGGGAGAGAATTATTAACTTTTAAATCATTAATTGGGAGAGAATTCAGTGAATAGACAGGCACATGCAAACACTGCTGTTAGGTGGGTACATTGGTACACACTGTCTTTAAGACAGCTTCAGAAGTGTAGCATATATACACTATGGAATACTACTCAGATATTAAAAAAATTTATATGATCCTGGCATTTGATAGTAAGTGGACAAAGATGGAAGATTTAATGCTAAGTGAAGCAAGTCAGACTATGAAAGAGAGGCTTTCTATGTCTGCACTTAATATGTACTGAATACACTTTACAGCAAAAACTGAAAGGCTGGAAGGTATGATGGCGCAGAGAGTAACTGTGGATACTAGAGACACTGTGGGAAGAGGGTGGGCAATGGGGTAAAAACAGTAAGAAAACAAAACAAAGAAAAAATTCTTATCATCAATACTTTTGGAAATACACACACATTTAGACCCAGTAAGTTCTTTTCTTGAATTATAGTCTAATGAAATTATCAGAAATTCAGAGTACAGATTAAGTAGAGAATTGTTTTTAAGATGGAAACATTGGAATCAAACTAAACATCCTAACAATAAAAGGATGTTTTAAAATATACATCTCGTGGTATATTTACATAACAAAATACATGTCAATTCTAAATGGTGTTTTCAAGCACTTGTGGTTGCTTCAAATGTTTCAAATGTGGAGCCATTAGGTGGTGTGATGGTTAAGGCACTGGACTCCAACATGGCTGACCACAATTCGAGTCCTGGGACCGCTGGCTTAAAAATCACGCCAGGTGCGAGTGTATGTGTGCGCAAAATCCCAGGAGGAGAATGGAGGAGAAGGAATTGCAGTGTGGCCATCCCCCTGGGGGAGTGATTTCTCACTTTTCCCTCTCGCTGTTTCTCGCTTTCTCTCTCCAGTAAGCACACACTCCCTATGGCAAAAACCTTTAAAAAGATCAGATGTTAGGACACTTTTAAAAAGATATAGCACTATGTTCCTAATTTTCCTTCAAAATATTTTATATGCACATAAAATGATATAAATAAATACATCAAAATGCTAACAGCTGTTGTCTCTGGAGGTTGAAACTTCTATTCTCCTGGTACTTTTCGGTTCTATCAGTTTTCTACAATGACCATATGCTACTTTTATAATCAGAAAATGCAATAAAAGTTATTTCAAAAGTCTTTCTGAAAACATAACATAAAGAAGGAAAAGCTGTCAACTTCATTAATTTATAGTTTGCAAGTGATAGAGAACACTTGTTCCTGTAGCAGGCACTGGAATCCATTTATGGAACGCCAGTGGCTTTATATTCTCAAGACAACTGCTTATCTGTCTCTCTAATTGAAAGAAGGGGATATGGAAAAAGACAACAGTATCTGGGAACAGAAGAGAGATAAAAGAAGTTGCAGGATCAAGTAAAAGGAAATTTTTACCAGCAACTCTTACTCTAGCTATATTCTAATTTACAATTCTTAGACCAAGACATTTCTCTTTATACAAACAGACACACAAATTGATCAACATAACTAACACATTAATATTTACATTTATTTTTAAACAGGAAATGCTTTCCTGCAAGAATTTCAAGTTGTAACCAACAAGAAATGTCTCATTCTTTCTTTGAAGATTCAGTGGTTGGGTGGGGGTTCAGTTTTTCATTGTTGTTTTAGGTTTTTGCCATAGGGTACGTGTGCTCATCAGAACTGGAGAAAGTCAGGGAGGGAAAGTGAGAAATCACCCCCCAGAGCAGAAGACCATGTTGCACTCCCTTCTCCTCCATTCTGCTCTCTCGGAATTTTGGGCATATAAGTACATACATCCAGTGTGATTTTCAAGGTGTCAGGTCTAGGATACAAACTATGGTTGGTCATGTGGGAATCCAGTGCCTCAACCACCACACCATCAGCTGCCTCAGTAGGAGTTCATTTTGATAATCAAAAGACTGAAAAGGAAGTTGACATATGCTAACTTACTTGACCTATCCAACCAAAGACCAGTTTTGTATGAGAGGATATCAAAGAATCTGAGTCAGGTATCCCTGTTAATTTTGTATTGATAATACCTGAAAGAGAAACCAATGGGATAGAGATAATTATAGTACACTACTTGCTAGCTAAATACCCCACCAGAACTCAGATTCCTTCATACTAAAACCAGCATGGAGGGCCTATCTGTGGTGGTACCGACCCCACAGAAAGTGCCCATAACCTAGGAGGGGGTTCATAGTGTGAGGACCCTGTTGGGAGCACTATCTCTCTCTCTCTCTCTCTCTCTCTCTCTCTCTGTGTGTGTGTGTGTGTGTGTGTCTTTCTAACTCATGAAACAAAGTAAGAAGTAAAATTTAAGAAATAGGCATGGCAAAGGCTCCTTCTTCATTACTGAGCAAACAAAAACAAAATGAGGGTAATCTGGGAGAGAGGTAGAACCCATATTTTTTCTTTTCTTTTTCTCTCTTTCTCTTTCTTTCTTTTTCTTTTTAAAAGATGTGCAAGAAGACATGTGCACTCACCAGAGAGAGACAGAAAGACAGAGAAAGAAGAAGCACTTCTCAATGGGGCATGGCCACACCACAATCCCTTCTTCTGCATTTCTTCGGCCTATTGAGGTTTGGGGCATGCGCGCACAGACACCGAATGAGTTTTTCAAACCAATCAGTCATGTGAGACCTGGCTCCTTGAACCACTAGGACTATGGTGATGGCTCACAACAGGGATTTATTCATCCAGGCAATCTGTCAGTGCTGTAAATACATAGAAAGCAGGCTTCACCTTTCATGGTCTAGTGGGGAAGATAGACAGGTGAATTAAAAGTATTGTCAGATCGTAAAGTCTACTAAAAGCTCTGGCAGACAACTCAGTCTCCTAGTCATCTTTCATCAAACATTAATTTGCTCTGTTACATACCTGGGATTTAGAAACTACAGATACGAAGACCAATAAGGTAGGGTCACTGCCCTTAAGGAGCTTATCATAGTCTAGTTGGGGAAATGGACAAATCAACAGTGACAATGGCAGCATGATGCTGTGAGAGCTGTTGAAGATGTTATGAGAATGCACAGGACCAGCAGATGGTGTAATGGTTACATTGCTAGACTCCCATATGACCTACTGCAATTCGAGTCCCAGACCCGGTGACTTGAAACTCACACCAGGCACATGTGCATGCATGTCCAAAATCCTGAGAGGGTGCTGGAGGAGAAGGGATTGTAGTGTGGCCATACCCCCTGGGGGGTAATTTCTTACATTCTGTCTCCCTCTGTCTCTCTGGTGAGTGCACACGCCCTATAGCAAAAATCTCTCTGAAAAATTTAAAAAGTTGTTATGAGAACGCAGACATAGACGCATTAGCTCTCCTGGAAGGACTGCATAAATTATCTCCAAATAGATGCCATTTGATGGGGGACTTGAAGGGCAGTTAGGGATTTGCTAGGTTACAAAAGCCGTGAACCTGGCATGTGTCTGCCCATGACACCGGGAAGGCTAGGGGCAGGATTGTGGCCTGACACCATATAGATTGAGCCTTTCTCACAAATAAATTTTAAACAATAAGCACTAGAGCCAGCCCAGTAATGCAGCAGTTACGTGTTGTGCATTTGGAGCCAGATATCCACACAGCTGGCTGTGGTTCAAATCCCCACCCTGCTGGCTTGAAAAACACTCTGGGCACATGTGCCCTGATGGGATGGAAAAATGGAGGAAAAGGAATTGCTGCATGATCACTCCCTAATGGGGAAGGGGTGTCCTCTCTCTGTCTCTATCCAGCACATGCACCCTCTGGAAAATTAAAAAGTAAATAAATAAAAATAAACTTTAAAAAGAACATCAAAACCAGCCAGTGGTGTAGTGGTTAAGGCACTGGACTCCTAAGTAGCTAACTGTGGTTCAAGTCCTGGACCTGGTGGCTGGAAACTCACACTGGGCAAGTGTGCATGTGTGCCCAAAATCCCAAGAGGAGAATGGAGGAGAAGGGATTGTGGCATCATCATCCATGCTGGGGGTTGATTTTTCACTTTTTGTCTCTCTGTCTCTCTGGCAAGTACACGTGCCCTATAGCAAAAACCTAAACACACACAGACACACACACACACACACAAAAAAAAAAACATAAGAGCACCCTCACAGACAGAGGTATTATTTCCCAATACTATGTGCCAGGTGCTTTATATATGATATATTGATCAATATTATTGATTCATTAACAATTTATTGAACACATGTTATATATTTTTTTCTTTTCTTTTTTTGGAGAGGTTTTTTTGCTATAGGGCGCATGCGCTTGCCAGAAAGAAAGAGAGAGACCAAGAGACAGAAAGCGAGAAATCACCCCTCAGGGGGAATGGCCACACTGCAACCCCTTTTCCTCCATTCTCCTCTCAGGGTCAGGCACGCGCGCTCACACGCCTGGCGTGAGTTTAAGCCACTGGGTCCGGGATGCGAACCGCAGTCAACTACATGGGAGTTCAGCGACATAGCCATTACACCAACTGCTGGTCCCAAACACATGTTATATATTTAACACTACGCTGAAGAGCTAATATTCTGGATTTGGGTATGAGGATAACAAGGCTGAGAAACAAAGTGACTTTCTCAAAGCCACACAGATAGTAAGAGACAGCTGTGAACCTAATTTGGACTCTACTAAACACACTTTTTTCCATTCCACCCCTGAAAGCTGGATTATATAGGTATACAGCATATTTAGGAAATGATGAAATATCTGGTTTGGCTTAGAATATATTAGGGAATGTGGAAGTTGGGGATTGGCTAGAGAAGTGGCAGCAGGAAGTCTGTGGAATGTTTTACTAATTTACATGTTAAGGTTTACAGATCTGATGATTTGCATTTGATTTTAGAAAAGGAGAAATAACTCTTTCTTTTGTGCCTTTCCAAGAAGCTCCTGGAATAGGTAGAATAATAACTTCATAAACGTTTTTAAAAACTTATGATCCCCACAATGTTTGGGGGGAACCCCAAGAAGGAATTAAAATGGAATCTCTACGCAACTACTTTTTACTTGCAATTACTTTAAAATATCATGAATCATGAATATCATCTAGCTTTCCAGACAACATACCGGGACCTAACCAATGATAAGGAAACAGCTATCTGAAGCAAATATGAAGGAGAGTACTGAGTAAAAATGACAGCCTTCACTTTGCATCATAGCTACATTGTGTTTAGGTAGTTTTATATTCCAAAAAAGTTTGCCAAAATCTGCATCTACTTTGAAAACTCGTTACCTATAAAATGAAATCTCATCGCATGATCTATAAATGCATTAAGTAGCGTCACACAATAAAAGGAAGTGTTTTGCAATAAGGATTGTGTTGTTGAATAGCATAAACCAAACCATTTCGTGGGATTTCTATTAAACCTTCAGGGCAGTTCTTCAAATGACTTATCTTAGGGATCATGGACAAAGAAATTATATCCTGTACTGAGATTTAAGATACTGATTTTTGGGACCAGCAGTTAGCGTAATGGCTATGTCGCTGGACTCCCACACAGTCGACTGTGGTTCGCGTCCCAGACCCGGTGGTTTAAACTCACACCGGGCACGTGTGCGTGCGTGCCCAAGATCCCGAGAGGAGAATGGAGGAGAAGGGATCACGGCGTGGCCATCCCCCCCCTGGGGGGGGTGATTTCTCACTTTCTATCTCTCTGTCTCTCTCTGTCTGTCTGGCAAGCGCATGCGCCCTATAGCAAAAACCTCTCCAAAAAAAAAAGGATACTGATTTTTGAGTTTGTAAATGTTAATGTTTAAGCAAATATTTCATTTCCATGGAGTACCAGAGTATTATAACTCATTTAATTATTTTTTAACATGTTGCCAGAAGGTGCATGCACTCACTGGAGACAAACAGAAAGAGAAATTGAGAAAGCACTTCCCATGGGGGACAGTCACAAGGAAATCCCTTCTCCTCCATTTCTCCATCCTGTCAGGACTTTGGGCACACATACACATGTACCTAGCAAGTTTCTCTAGCTGTTAGGTCTGGGACTCGAAGCGTGCAGCTGCAATGTGATGCAGAGATCCTCCCCTTCTCCAGACCCCCAACTCCTCAGAATCAGGGGCACCCAAGTGAGCTCTGGTGTGTTCTCAGACTGACCCTGGGAATCCGAACCCACAACTGGCCACATGGTTTCCAGCATTGCAGTCCTTTATGGTATAGATTGCACTGCCAGGTTTCGCCTGGGCCAGTTTTTAACAGGAATGAATAACTGAGGGGCCAGCAGGTGGCGTGGTGATTAAGGGCATTGGACTCCCACATGGCCAACCATTTTTCAAGTCCCAGACCTGGAAGCTTGCTTTCTTGCTTTCTCTTTCTCTCTCCCTCTCTCTCTTACTCACTCTGTCCCTCTCTGGTCAAAATAAAGTAAATAAGCAAAGTTAAATAAAATATAATTCTAAAAAAAATTTTTAAATAATAACAAATTAAGTTAAATAAATAAATAATTCTTTTAAAAACAGGAATAACTGAAAATGGAAATTAGCTATGGGCATGGCATTTTCATCTCGTATGATTTTTGAATAATTGAAAAAGGCTATTAATGATGTGCTTCTTGAATTTATATAATACTTCATGATTTCATACAGAAGGGTATAAATTATGTATTAATTTTCCTATTAGAAATATAATTTATATTTCTAGTCATTTATAAAATGCTAGAAAACAGTTGGCAAAAATTACAGTACTACTGACAAGCATCCAATTAGCCCAATTTTCTGACCTGCACTTTGAAGGAGAAGCTCTTCCAAACCTGCAGAGGATTTCCTTTCCTCCACAAAAAAATTGGTTTGATATAAATATTAATACAGATATTAATTCATTTTTGAAAAATATTTAGCTCAAAGTGGAAAATCAAGCATAGGAAAGGCCTTAATATTCTGAATCATTTCTTTTTTTTTATTAAATTTTTTTATGTTTTTGTTTTTAATTAATTCATTTATATTCATTCATTGAGCATTGTCACAGCATACAAAATGTGATTTCCCATCCAGAATATGCTGAATAGGGGCTTAATCAGACATGTTATCGTCAATAATTTTTTGTTTCTAGTTTCATGTATATATATATATACACACATATATTTCGTTTCTTTTTTTTTTTAAGTCTTACTAGAGAGCGGGTATGCTCACTAGAGACAGAGAACCAGAGAGAGAGGAAAAGGCAGAAAGCACACCCCTGTGCTCACACAATCTCTTCTCCTCCAATTCGCCCTGCTCAAAGTGAGGATTTTGAGCATGCACACACATGTGCCCAGCGTGTTTTGCAAGCCTCTGGGGTCGGGATTCGAACTGTGTGGTTGATCATGTGGGATCTGTCTCCCTTAACCATGATGCCAAGGGGCCAGCCCTCCGAATCATGTCTAGTAAAAAGAATGACATTTCTTTCTAACTTAAAGATTCCAAAACAAATTTGAAAGAAAAAGAATCCTAGACAACTGGTTCTAGTGCACATTCAGTGTGTCTGGGGAGCTGCGGAACATAATCATATGTCTCTGGGCGCTAGGGGAGGCTGGTATGCATTTTTGGATTTAAAGGAAGTACTGCCAACCCTCTGCAATCTGTTACCTATGCTTCTCTCCTTGGTGGGTCTTCTGTTCTGTGGAAGTTGTTTACAGTAATCCAGAGTGGTTATGCCATTGTAATGAGGAATATCTGCTTCAATCAAGGTAAAAAGAACATTGGAAAGGATAAATAAGGCTGGAATTTCTCTCTCCAACTTGATGAAGAGAAAGGGCTTCATTCTTCTTTGACAGAAGGGAAAGGGAAGAGAGAAAGGAAATTTTTAGAAGCAAAGCAAATGCAGTCTTGCCATTGTGTGGCTGAACAACGTGATGAGGGATCTCTTTCCAGAAAAGAGAATGTTCCCAACGATGGGAATCATTTACTCCAACCTCCCAAGAAGTAACTAGTGACTTTCACGTCTTGTAGGATCAGAGTTATTGTGGGAGAGCAGACTCAAAAGAGCAGCGCAAATTAAAGATCTCAGCACTAGAGGATGCGTCAGGGACAGTCTCAAAACGAAGGCATCGATGTTTTGCCGAAGTGTTATTCAAATTTCTCTTGCTGCTTTGTCAAGCCCTCATCTTCGATTAGATCCTTAAAGCTGGATTCTTGCATCAATCCTGTCTGACAGGGTTTCTGTAGGTCCGAGATTTTGGAGACCCGCTTATACTCTACCTCCTGTTCGACCTCATTTCACTTCTCAAGGAAATAGAGAGCTGGAAGGGCCTTCTCACTCTACACCATGGCATGAATTGTGGCAATATCACTGTAATATATCATTATCTAGACTTTTTGCCAAGCCACACTTAAAATTGAAATATATACAAAGAAAATTATATTTATCAAAATGCTAACTATTAAATAATTTTATTTATTTATGTTTGCTTGTTTGGGTTCTTAAGAGACTATTTGCTATAGGGCATGTGTGCTTGCCAGAGAGACAGAGAGAAAGTGAGAAATCAGCCCCCAGGGGGGATGGCCACATCACAATCCCTTTTCCTCCATTCTCCCCTTGGAACTTTGGGTACACACGCACTCAAACCCAGCATGAGTTTCAAGCTGCTGGGTCTGGGACTCAAACTGTGGTCCACCACATGGGAGTCCAGCACCCCAACCACTACACCTCCTGCTGGTCCCTAAAGTAAGTTTATAAAACAATTTTAAAAGAACCAAAAGATTAGAGCAAGTCATTTTGATTCTGCAGACCTCAGTTTTACTAATCTGTAAAGTGAGGGGGATGGTCTATAATGTCTCTTCTAATACAAACATATTGTGAGTTTAATTATCAAGTTATTTTAATTTTTATGTTTGATGCTTCAGGAGAGCCTATAGTAAATAAAATGAAATAAAATGTCAGCCATATGCATTGGGTATTTTTCTGATAAGCACATTTATTTTAGAATATATTTAATTTGCTTAAAACTACTCCCTCTACAATGATTTGTGTGCTCCATATTAAGAGTTCATCAAGTGGGAAATGTTGGGCTGTCATATTTCCTGGAAAATTTTTAAATTATGCTTCTGTCTATGTTTTGCCTAGTTTGCCTAGAGGATAGCTAGAATTCTGTTGTTTTGTGTTTGGAAAAAAAAAAACTGATTTGACTAAGATTCACTGAAATTTTCCTAAATTTTAATATCCAGTAAAATATAACCTGAAGGAACCAGCAGATGATGCAATGGTTACGTCACTGGACTCGCACGGAGCTGAGAGTGGTTTGAGTCTCAGACCACGTGGCTTAAAACTCACATCAGGCGCACACGCGTGCACGCCCAAAATTCTGACAAGAGAATGGAAGAGAAGGGAATGCAGCATGGCCATCTCCCAGAAGGATGTTTTCTCACTTTCTGTCTCTGTCTCTGTCTGTCTTTCTGGCAAACACACATGCCCTACTGCAAAAATCTCTCTCCAAAAAAAAAAACTATATATATATATATGTGTGTGTCTGTGTGTGTGCACATATACATATATACATATATGTGCATATACATATATACATATGTGTGTATATACATATGTATATATATATATAAAAGCATGAAAATAAAACATTCTTTGTTTCCAGTCTTCATAGTGCTAAAACATCTGTTTTAGTCCATTTCATTGCTAAATAACGGAGTCTGGGTAATTTAAGAGAATAAATGTTTGTTCAGCTCAAGGTTTGGAGGTCCAAGATCCTGAAGCCACCTGTGGTGGGGGTCTTCTGGATGCATCACAACCTGATAGAGGGCAGGAGCGCATGATCTGTATAAACATGTCTCTCCTAGTCTCATACTCTCTCCTTATAAATCTGCCAGAAATCTATCATAGGAGCCCCCACCCTAATCACATCCAAAGGACCCACCTTTTAGTACCATGGAGGTATTAAGGTTCCTGCTAATTCTTTCACAACCAAATCTCAACACATAAATTTGGGGGTGAAGAAGACACAAATAATAGAAATATCTATGTTTTTATTCATGGACACCATCTAAAAATATTAATAAAGAGTAAGATAAGTACATGTTATTACCATAGCATTACAATTTGCTATGATGTGGATCCACTGACTTACTTATCGAAGTTGACAGTTTCATTTGGTGGGAAGAAAACACCATGGGTAGAATGATGAGAAAACAAGTAAATGCTATTACACATAGCTAACAGTAGATTAGTTGTGTGTGTAATATCTTAGTCTGTTTGGGCTGCTATAGCAAAATGCATTAGACGGGGTACTTTATGAACAGAAATATATTGCTCACAGCTCTGGAGTCTAGGAAATCCAAAACCAAGGCATCAAAAAGATCTGACGTGGGACCAGCACTTGACGTAATGGCTATGTCGCTGAACTCCCATGTAGTCGACCACGGTTCAAGTCCCAGACCCGGTGGCTTAAAGTCATGCCAGGTGCGTGTGCGTGCATGCCCAAGATCCCGAGAGGAGAATGGAGGAGAAGGGGTTGTGGCGTGACCATCTCCCCTGGGGGGTGATTTCTCGCTTTCTATATCTCTGTCTCTCTGGCAAGCGCACATGCCCTCTAAAAAAAAAAAATCTGGCATCTGCTGAGGTCTCTGTGCTTCATAAATAATGCCTTCTCTATGTCCCCACATGGCAGAAGGGAAAGACAACTCTCTGGGACAGAGAATTACTTATTTATTTTCCAGAGGGCACATGTATTTGATATATAGAGAGACAGAGGGACAGAGGTAGAGGAAAGAAAGCAACCCCAATGAAGTGTGGTCATGCCACAATCCCTTCTCCATTTCTCCTTCCTGTTGGGATTTTGGGCACACATGCCTGATGTGTTTTCAAGTTGCTAGGGCTAGGAATTGAACCATGGTGGATCATATGAGATTCAACTTCTTAAAGCAATGGGCCATGGGGCCAGCCTTCTGGGGAGTCTTTATAAGGACATGAATCCCATTTATAAGGATGGAGCCCTCATGACCTAATCACCTTCTGAATGCTCTATTTTCTAATACCATCCCCTTGGTGATTAAGCTTCAACATGTGAATTTGGGGGACTGGGCACCAACATCCAGACCATAGCATATAATAAACATTTCTGCTTATCTAAGAGATTTACTGCTGGTGGACTAACCAATTTTCCACTGAAGCGAGAAGAGAAATGAAATAACTTGCAGTGTTGCCATGCCGTATTTCCTAGAATAAAAGTACAGTGAATGCTTCCTATAAAATCCTGTGGCTCTAATCACAAGTTGTAGAGTCAGACATGAGATGGAATCATGCCACAAGCCAATATATCCCAGCTCCTGTATGATTAGTAAAATGATCTAGGGAAAAAGTTACTTATCATTGGGACCAGCAGTTAGCGTAATGGCTATGTCGCTGGACTCCCACGTAGTCGACCGCGGTTTGCGTCCAGGACCCGGTGGCTTAAGCTCACGCCGGTCGCGTGTGCGTGCGTGCCCAAGATCCTGAGAGGAGAACGGAGGAGGAGGGATTGCGGTGTGGCCATCCCCCCTGGGGGGTGATTTCTCACATTCTGTCTCTCTCTCTCTGTCTGTCTGGCAAGCGCACGCACCCTATAGGCCCCTACAAAAAAAAAAAAAAAAAAAAGCTACTTATCATTTAAGTCTCAGTTTCCTCATCTGAAAATGGGAAAAATTCATAGAATAGTTACTAGCATTAGATGAGATAATGTAGGTGAAGTTCCTAGTTCATGGTCTGGCCACAAAAAGAGCCCAAGAAGTAGCTGGAGTAGCTGTTATTTTATTTCCTCCTCAATCTCAATTCTGAAGTTTTGCCATTGCGATTACATTCAAATTTAAAAGACACACCAAAAAAACATGATTACAGGCATCTATCAATTGCTTGTTATTAAAGACCGTGAAGACCTAAGATTGTAATAAGGGAAGGGGGCCAATTTCTATTTTACTCTGTTTCATATCTTTAGTCATGAACCAACTCTTAGTTAAATTCCCCTTTAAAAAACACAGCTCCAGGACAAGCAGGTGGCATGGTGGTTAAGGCATTGGACTTCCACGTGGCAGACCGTGGTTCGAATCCTGGATGTGGCACCTTGCTTTCTCACTTTCTCTCTCTCTGATCAAATTTAAAAGTAATAAAAATAATAATGATAAATAAATTAAAATTAAGAATTCTTTTTCTTTTTTTTTTTTTTGGAGAGTTGGTTTTGTGTTTGTTTTTGTTGTTGTTCTTTTGCTATACAGTGCGTGTGCTTTGCTGGAGAGACAGAGACAGAGACAGAGACAGAAAGCAAGAAATCTCTCCCCAGGGATGGATGGCCGCACCACAATCCCTTCTCCATTCTTCTCTCTGGATTTTGGGCAAGCACATACATGCACCAGGAGTGAGTTTTAAGCCGCCACCCCCAAGACTTGAACTGCAGTTGACTATGTGGGAGCCCAGCGATGTAATCATTACTCCATCTGCTGGTAAAACAAACAAACAAACAAACAAAACAACTCCAGGGGCCAGCAAGTGGTGTGGTGGTGGGGCACTGGACTCCCATATGATGGACCATGCTTTGAGTCCCAGACCTGGAGGCTTTCTCTCTCTCTGGTGAGAGCACATGTCCTATAGAAAATTTTTAAAATAATAATAATAAATAAAATTCAATAAATAATTCATTTAGTTCTTTTTTGTTTGTTTTAGGGCGTGTGCACTCATCAGAGAGACAGAGCTACAGAAAGTGAGAAATCACCCCCCCAGGGAATCCCTTCTCCTCCATTCTCCTCTTGGGATTTTGGGCATGCACTCACAAGCACCCAGTGTGAGTTTTAAGCCACCAGGTCTGAGACTTGAACTGTAGTAGACTACACGGGAGTCTAGTGATGTAACCATTATGCAATCTGGGGGTCATTATCTTTCATGATTTTTTTTTAGAATAAATAATTATTTTTTAAAAAATGACTCACCTCCATCCAGATGCCAAGACGGTATTGGAGCAAGCGTAAGAATCTAAACAAGGGTCAAGAAAGGTTCAATCTGTTGCCACCTGTTCCTGTAAATAAAGTTTTATTGGCACACCGTCATGCCCATTTGTTTATTTTTTTCCTATGGCTGCTTCTTTTCTATCACAGCAGAGTTGAGTATTTGCAACAGAGCCTTCATGACCTCTATGCAAATAAATATTTACTAGTTGGCCCTTTACAGTTTGCTGACTCCTGACTTAGGATATCCCTTAGAAGTCTGACCTCGTTTCATGCGACATCCTTTCCAGAGGACTTCCAAATATTTAAAAACATGTTTGGAAAGTTTAATTAAGCTTAGTTAGTTATCGGCCTACTCCACTCCATTCCATCCCCTGCGTGGCATTTATCTTATCATAATGCTGCTTGGTGTCTGAAAGGGACTGTCTCCCTGAATGGACAGCTTTTCATTCTATTTATATCCCGGTTCAGGTGACCCTATGACATTGATGATGAAACACATCAGTGAAAAAGCATTTTTAGTTCTGAATTATCAAAGAGATGTTTGTTGGTTCAAACGGAAACTTCTCATCCTCAATCCTTCCAGTGACTCTTCTAAGGGACCTTGAAGTTATTTAGAGCAAATGTTCAATTATCTTTATAACAGTCAAGTGGTTATTAAACCTGCAGCACAATGTAAATACTTAGACCAATTTAGTCACATGGTAACTGAACCTTTCTAAAAATATGACTGATTTGTTTAAAGTGTTTTCTAGTAACGTTTCACTTACATCTCTTCTGTGTGTGTGTGTATGTGTGTGTGTGTGTGTGTGTGTGTGTGGTAAATCGAATGCCTTATCCCTTTTTCAGTGATCCTGACAAACAAGATATCTAGCTAAACAAAAGGTGGAGTGCTTTACCTTCCAAGACGCTTTCCTCTTCCGAGTTTCGAGTTTCATTTGTCTCCCGTCATTTCAGATCCTTTCTCTATTTGTTTTCTGCCATCACGTGTCAAATCCTCATTTGTATGATTTCCCTTGTGCTTAAGCAGCCCAATTCTGTTGCTCTCTCTTTAATAACGGCGTTATTCTTATACAATTCGCAGCCTATACAGTTTACCTGTCTATAAATTCGTGCAACCACCCACAATCTAGCTTACAATATTTTCATCACCTCAAAGAGGAACTGGATTCACATTAGCAGTAGCTAACTCCCCTCTTTCCTCCCTTTCCCCCTCCTTCCCCCCAGCCCTAGGCAACCACTAATCTACTTTCTGTCTCTATGGATTTTCCTTTTTTGTACCTTTCATATAAATGGAACTATACAATACATGGTCTTTTGTAACTGGGTTCTTTCACTTAGCATAATGTTTTCAAGGTTCATCCATGCTGTAATACTGTCAATCTCTTCTTAAAGAGGCATTTTGCATATTTAGTAGACACAGACTCAAATATTTAACTATGAGCATTCTTGGAAGAATAAACAGTGATAGCATTTTAAAACCCAATGATATACTCTCTCTCTCTCTCTGTCTCTCTCTCTCTCTCTCTCACACACACACACACACACACACACACACACACACACACACAGAGGCAGACACTCCTAAGTTTACCAAAATTTGACCTAACATACTGAGGAATCAAACACAGAAGACTGGACATGTCCATTCCTTTAGAAGCCTGGTTAGGGGTGTGGAAAATTATGGACAATCCTTATCAATTTTGCTCTACAGTTTATTCTCAACAGTTTTTAGTAAATCTTTAGCAGACTTTTCTCATAGGGAACCTTCAATATTTGAAAATATTAAGTCATTGGGAAAGTCATGATGCATTTATGATGCATAGAAAAACAGAAAAATACGTCATGGCTTTCCCAACGACCTAATACATTTTGATAAGGATTTTAAGTTGAATATTTCACCAAAAAGAATGCTTTATAATCTAGACACACAAAATGATGATGTTAAGACAGATGAGTACACTAACTCACATAGACATTTTCATCATTTTGTCCTACCAAGATCTCCTCTATGTCTAATAGTGTACGGATTAAATATACCTTTAAAAATCACACTTAATTTTGGGACCAGCAGTTAGCGTAATGGCTATGTCACTGGACTCCCACGTAGTCGACCGCGGTTTGAGTCCCAGACCCGGTGGCTTAAACTCACGCCAGGCATGTGTGCATGTGTGCCCAAGATCCCGAGAGGAGAATGGAAGAGAAGGGATTGTAACATGGCCATCCCCCCAGGGGGTGATTTCTCGCTTTCTGTCTCTCTCTCTTTCTGGCGAGCACACGTGCTCTATAACAAAAACCTCTCAAAAAAAAAAAAAGGGAAAGAAAAAGGAAAAGGAAAAGAAAAATCACACTTAATTTTAATAAAATTTTCATGTCACAACATGTTGAATAAAAGGAGGAATGGAGGACCAATCCAAAAATCAAAAATAGCATAGTATGGAATAGAATCACTTACACATCATATAATAAAAGGAAATAGAATTGTTTGGGGGAATTAACTGATAAAATAAGAAGTAATTAATTAAAATAGATTAGTACACAATTGTACATTTAGACACTGACAAAACAGTAGTTGAATTAGAAAAGTGATTTAGTGTTGAATTGATCAGAATTATTTAAGTCACTACTCACATTATATAAAGATTGTGGAGCGGGACCAGCAGGTGGCATAATGGTTACATCACAGGACTCCCACATAGTGAACCACAGTTCGAGTCCTGGACCTGGCCGTTTAAAATTCATGCCAGGCACATGTGTGTGCGTGCCCAAAGTCCTGAGAGGAGAAGTGAGAGGGGAATGCAGCATGGACATCCCCCTGGAGGGTGATTTCTCGCTCTCTGTCTTTCTCTGCCTCTTTGGCATGTGCCCTGTAGCAAAAATCTCTTAAAAAAAAAAAAGATCATGTATCAAATTCACATATTAGTAGACTATAATAAAGATGTTTTTAAAAATGGATAAAGAAGAAACTGACAACTTATTCTAGAAAACTTTCAGGAAAAAAAAGAACAAATTATGTATATATAATAAATTGTTGGCGGGACCAGCAGTTAGCATAATGGTTATGTCGCTGGACTCCCATGTAGTCGACCACAGTTCGAGTCCCAGACCTGGTGGCTTAAAACTCACGCCAGGCGCATGTGCATGCATGACCAAGATCCCCAGAGGAGAATGTAGGAGAAGGGATTGTGGAGTGGCCATCCCCCCTGGGGAGTGATTTCTCACTTTCTGTCTCTCTGTCTCTCTCTGTCTGTCTGGCGAGCGCACGAGCCCTATAGCAAAAACCTCTCAAAAAATAAATTGTTGACTCGACTGGGCAGAACAGTTAGAAAGACAGCAATGGGAAAAGGGATGTGTATATTGAAACGAAGAAAGAAAAGCAGGTTGAGGGCCAGATGGTGTAGCCGAGTCATTGGACTCCCACATGGCGGACCCCAGTTCAAGTTCCAGACCCGGTGACTTGAAACTTACACCAGGTGCATGTATGTGCATGCCCAGCATCCCAGGAGGAGAATGGAGGATAAGGGATTGTGTATGGCTAACCCCTCCACACTGTGATTTCTAACTTTCCCACTCACTGTCTCTGTCTCTGTTTCTCTCTCTCTCTCCAGCAAGAGCACATTCCCTAAGGCAACAACCTCTACAACAAAAATAAATAAATAAGAGGAAGAAAAAAGAAAGGTAGGTTGGACAGAGGAAAAAACCTAAGGGGGAAATTGGAGCCTTCCTTTGACATCAAAGGAGGACAGGGAGAAGAAATACTTTTCAAAATTTTGTGGTATTGATCTTAAATTAAGGCGTGTGGGACTGAAAATGAGTGATGGAAGGAAAAGGCCAAAACTACTGAGTTATTGATGCACGGGGTTTTTGGGAGGCCTATATATAGCTTTTTGTTGCTGTTCTTTTACAGGAAGAGACTCATAAAATAAACCTTAGTTCGACAATAATTTACTGAACCTCTACATGCTGGGCACCATGCAAGGCACTGTTGAAATGAGTTAGAGCCTATATCCTGCCCATAAGCAACTAGAAAAAAACCTTGAAGATCATCTACCCAGGCTTTCAGATATAGATAAGAAAATTGTCAACTTTGGGTGCAGTTCAAATATAGCTTTGAGCCAGAAGCTCCTGTCTTAAAGCCAAAGGCTAACTTTGAAAAGGCCCTTTAGATTCTGTGCAATACAAAGGTAGCTTAGTTACACCAAACTGGTTATCTTAATGGTACTCATTAAAATGGAGTTCTACCTGGATTATACAGCTGGCCTTGCTAAACAGGAATATGAATTAGCACCTCAAATGGTGCTTCTGTGTTTAGGGCATGATTTATCTGCTGGAAAGTTACTGAGGCGATGAGAACTAGTATCACCTTGCACCTTTCAAACAATGGACTACACTTATATATATTTCCCCCCTATTTCTCACTCTCTGCCATTTCCCACCCTCCCTCACTGTCTCTGGTGTCTAATGTTGCTTTCCATTCCCCCTCCCCACATTTTATTGATTCACAAAATATCTTAATTAATCTAACTACTTTCAGTAGCAAATTCAGCTGATATATACATATCTATGAATACATGTCTGACTTCAGGTGTGAAACTCTGTGTAGAATGAATATACTATAAGGTAGCAGCTAGCTGATGCTAAATACCTTAGTGCAGTCATTAAATAGGTATTTTAAAAATATATTTTTTAATTTGAAGGAAAGCAGTTTTAGCTTTAATAAGTCAAAATTTTAAAAATGCTAAGAGAGTTTTCTTAAAACTTAAAGCCAGGTAAGAGGTTAGGGTTCTGTTCAAATGGTGGGTACATGAACCTATCACCTGGTCTAGACAAGACAAAAATCCTTAAATCTGGAAAACATAGCATAGAAGAAAATCAGTAATGTTTTAATCAAAAGTCATAAGATTCTATTTCACCTGTTCAGTCTCATGTACTTAATCTATCTTCTGTTCTGGTCTGATCTTCTCATTTAAATTCTGGAAGATAACATTCAACTTGACTTGTCCCTACCATTGAGTTGGCCATTATCTTAGTTGTTTTTGAACTCTTATTTCCATCTGTATTTAGTTTTCCTAGTATAGCACTCACTTGAGAACTTCTTGGAGAGCTAGTCTGGTGTTGGTAAATTCTTTCAGGTTTTGTTTATCTGAGAATGTTCTTGTTTTTTCTTCCCATGTGAAGGATAATCTTGCTGGGTACAGTATTCTTGGTTGAAATTATTTTTCCCTTAACACTTTGAATATATTTTCCCATTTTTTCCTTACTTGCATTGTTTCTGATGAGAGATCTGCTGTTAGCCTGATGGGATGTCCTTTGTAGGTAACTTGATGTCTCTCTCTTGCCAATCTTAGTATCATGACTTTGTAGTTTTGCTCAATCTGGCTATAATGCGTCTTGGAGATCTTCTTGGGTTGATCCTATTTAGGGTCCTTTGTATTTCTTGGGACTGGATCTTTGAATGCCTCTCTAGGTTTGGAAAGTTTTCTTCCAGGATTTCATGGAATAGATTATCAATTATTAGTCTCTTCACCCCTCTGGGATACCAATTATTCAGATACCAATTATCCAGATGTTTGGATGGTTAATGGTATCTATTTCTTGTATATTATTCTAATTTTTTGGCAATTTTCTCAGTCTTTGTGGTGGATTTTTCTAGATCAGTGATTCTATCTTCTACATCCAAGATTCAAACTTCTGTATGATTTAGTCTGCTTTTAATACTTTCAAGGGATGTTTTGAGGAAAATGGAGGAGAAGGGATTGTGGTGTGGCCATCCCCCCTGGGGGGGTGATTTCTCACTTTCTGTCTCTCTGCCACTCTCTGTCCCTCTGGTGAGCACACGCTCCCTATGGCAAAATCCTCTCAAAAAAATTAAAATATTAAAAAGAAAGAAAAAGACAATAAAAACGTTCTATTTTAACATTATAAAGTAAAAAAATAAAAACTGTGTGGCACAAAAGCAATATTTCACAGCTCAAGTTCAGTAGCCATCTCAGAAGGGCGTAGGTTTGCACCTCTCCACTCTAGAAATGAATCTGGAGGGTGAAGTCTCAGTAGAAAATCTTAATTTTTGGTCCCTGAAAGCACTATTTCACAGCTCAAATTCAGTAGCCATCTCCAAAGTGGCTTTTCTTGACCGAATTCTGACATCCTCTGTGCCAGGGGTGAAGGAAGACTTTATTAAAACAAAGCTTCTATGTGAGGCCTTTTTTTTTTTTTTTTAAAGAAACAGAAAAACATAAGCATATGCCTAAGAGTCTTAGTATTTTTGCCTTTTTTATTTTTTATTGCTAGAGGGTGTGTGCACTCACCAGAGAGCAAAAGAGAAAGCTTCCCTTAATGGGATGTGGTCACACTGCCACCCTTCCTCCATTTCTCCATCTTGTCAGAATTCGGGGCACACACGCACACTCACATGCCCTATATGTTTTTCAAGCCACTGGGCATAGGATGTGAACTGTGATTACCTATGTGAGAACTGATTCCCTATACGCAGAACTTAACTGCTACAACACAGGGCTGGCCCAATTTTGATTTATTTTAGATTCTAAAACTTGAACTATAAACTAAAATTGAATACTAAGTTACATAATTGAGACAAACATGTGTGCATTGAAAAACTTAGCTTGCAGAGTCCCACTGTGCTATTGCTAAGACTGTAAGTTCAAAAGCAGGCAGAGGCTCTTCAATGGAGACCAGTAAAAAGTAGACAACTGAAATACCCTATTGTGTCAGCAGGTTAGGTATGGTGGTTAAGGTGCTGGCTTCCCACATAGCTGACTGTGGTTCAAGTCCCAGACCCGGCAGCTTGAAAAATCACAACAAATAAATAAATAAATGCTTTTTAAAAAAATAAAAAAGCAATACCCCATTTAGTGTATCTAGAAGTTTTGTGAAAAGAATTCGAGAAACCACACTAAACCTTGGGACAAATATGGAAATCTAGAACCCTCATTTGAGTGTGTACTGTAAATGTGTGTAGCAATACATTGCGTGTCCAATTCAACATCGACAGGTTGAAATCAGTATTTTTGTGCTGACCCAAATCTAAACCAGTATGAAGTCTCTCATAACAAATTTAATGTTTCTGAAAGCATGACTGCCTGCTCATTTCTTTGTCACCTTTCTTTGCCTTTCATAAGTTCTTCCAGTTGGTTAATCATTAATTAATATTTAATGAGGCTTTTCCCCAAAGCCAAGTCCTTCTCTGCTAGTCTGGCCCCTAGGCAGTGTATGAACTCCCCCAATCCACCATGCAAGAAGTCCTGGCACTCACTGCAGATAAATTTCTCTAAGGAAATGCATAGTAACAGATGAAATAAGATTTCCTTTACAAGAGTATTCACAATTTTAAGCCTCTCTTGATTCAGCTTCCCCCCTGCATGCATGTAAAATGAGACCAAATTGAACCAGTTAAATTTTTGCAAAACTTTCCTAGCGAGCACACATTTCCTGAACAAAAGGGTTACAACTGGAACAGGGAAGGGCTTAGACTCTTTCTCCTACAGGTGTCCCACAGGCCAATCTCTTGATCCTGACCCTGGAGAATCTCACAAACTCTGGCCCTCACAGCTGATTTTGGATCTCAGATGAGCCAAAGGATTGAAATGCAAATAAGGAAGGAAACCTCTCTGTGTACTAAAGAGGTCAGCTATGACACAGGTCACCTAGCAGACAGAGGAGAAGAAATGGTACTCAGGGAAGCAGGAGCAGGTCTCTAAGTTTTGTCTGGTGAAAGGAGACTGATGAGAATTGATACCCGTCTCTAGTGGAAAGAACAGCACCAAGTTACTCCACCACCTCCCACTTCCACCCTTCACCAGTCTCCACGTTCAAACCTACCGGAGAAGTGATTTGGGCCAATAATTCCTTAGTCGCAAAGCTAAAGGCATGAGGGCCCCACCCTGCCCACAGTAGGTAGGCTCCCTTTGCTTCTTAAGGAAAGGAAACATCGCTGAGCCCTCCTTCGACCTCGTTTGGCATTGGGGCTGACTGGAGTAGGTCAAGCTAGAATGTCCTTTCCCATGCTGAGATTCTCTTCACAATTCTGCCAGACATTGACCCCCCACCCCCGTAGATTTAAACAGGTGACGTTCAAACTCTTGCCTCCAACATTCCCACCTTTTCGTTTATTCCAGATGTTTTTGAACCTGTACTCCGAGCCAGACAACGCAGACTCCTAACCTCTGCTCAGGTAGAGAGAAGAGAATTAGGCGCAGGGGACCAGCTTTGGCCCCCAGCTGCAGAGTCCTGGTCCCCATCCCTCCCAGGCGCCCATCCCGGTGCCTGTTCTCCCAGCTCCCCACCCAGTTGATGTGACAGGCTCGTGGCCCAATCCCCTGCCTGGTTCCCAGGCTGAAGGCCAGCACCATCCGAGCCAATGGCGGGGGGCGCGGGGCGGGGGGGGGGGGGGGGGGGGGGGGGGGGGAGGGGAGAGAGAGAGAGCGAGAGAGCGAGCGCACCCTGGGAGGACAGGGGATGACTGCAGCAATTCTTTCTCCTCCATTCTATTTGGATTTTGTTTACACATGCACATGAGCCCGAAGTGTTTTTCAAGCTGTGGAGTCTAGGATGCAAACTGCACGGTCAGCCATAGGAGACCTAGTTTCCTTAGCCACACATCACTGGATGCCCCACGATCACTCATAAGCACTTCCACTGAGCCTGCATTTATGTATTCTAAAATGAGAAGATTCCTAATTTCAGTAAACAAGATCTTTATCAGTCTTAAATTGAAAAATAACAAATGTGGTTTAAACAATTTAGAATTTTATTTCCACTTACCCAAAAGCCCAGATGTCAACATGGCAGGATTAGTGGGCAATGAAATCCCATCAAGTTCCTCATAACCCAGAATCCTCCATTAGTAGGCCATGGCTCTTACCATCATGGTCCAAGATGGTAGCTTTTGTATTGTAGAGAACAGGGTGAACGCAATTACACAGAAGAGGAGCAAAGTATGCATCCAGAATAGTTCTTCCAGAGAGTGCCCTAGACGCTGCCTACATCTGGTTAGAATTTAAGCCACAGGACCTTACTTAGTTGCAAGGGAGTAGGGAAATAGAATCTTTTTTCTAGGTAGTGTTAAGCTTATATAGGATTTAAGGGAAAAGGCAAGAATTGATATCATAGGGGAATAGTCATTTTTATCATATTGTTCTGCCATTGTTTTCCTTTTTAAAAAATAGTTATAGTGGGACCAGCAGATGCATAATGGTTACATTGCTGGACTCACATAGTCGACTGTCGTTCGAGTTCCAGAACTGGTGCCTTAGAACTCACACTGGGTGTGTGTGCGTGCATGCCCAAAATCCTGAAAGAAGAATGGAGTA
>NW_006203737.1:227694-229203 GCF_000334495.1 Tupaia belangeri chinensis | reverse complement strand
CCCCCGGGGCTGGAGATGGTGCCAGCCCTGGATGTGTAGGAGGGTTAACACTTAAAACCATCCGACACTTCCCGTCCGAGATGCTTCTTCCTTCTCACCTGATGTGCACCATACCCCCAGTAAGGCAGGTGGTCGAGTGTGGAACTATGTAGGTTGGAGAGTGTCTCCATTTATGATCAGAGAGGCAGGATGCTCCAGCCGCCAGGCCTGTTAGGAAGGATGGGGTCAGAGGAAGGGAGCACCTGGCTGGCCACAGTGGGTAGGAAACATAGGTGAATTGAAAAGCTACAGAGGAGTGAGCACTTTCTCCACTTCAGTGCATGTCACAATGTATTTGGAACCTAAACTTGATCCTGGAGATGCAGTTTACCGAGAATTCCAACTGAGTGGCCTCAGTTCCATGCATGCCAGTTGGCATCACATGCCCCAAGTCTCAGATGCCCCCAGGGTAGTGGTCACATGACCTCAGTTGACTTTAAAACCGAAATGGAAAGGGGGAGAAAGGAGGGGGACGTGGAGGAACGTCTACTTGGATTTGGATGAGGGGAACTGAAAAGGAAATTGGTGCTTGAATTTTATCCAAACTTAAAAGAGGAGCTGTTTTTAAAATAAAGACTCGAAATATTTTTGTGCTACGGCATGTATGTCCACTGTTCCTTTTCAATCTTTTGATGGTTCTTCTCCATTTTAAAAGACCTTAGTAATGATTTGTTTTGTAGGAAAGACATTCTGTTCCTTACGCCCCATTTCATTCTCAGACATTAGATCTGAAGACAGATCCAGTAAGATAGTGTCGAAAACGAAGGCATTATCTATATTCATTGGTCTGGCCTATATTTTGATTGAACCATTCTGTACAATAGGCACCTACTTCAAGCTGGTGGAGTCATCTCCTGACTTAAAATGAAACATCAGTTATTTGTGCTTTAGAATTAATTGGATCCGAAATCAGGCAGAAAGACAATGTATAGTAAATTGGAGAAGTTAAGTTGGGTTTTTGCCTGTCAGTGGTTTGGTAGAATAATGAGCAGACACTGAAACAACTTTCCCATACTGACCTAAACCGGCCTGTGGGACCCAGGTTTAGGCTGCTTCTGGGAAAACGTGGCAATTTTGCTATTCAGATTATATATTGCAGAGTATAGAAGGCTGCAGAAGAATCTCTAAAGTCAGAAGTTTAAAAACTTTCCTTATTTGCAAAAAAAAAAAGAAAGAAAGAAAGAAAGAAAAAGAAAAGAAAAAAGAAAAGTGGATCTGTTTGATACCCATTCAGCCTTGAAAACAACTAGGGCAGAAGCTACAAAAATAGCTCCCGAAGTTTGGTTCCCAAATACGTTGTGACATCCAGCGAAGTGCAGTAAGTGCTTTCTCTTTGGTAGTTTTTCATTTCACCTACTTTTTCTACCTACTTTGGCCAGTCGGGCGCCCTTCCCCCTTCCATGTCCCTCCTAATAGGCCAGGCTTTTTGGTTTTGTATTCTTTAGCCAAAACCTCTTTGTCTATTGCAGC
>NW_006203737.1:221886-227663 GCF_000334495.1 Tupaia belangeri chinensis | reverse complement strand
GGCAGCCTCTGGCACAGATTAGCTAGAGAAGTGGACTTAAATTGCACCTGAATTACCAGAGTTAACTACTGGTAGATAGACCCCCTCTAGTGGAAGTGAGGTGATAATATAGTTTTAGAATGAGCTCATGAATACTTCAAAAAAACTGTGGGGGTGTGTGTACTACTATCTAACTAGGTTAAACTGGTAGGGAGATTACATTCTGTTTTTTTGTTTTTGTTTTTTTTTTTTAAGAATTATTTGTTTATTTATTTATTTATTGGGTTGTTGGAAAAGTCATGATGCATTTTTATGTAGAAAAAAACATAGAAAAACAGACTTTTCTGACAAGGCAATAATTTGATTTGTTGTTATTAATTATTTTTTAAATTTGGCCAAAGAGAAAGAGAAAGTAAGTAAGAAAGCAAGTGGCCAGGTCTGGGACTGGAACCATAGTCAACCATGTGGGAGACCAGCACCTTAACCACCATGCCACCTGCTGGTCCCAGATTAAGTTCTTTTTAAAAAATCTTAGGAAATGTCAAAACAATCCTTACCAGGCTCTAGGCTGCAGCATTTCATGGCTTACTCATTTAAAAGCACCTTCTGTATTTGGTGATTTCCTTTTGCTGGTATGATCTAGCGAACTCATATTTTCTATTGAAATTAGGAGGTGTGGGGCTGGACAGTGGCACAGCAGTAAGACTTAATGCTCTTCGAGGCTCACCCACATGGACAGGTTCTGGGTTTGAGTTTCGAGACCTCCTTGAGTACACCAGGCACATGTGTGCCCATGATCCGGACTGACTGAGGTTGGCTGTGGATTTCAGCACCAGCACCCTGTCAGAGGTGCTAGCTCTTGCTCTCTGTCTTCTCAGGCTCATGGAAGAAAGAAATAAAAATATAAAAAGCAAAACAAAAACAATGAAGCGAAAAAAAAAATCCTTAAAAAAAAATAAGGGAACGCTGAGTCTCATTTAATTTCTGCTGTTAGATCTAGCCAGATGTCCACCTCTTTCTTTACCTGGGATCGGGGAGTTAAATTCAGTTCTGCCTTGACTAAGTCCAGACAATGAACATTGAAATCCTAAGTCTCTAGTCCGATGCTATCACTTAGATTCAATTGCTAAAAATGACAAAGCTTATGACATTTTCGGTAGAAGGATTCATTACAGCTAGTTAATAATATTTTGGGTGAAATTAAGACTTTCCTATGAATGGTTACATGAACATCAGACCTGACTATTTACACTGGTAGAATGTCAGTATCCAGGACACTATCAGGAACCCAATGAAATTTTGCGGCTAGGCAAACAGTATGTTACTGAAAAGAGGTTCACTTGAGTACTCAAGTGATTCTTTTGGTGAAACTGACGGGGAAAAAGAAGAACGTCTACTTGCCATTATTCCATATTCTGTTTGAGGCATTATTTCTATTTCACTTTCCACAAAATGTACTGACAGAATATTCTTAGCACGTATGATAAATTCACGAATGTGCTATTGCGCTTGATCTGGCATAATCAAGGGGGAACGTATATGCCAAAGCGTTTCTTCTTTCTGCTGTTCGATACAGGTTCCAAAAGTAGCTGGTATAAAATAAAATTTGAAAATGACCATCTATCAGTACATGACAACTTGGCTGTTTTTAGAATCATTTCATACTTGCTCCTATAACAGTATTTCTTTGGGTGAAAAGTGATCTGGAGGGGAAAATTTTCTTTCTTTGAGAGATTTTTGCTACAGGGCGTGTGCGCTCGCCAGACAGACAGAGAGAGACAGAGAGATAGAAAGCGAGAAATCACCCCCCAGAGGGGATGGTCACGCCGCAATCCCTTCTCCTCCATTCTCCTCGCAGGATCCTGGGCATGCACGCACACGCGCCCGGCGTGAGTTTTAAGCCACCGGGTCCGGGACGCGAACCGCGGTCGACCAAGTGGGAATTCAGCGACATAGCCATTACGCTAACTGCTGGTTCCCAGGAGGGGAAAATTTTTGATCTGTGAAAATAATAAAACTCAGTTTAGAAGAAAACAGCTGGATCATGTTTTGAGACGGTGTAATTATTCTAGGGAGTAATAATGCCACATAACCTATGTTCAATATGTTGGAGGTTTCAGAAGCTTTTTGGATGCATCACAATGTCAGAAGCTATTAGATACCAGTAGTCACAACTGGTAGCTGTTTTAGTTATGAGAGCTTGGGCTGAAGTTATGGAAACTGGGGACCGGCAGGTGGTGTAGTGGTTAAGGCGGTGGACTCCCGCATGGCCAACTGCAGTTTGAGTCCCAGACTCGGTGGCTTAAAATTCCTTTTGGGCACATGTGCATGTGTGCCCAAAGTCTCCAGAGGAGAATGGACATAAAAGAATTGTGACATGGCCATCCCCCCTCGGGGTGATTTCTTGCTTTCTCTCTGTCTCTGTGGCCAGCCCTCATGCCCTATAGCAAAAAACTCTCACAAAGAAAAAGGAAAAAAAAAGTTATGGAAACTGTCCAATCATGAAATGTCACTCATAGAAGAAGGTGTCGATCAGACTTGGGTTGATTTATTTTCATTCAGGAGGTGAGATAATTTCAAAAGATCCACTGTAAGCTTAATAATACTGAATTTTACCCCATTTTTAGCACTTGAAAGACATATGAGTGAGTATAAACCGTTTTAGAGTGGAAGAAACACTGCAATTCTACAAACGTGAAAACACTAAGGTGGAGTATGTGGGGTTTGGCCACATACTAGAGTTACTAGATTCTAAATATGGTGCTGCCACTGACTCATAGTTTGACTTGAGAAAGTCACTTAAAATTATTATATTGATAACTAACATTGACTATACACATATGCCAGACACCATTTTCTCATTTATAAAATGAAGGGATACCTCAAGGGTTTTGGCTTGCTGAAATTTCTTTTTTCAAAAACTTATACTTTGGCATATTTCAGTATATTAACAGTTGAATTTCATAGGACCAGCAGATGGCATAATGGCTACATCCATGGACTCCCATTGAGACCCGGTGGCTTCAACTCACGCCGAGCGCATGTACATGCATACCCAAGATCCTGAGAGGAAAATGGAGGCAAAGGGATTGTGGCATGGCCAACCCCCCGGGGGTTGATTTCTCGCTTTCTGTCTCTCTATCTCTCTCTGCCTTCCTGGCGAGTGCAGACACCCTATAGCAAAAAATTAAAAAGTTGAATTTCCAAATTTTGATGCAACTGTCTTAAGCCACACTAGATACTTTGTTGGCAAATTGGTGACTGTTCAGGAAGCTCATCACCAGTGGCTTCTCCCATGAAAAAATGTCAATTCTTTAGAATATAGAGGTACCATTGAGATCATTCCTTAGCAGGTATTTTTGATGCACTAAACCTACTAATTTTTATCATATGAGAAAGTTTTTCATAAACGTTTAGACATTTGTTGGCTGATAAGGAGATAGTGTTGCTTTTTGGAAAGGTATTGAACACGGAAACCAGGGTCGTCTTGTCCCTTTGCACGCTGGACAGATAGGCCTTCATAAGTAAGTCATTGAAGTTCTCCGTGGTCATATCTGGATTGCCCTTTATTTTTAAGCCAGCTGTTTCCAATCTGCGTATTTCACAGGCATGCTGAAAGGATAAGTGAGCTATGTGGAGCCTCGGCTTTGCAGCCGACAGGTGCTGTATAAATTCAAAGTGCTCTAGTAGTATAATAGAAACACGAAGGCTTTAACAACACTTTACAGAGATGGCAGAGTTCTCAGCACGTAAGTCGTGCTCTGGTTGACTTGTCTGTAAATGTTCTCTAGCTATCCAGTTTTTACAGGTGAAGGTGAAATAAAGCCAGACCTAATACGCTAAAAAATAAGAGAGCTGGTTGATAACTAGAGGATAAAAACCTACATGTGATCATTTTTGGATTTCTTCCCTTGAATATTGGGCAAAGTAGCCGGTTACAGTCATTCTTTAGAGGTGTTCTTTCCTTTTTTTAATTACTGAGCAGTATTTTGGTCTTCATTGTTAAAATCGTGACAAAGTCTGTTGGTCAGGGCCAATAGGTGGTATGGTGGTTAAGGCACTGGACTCCCACATGGGTGACCATGGTTCGAGTCCTGGACCTGGTGGCTTGCTTTCTCACCTTCCTTGTCTCTCTCTCTCTCTCTCTTTCTTGCTCTCTGGTCAAATTAAAAAATTAATAATAATGATGGAATTAAATAATTCTTTTTTAAAAAAAGCAAGGTATATTGGTTTCTGTTGTCATTCTGAGTTTTGTGATTGCTTGTAACAGAAGGGTTTTGGTTAAATTGCTCATGAAATACCAGGTATTTCTCTAGCTAGAAGAAAATGGAGTAAAAGGGACTGTGATGTGACCATGCTCCTGGGTGGGTGCTTTATCTCTCTTGCTCTGGCCAGCAGGTAGCCAGGTGGTATGGTGATTAGGGTGTTGTATTCCTTCATGGCCAATCGAGGTTTGAATCCCAGACCTGGTGGCACACTCTCTTTCTCTCTCTCTTTCTCTCACTCTCTTTCTCCTCTTTGGAGAGCACATGTGCCCTATAGCAAATTAAAACAACAACAGTAATAAATAAAATTACATAAATAATTATTTTCAAAAAATTTTAAAACCCTCAAACAGATCTACCTATCTCTGTCTTTCTCTGTTTCTCTCTCTTTCCTTAAAGAAAAAAAAAGGATCAGGTGTTTCTTCCAATTGCATTCTAAAGGGGGACAATACACAGATATGGAAAAGTGCATCATGGAGAAGATATTACATAGATTATATGTGAGTGGTGTACCATCAGTAACTCAGAAAATGTGAGAGGAATATGTAAGTCTTCATTTGAAAAGTAAATATGGTGGACTAGATCATTTTGGAGGTAATTTTCAACCTTCACCCATAAAACTATTACCTTGGCATTTATTATCAATATTTATTCTCATTTTGTCAATTATATAATGGTTCTTGAGTTGTGCTTTTTCATTTTCTTAGTTAAAATTATATTTGAAAACATTTGTTAAAATATTATTTCAGGGGCCAAGAGGTGGCATGATGGTTAAGGCGCTGGATTCCCACATTGACAGTGGTTCAAGACCCACACCCAGAAGCTTGAAAATCACAGCAAATAATAGCTAAATTTAAAAAAAAAAAAAAACCTGTTTTTAAAATACATATTATTTTGGGACCAGCAGTTGGTGTAATGGTTACATCACTGGGCTCCCATGTGGTTGCCCACAATTTGAGTCCCAGACCTCGTAGATTAAATTTCACGCTGGTCGTGTGTGCATGCGTGCACAAAATCCCAAGAGGAGAACGGAAAAGAAGGGATTGCAGCATGGTCATTCCTCCGGGGGAGGGGGTAGTTTCTCACTTTCTATCTCTCTGTCTCTCCAGCAAGTGTGCACGCCCTATAGCAAAAATCTCTCCAAAAGAAAAAATTATTTCTGAAGTAACTACTTACTACAAATGTAATACGGAGAAAGTCCTGAGTTAAATGACTTTTGAATGTTACCTGGTATCATATGACTAATCTGAAGAGGGTGTTTTAGTGAGTAAAAATTATTTTCTTTTGTATAGTCTGCCATCTCCTATTTAAAAGATTCCATAGTAAAACAAAATGGTGTACTTCTTTCTGTTGTTAATCTTTAAGCTCATTCATTAAAAGTACAATTCTATTTTTCTATTTTAAAATTTTCTATTAATAATTTTTAAAATTTTTATATAGTGTATTATAAAGTTATTTATGTTAGAACACTTCCATTCTTTGCTTCTTTTCCCTTTTTTTGATGAATATCTTTTTCTTTCAAAATGCTGCATG